>NC_079391.1:32039463-32396963 GCF_029220125.1 Pseudoliparis swirei | reverse complement strand
TGACCCGAAGGCAACACAAGGGTTAAGGTGACATCTGGAACCAGAAATGGTTCTTCAGAGTGAAGCCATAGAAGAACTATTTCTAGTTCCACAAAGAACCTTTCAAACCAGGGTTCTTTAAAGAAGTTCTTCAAAGAACCGGTAATGGTGCCTCAGAAGAAAGAATGGTTCTTCAGTAGTTGATGGTTCTTCATTATTTTTCTGTGTGTACTTGTCTCGACACACATTATTTGCAGTGTACGGATGAATATTAAAAACTGGGCAGGCGTCCAGCTCGGCTCACACCTCCATCACTAGCAGAGTGGAGAAGGTCAGAGGTATTTAGGTGGTTTCCATGGTAACTGTCTTCCTCACACATGCAGGCTGCCCACACGTTGCAAAGCGCTTTGTGGAGTAAATAAAGGCTAAACTTCAAACGCCCACCAAGTTCAGGCTTCTGGAGCCTTTTTCTGTTGTTGTTGTTGTTGTTGTTGTTGTTGTTGTTGTCCGGGCGGCTTGGCTTCAGGAGCCTGACGTTTGGAATGAGTCGCTCAAAGTCAGTGTTGAAGGTAAAGGGGTAATCAATCTAACAGCCCTCCACAAATGCACTAATCTCTTAATAATTTGAAATATATGAACAAATCAAGTGACAGAAAGGGAGAAAATAGCCAAACAACAACAATAAAAACAACAAAAAGCATCAATAACTCAATAAACTGCTTGTTACTTTACTATAAATGTGAGCTGTAAAAAGTTGAAGGCCATCTGGGCAGATGGTTCCTTTGGATTGTTGCTGTTGCGTTTAAGTTTAGTTTTTTTCTCTTTTCCATTGTGATTTGTTAAAAAAGAAAAAGTAGAAGTACTGGACTTTTTAATTTAGCATAAAATAAAGAAAGTTTTACTGAATTTAAGAGTAGATCAAATACAAGCAACTTAATTGTTTGTATTCATGTATTTAAAAGAGACAGTGCACATTTATTCACATTTAATAAATAAAAACTGCAGGATTAGCACAACAGCTAGAAAGCTGCAGGAATATATGTATCTTTGGAAATATATATATATATATATATATATATATAATGTTACACAATGATAGGATTCGTGATAGAATATAATGCACATTTAGTTAAGTATTGTGTTAATTAAATGTTTGACGTACTTTACGATAGTATTTCCATTTCTTATTTCTAAATACTTCTACTCCCACATTTTTACTTTTCCTTCCATTATATTTATTTATGTATAAATAATAGATAAAATATCACGCATATATACAACATTTTTGTTAAGCTACTTGACTAGCGCATTTCCATTCTCCGTTATTAAATACTTCATAATTGCATTCTGGAGATAAATATTGAACTTTTAACTTCGTTACATTTATTTTAAACCTCAGTAATTTTGTAGATTTGGATTATTAATAACAATCTAAGTCAACTATTATATTATGATGTAATATAATTAAGTTAAGTAACTCAGCAGGATTTAAAGTAATTAGTTTTACGAGCTAAATATACATGCTTAAATTATTATTTTTGATCTCTATAAGAAAAATACTTCTGAAATGGGCCATTTTGCAGAATGACTATACTTTCAGGTTTGATATTTTAAGTATAATTTGATTATAATACTTCTGTACTTTTATTAAAGCAACATTTTTGAATGAATTAATAATTGTATTAATAGCAACACTCATAACAATTCCTGATAATTACAAGAAGTTTAACAGCAAGAACGTTCATAAATTCAAACTGGCGTGTTGTTTATTTTAATTTTCATGAATATTGTGTGGATATTCAATTAAAAAAGAAAAGGCAAGCAAACAATTAAACTAATTAAGTGAATGTCACAGAGTAAATCAGTGATGTGGAACAATTAACAATGTCCATCCGGCTGGAACATCGTCTGGTTCCGAACAGAAAGACCCGGTGAGCAGCCCGTCTACGCACCTGCTCACCGCCGGGAGCAGAGTTCAGAGGGGAACATCTCCACGAAGTGCGGCAGAACGGAGAAGTACCGAGGTGCATATGTGTGGTTCTAAGTGCACTGGTTCTGGTGAGGTTCTGCACGGAACGGGGCAGGCAGAACCTCACCGCTGTCTCCCCTCCGGCGTTGGGATTCTATAGGGGAGCGCAAAGAGGTTTGTTTATGCAGCACTACTTTCTGTGTACATCCGACAAGTACTGCCTCAAACTAACATAACCAAGAAGAAAGACGGAGAAGAAAGCTGCGAAAAGTCGACAACAACGTGCACTTATTTTTTGTCAACAGTTTCAGACTAAAACCCTCCACTACTGTTCCTCGTTCCTGTCCCGACAGACGACAACGCTGTTTCTGGATCTATTTTCTGTCGGAGATGGCGGCGGTGCTGCGCCTTTCTCTCTCGCTCGATCTCGCTGCCTCTATCCGCCATCTTGAATTTTAATGTTAGTTAAAAAAAAAAAAAAAAAAAATATTTCCTATGCTATTTTGTCGTTTACGGTCTCTTGCCAAATTCGGATTACTTTAACGTAGTTTTATTTCGTCATTTTTATTTTTTATTGTTCACACAACCACCGTTGTGAGTATTGTGTGTTTGTTCTGCTTCCGACTCGAGACATTTAAACGCTTCCCAGCGCGTGCGAGCTCTTTACGCTATTTAAACCGCCAGCTACCGGGATCAATAAACGGCTCGGAACCGAGCCCCTCTGGGTCACACCGCTCGATCTAGTGACGAGCGGGGATCGAACCCGCAGCCGAGCAGAGGGGCGTCTGGCGGCTCGTTAAATAACTTTTAAAATTCGCTCGCGATTTATATTCGGGCCCCCTGTGGAAGAAGCTAACCGGCCCGATGGCTTCCACCACCACCATCATCGGTTAGCCCGCCGCGGTCCCCGCTGGGTGGCAGGTAACGTACCGGGGAAGGGGAGACCTACCTATGGTTACCGTGGAGGGTTTTTATATCCACGCTATGTTGGTTAAGAGGGAGAAAAGGGGACATTTTGTTATCACTTTTGTTATGTCTGTTGTTGACTGCGATCAGAAGGGAGCTAAGCGAGCTGAAGTTTAAAGTTTGCATATATACATACGCGGTATGATACATGTATATTTAGTTTGTGCTTTTACTACAAGGGGGGAGAGTACATGGTGCGTTCAGTTGTTTTTTTATTAGCTACACATCGGCATGCATCATGGATCATCTCGATGTCGCCTGAGAGGCTGGAGTGGATGTGTTAACGTGTGATATCCTTAATACCGACCCACCTTGTGCCGTTTCTGTTCCCCGCTCTTTGTGTGAGTGTTTAGTGGGAGCACCGGTTATACCTGGGGGTGGCAGCGTGTGCGTGTTTTTGTTTAAAACCTCGGTAACTCCGGGCCGGAGTGGCTTAGCTCCGTGCTAACGGGCGGAGACACACGACAGTTAGCAAACAATGCAAACGCTTCTATTGATAACACTCCTCGCGCGAGCTCGGCCTCAGCTGTCCGCGTGCGCGTGGCCTTCCGGGTTCCCACCTGCCTTTCCTTTTTTTTTTTTTAAATGGTGATTTTATTGTTTAAAACGTTGGCTGTTTTTTTAGTATTGTATGCATCCATTATAAATGAGATGATGCTCCTTGCGACGGAATTGCGCATTTGGAAGTTACGTTAACTTGCGTGGTAGAAGAATACATATTTTATGATGTGATCGCAGTTTTTCTGAATATATGCATAGATAAATATGTATATATATGGCCCATAATTTAACGTAAAGGCGATACTTTATGTGGGATGCCACCAGAGACGTTGCTGTTGCACTTGACAGTAAGCCAGTGCGTTATTTGGGGTCACCGCTAGGCGGCGCTGCAGGTTTGTTTTAAACTTGTTTCCTGGACACTGATTTCCTGTCTGTCTCCACAGGAGTGTTCACAACTTTCACTTGAGCAGAAGTAGTAAAAACAATAATAATAGAGGTACTAATGCAGAATGGATCATGATTATTGATGTTCGTCATTTTAATGTTGCATCTTGTGAAGCTGGAGCTAGTTTAAGTTACTTTATACTGCATATATGACCGTCTATTAGTGTATTACTACTTTGGAATCGATAGTCTGAAACGTAATTTAAGCTTAAAAATAAATGTGGAGTAAAAAAACAATACAATAGTTTCCCCTGAGATTTATTAGAGTAGAAAATAAGTATAAAGTAGCATAAAATGGGGAACAACGATTGAGTACACGCCCCGCGACACGCTTACATTCCAGCACTGCTTATTCTACCAGTTCAGCAGCCACTGGGTGAGCCGACGGATTACATGATGGTTTCACTGGGTGACTGATGGGGGGGTAAGAACTCATGTCCAAGTTGTTTTGTTTGAGTTCAGAATCCGGTTTATTGTCGAGTGCGTTTACACATCAAAAGGAGCTCGCCTGGTTGTTTTGGTGCATAACCACAGACATGGTAAGGGAAAGGAAAAATATTAAAGTCAATACCGCAAGAGCCAAGAAAATACGAGGAACATGGATAAATAATATATCATTTTTTCCCATGAGAGCGCTGCTATGGAGAAGATGTGCCATGTATCCATAACAATACAACGCATTGTGACTGAATGTTATTGTGTCCTCATTGCATTGTTTTGCATATATAGATGTTTGTCGGTGTAAAGCTGCCCCCCATAAGATCACAGCCCAAATAAAATTTCGTAAAGGTAAATAGGGCAAAGATAATGAAACGAATAAATGAGTAAGATGCATCACGTGGTTTTAGTTCTGGTCTTTGAGCCGTTAACGCGTCCGCCTGCTCATTTCGATCCCTTTGTGTTTGCTATTCCTTCGGTCTGTGTAAACTCATTAGATTTCTTGGCATCTCGTAACGTTGTTTGTTTTTGCTCCGCCTCCCAGATTTCAAACTCTAGGCCCCAGTCTTCTCCACTCGAGAGTGTTCGTCCATCTCGGAGACTCAATGCAACGGGACCCGGGGGCTTGTGGGCATGAAGTGGCTGGGCGACTCCAAGAACATGGTGTTAAATGGCAGACGACACGGAGACAAGTTGACCGGCGAGCAGCACGTGAGCCAGACTTGCTCTCAGCACTCCCAGCGGGCGTCCCTGCGCCACAACAAAAACAGAAGTCGACGATGTAGCCGCAGTGAGTCGAGCGCGAGCGTTTATGTTTGTATGAGCGGCGACGCGCGGATTCTCCGTCGGACGCCTGAACCTAACGCCGCTCTGTGTTTGGCGCCTCCAGGGTTCATCGCGGCCAGTCTGGAGGCAGAGAGGCGCTATGTGCCCTCCTCGGGAATGACCGCCAAGGAGCTGTGTGAGCACGACGACCTGACCACGGGCCTCATCCTGGACCAATATCTGGGCTTTCAGACTCACAAAATGAACACCAGGTCAGCGGGGCAGTGGCGTCGACGGTCGTGCAGAGTGGCCTCGTAGATGTGGACGTACTCGACCGGTCGAAAGTTCGGGGTCACCCAGACAATTTGGTGTTTTCCATGAAAACTCGCACTTTAATTATCAAATTAATTGCAAAATGAATATAAAATATAGTCGACATTGAGGAGGTTATAAATAATGTTTTTTATTTGAAATATTAATTTAGTTCTTCAAACTTGTGGCTCAAAGGAAGGCCAGTTTTATAGCTTCTCTCACCAGCATAACTGTTTTCAGCTGCGCTCACATAATAAGGGTTTTCAAGGGTTTTCTCCCCCTCCGCTAGTCTTCTAAGGCGAAGACAAAAAATGTGCCATTAGATCACTGGAGATGGGCCTCTACACACCTCTGTAGAGACTTCATTACACACCAGAGAATTCACCACATTAACTATGTAGAGAGAGGAGTTATGATTCATGTAATGTTCTCTTTATTGAAAGAAACAGAGCTCTGAAAAATAAGGACATTTCTAAGTGACTCCAAACTTTTGAACGGTAGTGTGTGTCTCCTCCTTTCAATAAGTCGTGTCTTTTTTGTTGCTGATTTTTCCCGCTGTGCCACTCATGCGCCCTCACAGATTTCGACCGATTAAGGGGAGGCAGGAGGAGCTGAAGGAGATCATCGAGCGCTTCAAGAAGCACGACAACCTGGAGAAAGCCTTCCGCGCTCTGACGACGGGAGACTGGTCCCGAAACCTTTTCCTCCACAAGACGAAAGCTCAAGAAAAGCTCTTCAAGCAACATGTAAGCGACGCGTCGTCCGAGCTCCTCGCCTGCTTCTGTTTCCAGCGTCGCAAAGAGCCAGACGACTAACTCTCTATGCTCTGCGCAGGTGTTTGTGTATCTGCGGATGTTTGCCACCGACAGCGGCTTCGAGATCCTCCCCTGTCACCGATACTCGTCGGAGCAAAACGGAGCGAAAATTGTGGCAACAAAGGAATGGTGAGGACTGGCTGCCACCTGTTACTTTAATTATTATAACGGCACCGCTAGTGAACAACCTGCTCCCATTGGCTCCGCCCTCTAAAGGCATTTAACGGTTTCTAATCTACCTTTTCTTTGAACGACTGTTTTGTGGTTTCATGCATTAGCTTTTACTGTAATAACGGGTCTCACGGTCCAACGGATCGGTTTCCTCTCGATTTTTTTATTTTGAACAGACGAGTAGTTTAAGTGTAAAACTCTTTCTTTGGACTGACGTAGAACTTTGTTTCTATTTTCATCAATCAATGAGCATTATTTACTTTGATATAACGCTGAACAAACACTTTCCTCAAAGACGACTGTTGTCATGAACAGGTCAAAATCTTCAGAACTCAAAAGTATATGAAATTTGGTGGGATGATTGTTTATTAGCCGGGACCAGTTGATTAGATTTTGGGATCGATCGGATCAAAGGTCAAAGGTCATGAAGAATGGAATTGGATGATTGGTTATTATTATCCGGGACCATTTGATTAGATTTGGGATCAATCAGGTCAAAGGTCAAGGTCAAGGTCATGGAAAGGTCAAATTTTTTTTTTTTTACCATATTTTACATTTTTTGTCATTGGTATGCATGCCAATGCAAAAATAATTCAATTCAAAATTTTGTTTTTATATATATATGCGCGCGCTCGAAAGTGCCCGTTCTAGTTTACTTTGATATAACGCTGAACAAACACTTTCCTCAAAGACGACTGGTCACAATGGGCTATAAAACTAAAAAGCATCTATTAGTTGAGTAACGGAAAATAAAAAAAGAATGTTTACTTTTTTCGCACAATGGTGGCGCGACTGTCCGTTTTATGGGTGTGTTCCTGGCGCTCGCCGCAGTGCGGCTGACAGCGTGTTGTACTAACCGCCGTGTTTACGGTGTTCATGTGGTACGCCGTAAAGTTTATGGGCGTGACTTTGTGCTTCTGCATCGCTTGCATCAGGCTTCACACTATAATAATATAACCTGCACGCGGCTGTTTCACTATTTGACACGAGGTAATGCAACTCGCTCTCCAGTGTGTGTGTGTGTGTGTGTGTCTGTGTGTGACTAAACCTTTTCTGCCTTGTGGTGTTTTTTTCTTCTTTTTCCTCCAGGAAAAGAAACGACAAGATGGAGCACCTGGTGGGCTGCATCGCGGAGCTCTCTGAGAGCGAGGAGAACATGCTGCTGCGGCACGGAGAGAACGACTTCAGCGTCATGTACTCCACCCGCAAGAACTGTGCGCAGCTCTGGCTGGGCCCGGCTGCGTTCATCAATCACGGTACGGGTCGTCGTCACGGCCGCTTCATGGTCAGAGCCGGCCGGGCGTACCGGGCGTCACGAAGCACCGAGGGGAGAAAACGAGATCAAAGTTTGAGGAGCGTGTGGCAGGACGTCTGAGACGACGCAGCCGAGTCATAACGCTCGAGCTCACTCGGTCAACAACGCAGCATGAGCTACTTGGAATAGTGATGTTGCAATGCTAATGCTAACTAGCTCATGCTAATTAGCTAACGTTAACTAGCTAACGTTTTATCGTCGATGCGTTTTTGTTTCATTCGTTTAGTTTACAGACATCTGAAAACACTGGAATCTATATCTTTTCAATCCCTCCGGCGGGTTGAGAGGGTTAATCGAGTTAAATCAGGGTTTTTTTTAAATTAGTTTTTTATTAATTTAGTTTTGCCCTGTGTGCCAACAATGCCACGTCGGATTATAGATGTTGTCCCGGTCAAGTCCGGCTAAAAATTGGGTGAATTTTCTTTTGTGAGAAGCATAAATCTCCACTCATACGAATACTACATTTATTGTGTTTCTTCTTTTCTTTTTCAGATTGTCGACCAAACTGCAAGGTAGGTTCTTTGAAAAGGAAGTGTGAGGTTCTCCGAGGTTCTCCGAGGTTCTTGTCCTCCGTGGGTGGATGCCCGACGGCAGCTTGGAGAACAGACACGAGTACCAGCGTGTACTGCTGTGGAACCTTTTTTTGGGGGGCGTGGCTACAATAAATAATTTTGTATGTACGCTATATTTCTAAGATGCTCTACCCGTAGCGCCCCGGACTGCAGCAGTTCTCTGTGCTGCCTTCAAAGCCGCCACACAAAAACAGTAATTAAGCATCTACCGCTGCCACGCATGGTGTGTTTGTGTTTTATCTTTAAAGGTTTTAATGACTTATGTTATTTCCATGGAGTCTGGTGGCTTTGAAGGGAGCATAAATAACGACTGACGGCTGTGTGGTAAATTGTAATATTCTAAATCTAGCGTAAACGTAAATTTGATATTGATTGTTTAAATATGTCCACAGCAGAACTTTGACCCCCGCGCTGGTTCTCCTGTCCGTTCTCCAAACTCCGTTTACCGTCGGTAACGATAACTCAATGAAAAATAAGTACCTCGCACAACTCGACTCCACCATCTGTTGAAGAGAAGCTTTGAAACACTCCGCCTGGACGCTCACACACCAACTCCTCTCTGTTGTTGTTGTTTAGTTTGTGTCGACAGGGCGGGACACGGCCTGCGTGAAGGTCCTGAGGGACATCGAACCGGGAGAGGAGATCTCGTGTTACTACGGCGACGGGTTTTTTGGGGAGAACAATGAATTTTGTGAATGCTATACATGTGAACGGTACGTGTGACATCAGATGTACCATATGGAACGTGTTGTGTGTGCAGTATGTCTTCATGTGTGCGGCGTTAATAAAATAATTGTTAGTAAAAATGATGCATATGGTGAAATATGACATTTTTTACATTAATAATCATTTATTAAAGCTACATTTATGCAATTTTAGCATTTCAACTTTTCAGGGATATTTTCTCTTTCCATTAATCACAATCAACCTTTTATTGTCATTTATGTTTTCACATGCAAGGAATGTGTCATGGCGGGTGGTGTAGACAATAACATTAACAGCAAGAATTAAGTATATAAATACAAAGTGCACAGAGAGACGGGCTTTAGAACGTTAACCAGTGTAAGTCAGTTTAAAGTGACGCGTGTATTTAAATGATGTCAATTTTGTTGTTGTGGTGCAGACGGGGCACCGGGGCGTTCAAGTCCAAAGCCGGGCTGCCGGTGGAAGTGCCGGTGATCAACAGCAAGTACGGGCTGCGGGAGACGGACAAGCGGCTCAACCGGCTGAAGAAGCTCGGGGAAGGAAACCGGAGCTCGGACAGCCACTCGGGCTCCCACACCGACGGGGACTCTCAGGAAATGCCAAAAACACATCAATGTAAGAGCAGATATTCAACCTGAGGGGCGTACGGTCAGGGGAACCTGGGGAGGTCCTGGACATTTACATCTCCAGGCCCGGGAGTAAAAAAATCCCCAAAGTTTTAGAAAAGTCCCATTTGTTATATTCACACGTGCATTTAAACTGAGTTTTAAATAATTAATGTGCTTTCAAAAGAATGACACTCGAAATATAAGCCGCCATACGCTCTTTCATACTTAATTTATCTGCGCTGCAAGTGAACGCATCTTAACTGAAAAGACATGCATGTTTATTCTTTTGATCTAAACTATTGTCTCATTAATTTGTGTCATTTAATGTTATTTACTGGATGCTTTGGAATTCTCATTGTTAGTTTAAAAACGATATTTTCTCTTTTTTTTTTATGTATGAGCTGAGATTTCCCAAAATGTTTGGTCATGGACATGTGGTTTAAAGTCCTGGACACCCATTGGTCGACACGTGTGCGACCCCTGTTCATTGGTCGACGTGTGTGTGTGTGACCCCTGTTCATTGGTCGACGTGTGTGTGTGCGACCCCTGTTCATTGGTCGACGTGTGTGTGTGTGTGTGTGACCCCTGTTCATTGGTCGACGTGTGTGTGTGTGTGTGACCCCTGTTCATTGGTCGACGTGTGTGTGACCCCTATATCGTGACTCTCCCAATCATACGAGACGATTCCTTCTTTCTTGGTTTACTTGGCGTCCGATCTGATTTGGTAAATGTCGCCCAGGCGTGTTTCTGAGACGCTCTCCGTCCCTCACGTGTCACGCTCTCTTTTCCCACAGCTGCCAGAAAAAGAACGTTGTCTTCTGGCCTGAAGTACAAAAACCGGACTCAGTCCAGACAGACGCTGTCCAGAGCCCTGACTACCTCATGCTCCAAACAAGGTCGTGTCAACGACAACAGGGTACCAAAGAGACTCGCCTCCCAGTCCAAGCCTTCGCTGAGTAAAGTCCAGCTGCGGAGTCGCCGCGGCGGCGCCGAGCCAGAGGCGTCGGCCAAAGGGGAGGAGCCCTGCCAGCCGGGCCTCCGGGACCCGAAGGTGTCGCTGTGCAAAGGCGTCGCCGCGGAGCTGACGCCGCGCGGCTGCCTGACCCGGCACGCCGCCAAGGAGAACGGCAACGTCCCGCACGGCGAGGGCGGCCCGTGTTCGGCGTACAGAACTCGCAGGTCCACGCGGACCCTCGTTACGGCCCAGGAGACGGCGCCGGCCGCCGGCGTGAAGCTGGAGCCCGGCGCCGTGGATGGCTTGAGCCCGGTCCCCGGCGGAGCGGTCATCAAGGCGGAGCCGGCCGACCTGGAGGAGTACCTCGGCCGCGGGGCCGGCGCCCCGGAGCCGGCGGCGGACGGCGGCTACTCCAGGCGGCGCTCGGTCTCCCGGCGGAAGCGGCCGACGCGTCTCCGCGCCGAGCGGACCATCAAATGCGAGGACTCGGCGTACGGCGAGCCGTTCGCGCCGCCGCCGCCGCCGCCCGCCGTCGACTTCTCGGACTGCGGGAACGTGCTGCTGAGCTTCGGCGACCGGCACCGGGACTACAACGGGGTTTCCAACGGCGGCAAGTCGCTCCGCAGGGACAAGGGGAAGGGCGGCTGCCGGTCGCAGGACAAGGCCAAGAAGAAGCGTCAGATCACGCGATACGACGCCCAGCTGATCCTGGAGAACAACACGGGCATCCCCAAGCTGACGCTCCGCCGGCGGAGGGACAGCAGCGGCGGCGGCGAGCCCGTCGGCTCCTCCCACCTCTCCGCCTCCGCGGTCAACTCGGCGGCGTGCAGCAAGATCAGCATCAAGTTCAGCAAGGACCACGACAAGGACAAGGCGGGCTCGTACATCGCCAAGCTGAGCAACGGCTTCTCGCCCGCGGCGCACGGCAACTCCACCAAGCTGAAGATCCAGCTGACGCGGGAGGACGCCGGCCAAGGCGCCGCCCACAGGACGGCGCCGGCCAAGGCGGAGCAGGCGTCCTACAACGGGGACGCCGGACATCGGACCCAAAAGGTCCTCGCCGAGCCGTCGTCGTCGTCTTCGTCGTCCTCGTCCTCGTCGTCGTCCTCGTCCTCTTCCTCCTCGTCGTCGGACGAGGAGGAAGAGGACGAGGACGACGACGAGGACGACTACTTCGACAACGAGTTTGAGGACGATTTCATTCCACTTCCTCCGGCGAAGCGCCTCCGGCTCATCGTGGGCAAAGACTCCATAGACATCGATATCTCCTCCAGGAGGAGAGAGGATCAGTCTCTGAGGCTCAACGCGTGAGGAGCCCCCCCCCCCCCCCCCCCCTGTAAATACAGATGACTCGCTCATCAACTGTCGTGTTGATGTAAAAGAAGTACACAGTAATTTAAAAACAAACACAAAAATGCCGAAATATTCTGACTGAAGGTTCAGTCGACCTAAAACAAATATCTGATGTTCACTTATGTTCATCACCAAGTTCAAAAAGCTAATTTACCCATTTAACACACACACACACACACGCTTCTGACGTCAAACCTCTCTGATTAGATCTGGCGTAAGTGGACTACGGAGTGTTTGTTTTAAGCTGAATGCTCCTTTAGTGAATGCACTTGTTCTCTTCATAAAGACGTGGATATTGTAGAAAGTGTACAGTTTGGTGGTGACTCTGTCTCACAGGCAGGTTTTTATGAACTCTGGATTTCTGTCTCTTTTAGTTCTGTAATTATTATTTTTTTTCTTCTCCTGTTTTCCGCGCCGTCGGTCGGTTCATTTGGATCCGGCGCCGCGTCGCCGTCGCCCCGGTAGCTCTCCTGGTAAAGAACCACTTTCTGAATTGCAGTAATTCATTAATTATCAACATTATTTACTATGTAAGTTAATCACCCTGTTGAGTCCAATCATGCAATGTGTGTGACCCCTCGAACCAATCGTCTTCATCACAGAAGGGTTTTCTATGCGCGTGTGCGTGTTTATCATGTGCTGCCGACCACCGACACGACGTCCGCACACGGAAACGACACGCGTGACGAGCAACGCCATCGATGTAAAATGGAGTTGCACATTTTATTTGTATTAATTTATTTTCCCGCCCCCCTCAAAGAGCGCAGTAAATAAATTACGTTAATTAAGCTGCAGAGTTCCAGGAGATCAAAGCACAGCGCGGGGTTCATTACTGTGTAACGCTGACGTGGCGTCAGAGGAAAGAACCAAATCCCGAACATGAAGGCTACCTATTCGCTTTTTTTTTTTAATGTCCAGAACGACCGACTCGCGTCCCTCAAACGTCTCTTCTCTCTTAAAGTCCAGTCTTACTTTGCTTCTTTTTTTTAATCACTATTATTTCTAACCCGACTTGAGCACTCGACACTAAAAGTTTTGGTGAGGAAAATAAATCACAGGTGAAATGATCTTATCGTAGAATCATGACTTATTGTTCCTCTATGGTGCTACTTCTTCTTCTTCTTCACCCGGACCCCCAAATGATGTGGGAATACACGTTGTGTTTGTAGCATATTTATGTTATGTTTATTTACAGGTGCTTTTTAAAATTTGTTTTGCAATGTAGAAAACTGTCCATCCAACAGCATTAGGTGCCTTAACAAAAAGAGATTTTTTTTGGGGACACATTTAGACCAAATTTGTAACCAATCAGTGAAGCGCGCCGCCGCCGAGCCACCCCCCAAATACATCCACACACTGCAACACGAGTCGTCTGTGGATGTTTTTTTTTTTTAGATTGAGCGTCGACCCGCTCCTCCTCCTCCGAGTTTAAATGTGTACCGTTCATATCACCAGCAGCTGATCTCCGGGCTCCGTGTCCGCCTCCTCTTCGTCGGACGTCTTCATCACTGTAAACTGTCCCGGGTGTCTGTGTGTGGAGAAGAGGAAGAAAAGGAAAAAACTAAATGTGAATAGTTTGCAGGCCATGTTAGCGTGTTGGTATTGGGGGAGCGTGAGGAGCATTAAAAGTGGACGGTGCGTATATTGTCCGATATGTAAATCTCGTGAACACATCTTGTACTTATTTAACAGTTTTGAATACTTGAAAACTATATAAAGTTTCTTTGTGACTCTTGTTTCCCCCCCCGAGTCTGAGCCGAGGACCGGATGTCGACGGAAGAGCTCTGGAAATGTTTCTATATTTTGTTTATATATATATATATTTTTTATTATTGTCAACAAATCTGACGAAAAGGGTTAAAACCAACAATATGACTTCCTGTTTGTGCCCATTGGCTCCTACTGAAGATGTACATGTTTAATATTATTTATAGAAATATACATATCATTTTATATTTAGTTATTTATAGAAATATATTTATATATAATTATTTAAAGAAATATATCATTTATAGAAATATATATAATTATTTAAATGTTTCTAATATCAGTTATTTCCAAAATCAGCTGGTTTTAATCGACTCAGTGGGAGAAAATATGTATTTTTTTGGGCACTATTTTGAGTGGTGGATGAACACATTTGGTGAATTTTGGGTTTGAGTAAATACTCCACAGTGAAGGAGCTCGTCGGCCATTATACCGTCACTGTTGGTTTTGGGGTCTTTCTGTGAGATTTGTTGACAAAAAAGAAAACTATAAAATACCACCAAACATCCTTAAAATTATGTTTGCGTTTGGCGAAAACTCATCGTCTTCAAAAAACAGTTGCATCAGAAACGACTGCACATTTTAAAGATAAGAAAGTTTGCAAATTATGCTTTTAAAACTTCTTAAAGCTGCTCATATCAATATGTTGTTTGTATTGGCGACGGATCAAATGAACTGGAATGGGAAACTGTTGGTTTTATGATGTGGCTCGCAACTTTTAATGTTTTTATTCACTTTGCTTTCACCGGTGTTGTTTCCACCAAACGAAGCTGTGATGAATAAACAGCAGGTAAGAGACGAGTCGGTGGAGAGAGTGGACCATTTGTACACACCTGTATGTATGACCTTTCAACTCAAACCCTGGGGGAATAAACACAAATGTTATTTTTTTTAATTTGAGTGCAGTTTTTCTTTTCCCTCCCCCTGGTCTTGCAGGTGGTAACCGTCTGGAAACCCTTTGCCCAGATGTTCACACATTTTACTTTATATTTATTGGTATTATATTGCAGGTGCTACATACATTAATATAATTCAATATTGTAGCTTAATCTATAAGAAGTTACAATTTGATTTATTTCTGCATAGTCTAGTGGATCAAACTAATGGAGAAAAAATATTAAATATAGCATAAAATGGAAATTAAAGCACACACAAGTACCATACAGTATTTTAGTAAATGTACTTAGTTCTTCAACACTTGGATATAGTGGATTAAAATGTGTCCTTCTGAATTAACAATAATCAGTAATTATCAGTATTAGTATTTCTCAGTAATTATCAGTATTATTATTATTATTATTTAATTATCAGTAAAATAATCAGTAATTGTCCAGACATTTCTCTCCACTGTGGGACTAATAAAGGATTATCTAATCTAATTCAGTAATATAATATATCTGAATCGGGTCTAATTAGTACTTATTGATTATTTAAGTACATTTAGCTGCAAATACTTATGTAGTTTTACTAGAGGGACATTTAGAATTCATTCAACGTTTACCTCAGCAACAAGCTCAACGTTGTACTTATTCAACCACTGAACTCAACTTTTAAAAAACTCGAATTTCCCACATTTAAAAATCACTAGAACTACGCTCTTTATCTCGTTTTGAGCTGTCAGCCAATCAGGAGCGGTCCTGCCCGACGCGGCGACCAATCGGATTCGACGGAGCGCTATTTGAACGCGGCTCGTGCATGTGATGTTTACCTGCAGCCCTCGGTGTCCACGGAGCTTGTCCTTAACGCGTGCTTCACGAAAAAGAAGAAACTAAACCATCGCGCCGCTTCTTCAACTCTCAGTTTGTCCTTTTTATTTCTGCTCAACATGTCTTCCGTCGACGTTCGTCTTGTGGTGAGTACATGACGTCATCTCTCCGTTATCGACTGTAACCTGTGTGTGTGTAACGTTTAACGGACGCTTTGCACCAGGCCGCATTTCTTAAGTTTATTTCTTTGTCTTTCGTTGTTTTCCGAGCAGCTCCCGGCCGCAGAGAACCCGGGAAAGGTGGTTAAAAAACCCGTCGGCGTGCGGAGAGCTGCGCTCGGGGAGATCACCAACTTCACCGCCGCAGCAGTCAACCCCAAGGTGACCTTGAGATGACTTGTCTCACGGTCGTGTCTGTGGATTCGCTTAATGGCCTTTTTTAAAACGTACGTGCTGCACAAAGTGGCCTAAATTATGTAGATTGAAAAAGACGGAAGTGACGTGATGAGGTTTCCGGAAGCTTGGTGTCACCTGTCGGTAATATTTTTATGTAACCATGTAAGCTAGAGGAAAAGATGCAGTTACATTTATTTAGCTAGCTGACTATATATAGAAATTTACTATAAAATATTCCTTTAAAAAGATTATATATATATTTAATCTTTATTAAACGCAGTTGCGGTGAGCACATTATTTTTTAAACTGACCGAACTAAGAAGAGATATATATATAATATTAATTGGTTTGGTCCGTCTAAGTAACTTCCACCTTTTACATGAATATAAGATGCTTCAAGATCAGCCCTTCGAGACTCGCTCCCCTCCCAAAAATCTGTATTCCATTTTAACTTTTTAAATAACTCGTCCTTTATTTTGTTTCCTCAGAAAACCGGCGTGGCCAAAGCGTCGGGGAAACCCTCCCAGAAGGAGAAGGTGGCCGTGGTGCTTCCGGTGAGCCGGGCCCTCGTGCCCGCCGAGCCGCTCCCTGCGCTCCCCGCTGTCTCTGAGGAGTCGGCCGACGTGTCCATGCGGGAGGAGGAGGCGCTGTGCCAGGCGTTCTCCGAGACGCTGCTCACCGTGCAGGACGTGGACGAGGACGACGCGGAGCAGCCGCAGCTCTGCTCCGAGTACGTCAAGGACATCTACAGCTACCTGCACGTCCTGGAGGTGACTTTCATCCCCCCCCCCCCCGCAGTCGGCCCAACTCTCCTCCTCGTATCCGCGTGTCATCGCTCTCCGTCTCCACAGGTGCAGCAAGCCGTCCGAGCCAACTACATGCAGGACTACGAGATCTCGGCGCGCATGCGGGCCATCCTGGTGGACTGGCTGGTCCAGGTCCACTCCCGGTTCCAGCTGCTGCAGGAGACCCTGTACCTCACCGTCGCCGTCCTGGATCGGTTCCTCCAGGTGCAGCCGGTGTCTCCCAGGAAGCTGCAGCTGGTCGGCGTCACCGCCATGCTGGTGGCCTGCAAGTACGAGGAGATGTACGCGCCGGAGGTCGGCGACTTCGCCTACATCACGGACAACGCCTTCTCCACGGCCCAGATCCTGGAGATGGAGCAGCTGGTCCTGAGGACCCTGAACTTTGCCCTCGGGCGTCCTCTGCCGCTGCACTTCCTCCGACGGGCCTCCAAGGTGGCCAGCGTGAGTAGATCGGCTTTCGTTCGCCACAAATCCTTTACGTTGCGTGTTCTCGACCCCACCTGCACGAGTTCACTGCTTTGAATGAAATGACTTTCTCTTTCTTTTTTGTTCAGATCTGAAGCTAGTACTTTGAAACTAATCTGCAGTTTGAATACCGACCACACGGGGAGCTAGTGCAGTGGCAGAAATCCAAAAATATTTCCTATTTCCATTAAGTCATGGCATTTAATAAATGTTTATTTCCAGGCCTGGAAAAGTCTGAAGGAGAATTAAATCCCAAAAGTCCTGGAAATGTATGTTTATTTACATAGTTTGATTAAAACAAACTTATAGAAATATGTATTCTACTCAAACTATTGTCCTTAATTTGACATTGAAGGAGTATATTTACTTGTGTACACTGAGCTGTCCCAATGTTTGGTCCTGGACGTCATGTCAGTTGTGAAGTCCCCTTACAGGTTTGAGTTTCATAACGTGGTGTTTGTTCTGTCAGTCTGACATAGAGCGCCACACGCTGGCCAAGTACCTGATGGAGCTGACGCTGCTGGACTACGACATGGTGCACTACCGGCCCTCCGAGATCGCCGCCGCCGCACTGTGCCTCTCCCAGCTGCTGCTCGAGGGGCTGCCGTGGGTGAGTGGGCTCGACCCCCTGACGGGGACCTCTTGAGCACTTTGGTCATTGCGTCTCTCCGTCTCTCCAGTCTCCCACGCAGCAGCACTACTCCACCTACGAGGCGTCCCACCTGAAGCCGATCATGCATCGCATCGCAAGAAATGTCGTGATGGTGAACGAGGGGAAGACGAAGTTCCAGGTGAGTTGCAGCTGCGGCACGATGGCCTTCGAGATGTATATATATTTAAAAAAATATATGTTTTTGTCCCTTAGGCCGTGAAGAACAAATACTCGAGCAGCAAGCTGATGAAGATCAGCCTCGCCCCTCAGCTGACGTCGGCCGTCGTGAAGACGATGGCGGCCTCGGCTCCCTGAGGCCCCCGGCCCTCCCCGTTACACCTGCACTTTACTTTTTAGATTGATCACAATCTGTGGAGACTACTCGCTTTTAAATAAAATGATTTTAATTTTTCATGCTCGCTATGTCATTTGTTGTGTGTGTTCAGCGATTTTTGACTTTTATTTATTGATGGAGATTTTACTCCAGTTTCTTTTTTAACTGTTTGTAATTTGGTTCCCTGTTGACTGGAATTAAACTAGTTGTTTACAAGATGAGACTTTGTGGATGCTACTTTCTTTAAATGTATATTCTCTACTTTAATAAAGGTGGTAACTTTAATATTCTGTGCATTAATGTAGCAGCAAAACATTTTTTTGGACGTGTTCCAACATTCAGATTATGTAACAATGAGTATTTATTTTGCTGATACTTGAGACTGCTTATTCCTCTGGCTGTGGAGTCATCGTGCCCCCCCCCCCCCCCCCCCAACTAGAGCTCAATGATCCAGAGTACTTGACTGACATGATGTCTTTTCGTGGGTAAGGGGATGTAAATAGAGGCCTCTGTGACGTTTCCCCCCCCTCCCCGTCTCTTCTGTCAGCCACACAAAGACTCGTCACAACTGTACAATCGTGCAGAATAACGACATTGAGAGGCTGAGTGTGTGGAGAGCTTTGTTTACTTCTGATGACCCTGACTCCATCACCTCCTCGTCACCCTCCTCCTCTCAGACTAATCCAACAGACAAGTTGCCTCGATCTCAAAGAAATTTAAGAAACATTTATTCTGCTAATATAAATGTTTGTCAAACCTCTTACTAAAAACAAGTTGAAGGAAAAGCAGTGATCTGAAACTCTTTACTGAAATAAAACTTTCTTCACTTATAAAATTAAATTTCTGACATTTGATGTCGGTTTTGAATTGAACAGCTTTCATGGATGCAGTGAAATAAAAACACTTTCCCTGAGTGTAGATAGTGACCAATGGGCTAATTTCAGTTACGTGTATATCATGTAATTATATGCAGTAAGCTATCAAATGAATTACAAAAATATAGATGAAATTATGACATAAAATTGTCTTGACTACATGTGATTTATTACCCAATTTTTTATCAAAGAAAATCGAAACTAATCAGGAACTCGAACTCCACATATGATCAAATTAAACTCAGATGTTCTCGGTATCTAAATTCTTACTTGAAGTCAAACATTTAATACTAAATGTTCCCGTGGTGATGAATAAAATAATATCACATCTAAATAGTTTGTGTTTATAACTTTATATACATCTTTGTGTTTGTTTATTCTAGTCCCATCAAGGGCCAATGGGGTTAAAGCAGCGCCCCACTGACCCTCGGTACTACCCGTAGCTGCCGCACGGGGGCCGGGAGGACACTCTCCTCCTCGCGCCGCCTCCTCGCGCTTCACTTCGCAGACTCCGCTGCTGCCGCTTCGTCGTGTCGAGCCGCAGGTCCCTCCGTCCGACCCGCAGCCCGACCTCCACGCGCACAGGACCGGCTCCACAGCGACCCCCCCACCGAGAGTCCACCGACCCCCCCACACACCGTGAGTCCGCCGCGGCGCCACATTGTTGCATTTCTTTGTGAACGGAGCCGCGTTTCTCTTTCATGTGTAACGATGTGTTGTTTTTTGTTTCTTCTTCTTCGTGAACACGAGGCGCGCGCTCTGGTGACCCGCTTCGGATCGATAACCTCGCTCCTTGTTGATTTATTGGTGGTTTAAAGAGGATAATAAGAACGATGTGGTGACTTCGGGGTCACCAGACCTGCGGATGTGGCGCCCCGCGCGAGGGGGAGTCGTGTGTGTGACGCGCGCGACTTCGGGTCTCAATCCTTCACATGTCGGCGGAAATAAGTTCTGCTTCTCTTTCATCTGGAGGAACGAGGCCGGCGGACTCGTGTCATGCTTCAGACATGCGCAAACATGCTTAAAAGTGTGCAACCCGGGCTTAAAACCAAGTTTTTTGGGTGCATATTTTGGTGCAAACAAAGTGGATTGTGTGTCTTTTACACCGATGTTTAATATAAAGTTATTGCAAGCTCATCTAATACCTTCAAACATCAACGGTTTAAAGGTTTAAATGATTTATTGATTGTGTAGTTTTTCTTGTGCTCCTAAAAGTAAAGCCGTGTCTGCTCGTGCCTGTCGTCTCGTGTGTTGTTCACCAAACACAATCCATTCTTTGTCTTCTATTTAAATTTCTCGTTTTTCCAAAGAGATGTAAAACAATCCCACATTTCACTAGAAACAAACACAAAAAAAGAGGCCAAAAGTCTGGCAAACGTGCTGGTTCCTCTTGTGGTGTCTGGTGGAGCCAGGGTGGGATGTCAGAGGAGCTTCATGCATCTCCATGAAGCTGGAAACAGAAACATGTTTAAACAATCAGCTGAAACGGAAGAACATGTGCAGAACAAATAAAAGGCTCTCGGGTTGTTGCGGCTATAATTATGTGAGTCTGCGACTACAACATCTTTAAAAAGGTCTTATTGCATGTTTCGTCCGATCGGCAGTTCAGAACACAACGAAAGCCGCACATTTACAACAGTTGCTCAAAATTAAACGTACACATTAAAAAGGTTGGAGAAGATGACCTCGGGACCAACGACTAGATCCTCTTGTCATCTACTGAAGCTACTCTACCCTTTAATCCAGTTTCCTCAATGCTTTTTAATGAATTTGTAATGGGCTTTTATTGTGAAAGGGAGGAAGGAAAGGGGACCTGTGGCCTGAGCTACCTTCATCAAGGCTGAAAGGAGTTTTTAAAGTTTGACGTTTAAACGTCGGCCTCGCTCAGGGGAAAGTTGAGTAACACAAGGCGGTATGACACACGCTAAAGTTGCGCAAAGGTTCGTTGACGTTTCGGACGTCGGAGCGCAAGAATTCCTGAAAGTTGAGAGCAAAACTGCCTGTGTGGCTCTAAGGCCTCTAACGGGGCAGAAGACGCTAATAAGAGAGAGAAATCCTCAAATAAATAGAGTTTTCATTTTAAATAAGTAAATTATTAATAAATTTATTATTTAATTAGATATATATATTGATATTACATATATTAATTATATATATTAATTACTTATATATATTAATTAATTATATATTTATTAATTATATATATATTACTTTATTGTTAATTAAAATCTGAAACCATTTGTTGTGGCCAGAGGGAATAACGCGTCTCCGGTTGTAATCTCCTGATTTTCTCGTCAGCGGATGTTCTTCAAACACTTTTTAAAAATGGCCTCCGACGTTGGCGACTTGCCATCGAGGTCGAGAGATGAAACGTTGAAGCGCCGACATCGTGGACGGAGGCCAGTGAGCGCGACGTCGAGTCTCGTGAGGATGAATCGTAAATAATAAATCCTCCCACAGGAGCTGGCAAAAAAAAAATCGATTTAATGGCCGATTAGTTTCTGCCTGGCTGACGGTGGCGTCAGCGGTCGGTCGATGTATATTTCGGATCGCCTGCCCGTGCGGCCGTGAACGTGTCCGGCTGCAGGTCAAGCGGCGTGACCTTCGGTGACCTTTTTCCGTCGTCTGAAGGGGAAGCGGCCGGCAGTCTCACGAGAATGCTCTCGGAGAACGGGTTCGTCTTCATTCTGAGATCTTGAATGCGATAACTTCAACCAGACACCGCCTGGTGGTGTTTTCTTGGGGGGGGGGGTGGGTTGGTTTGAATGCAAGAAGATGCCGATCTTTACGTTTAAATGATTCTGGTTTTAAAGTCGGAGACGTCCTCCCGGTGAGCTCGTAACCTGTTTACCTTGTTTACCCCGGAGGGGGATTCTGGGTATTATTAAGGTTCGAGTCGCGTTTCAACACGGTGGAGTTTGTTGTTGTCGGGTAATAAAATAGTTTCTGATCACAGAGCCAGATCAGTTCAATGTTTTAATCTTCAGTAAATCCCATAAAACCAACTGAGAATGTATCTGCCAACGAGTAGATATGTGTCAACGCCCGATGTTTTCTATAGACTTCTATACAACCAGAGGATTCGCCCCTGGTGGCCAGGAGAGAGAATACTTGAGGCTTCAAGACGGCAGTCCATGACTCGATGTGACATCACGTGACAAACGTGAGTTTTCCTTATCGAGGGGTTACTTTTGGGGTCAAATGTCTAAAGGGAGATTACTACGATGGCGTACAGCAGGCGTGAGATTAAACTGACCACGGTCTCAACAAGTAGTTGCATGTAGAGTAAAAATCAATGAGTTGTTTTTGAGAATAGATGCAATGCCACGAAATATCACGATACTCAAGCATACCAATATTTTCTGACGCTGTTGTTTATTTTGACTAAACACCGTCCTGCTACAACAGCATGTGGATTAATCCGCCACTGAAAATTTAAGAGAGAATACAAAGGTCTTATGTATATATTTATACATACATATATGTATTTATATATAAATATATATGTATTTATTTATATTTATATATTTATTTATACATATGTATTTATTTATATATATAAATACATTTTGGTATTTATATTGTAAAACAATAAACAGGATTTTTATTTGTTTATTGAAAGCAAATAGTTTTATGTCACACTTTCATTATTTTCTTCTGTGATAGTGAATTTATATATAAATATATATTTTTTACCTTTTAGAAAAAAGTAATTTGAATGCGCCATATTTAACGTGCTTTTTCCCCCTCCTATTTTCTGACATTTGATTATTATCTATTTATTATTATCTACACTGAAACATTCTCAAACCGGTCGGTGTCTCACTGACCATCACGATGCGTTTGTGTGCAACGGGACAAACGGAGACTCGTTCCGACTCCGTGGTCGTGGAAACAAAGCAGAGATTTCTGTTTACACGCTTCACGTCGTGAAAGAGTTCGCCTCTAAACAAGCATGAGGTTGGAGCGACTCCCTTTTTCCCACACACACATGCACACGCACACACTTCAGCGTCGCCATGGAAACCTGTTGAATGGGAATAAAGGCGACATCTGGGAGGCCCAAACTGGTTTCTCCACCGCCGGGTGGGAAAAATGATGAATGAATTAAATCAAAGTCATGGACCCCCCCCCATGCTGGTTACCTACGTTCAGACAATTACTTCATGGGTTGCAAGTTTTGTGTGAAATGCACTTTTAAATGAGCAAATTAGGCCAAAATTAGGAAACATTTCCACAACAGATTTGTCAAAATTCATGTTAAAACTTCTTGTTTCATCTTGTTAATGTAATAGAGTCAAAGGTGTTATAGAGAAGAGACCTTTGTATATTAATTTGCATCATAAAATACAGAAAACGGCCATAAAATACATATATTTTCCATGTTTTCGGTTATAAAATGTTGTTTTTTCAACAGCTTGCGACAAAAACATGGAGAAAATATGTTTGATTTCTTTGAATATTAATTTGTATCATAAAATACAGTAAACGGCTATAAAATACATATTTTCTCCATGTTTTCAGTTATAAAATGTTGTTTTTTCAACATTGTATGACTGAAAACACGGAGAAAACATGTCTTGATTTCTCTCCTCGAGCTGCAACAGAACAGAAATAAATGTGACGGTGAGAAGAAAGAACGGCCTCTGCTCTGTTTTTAAAGATTTTTATTGTGCAGAAGAAACGTGACGCCAGAGTGTCGAGTTTCACCTTTTTGTCACCGGCGAAAAAAAGTTGTGCTTGAAAGCTGCCATTGTTATAGTGAGAGGGAAGGAGGCAAGGAGGCAAGGAGAGGAGGTGGTCGAGGTGTTTATACATTCATAACATTTCCTGCAACTATTAGGATAACTGAACAAATGTTTTAGTCATTTTCCAAACCGTCGCTTCTCAAATTCGACGACTTGCAGCTTTTATACTTTTGTCATCTGGTTGTAAACTAAATATTTTGTTTTGGACAAAACATAAATACATTATTTTATATATAAACCAAACAATACATTGATTAATCAATAAAGAAGTGGATTATTGGTCAAATAAAACCAGTTATTTCAATACATTATCTCCAACATTAAACCTGGAACCCTTTACATATCATAGCGCTGCGTGGTTTCTTCAAAGTTTATGAACATTAAACGTCTCAAATTTGAGAAACACAGATTTCCTGATTTTCATCTTGTTGTGTATTAAGTGAAAGGTGCCGCCAGATAATTATCAGTGCGTGCCGCTCTATGCAGAATTGAATTGTCTTTCACCTCCTTAATATTTCTAAAGGTTTTACTATGAGTCACCTATAGGAGTGTTTATGTGTGTGTGTGTGTGGGGATCTTTATGCTAAGCTAAGCTAATAATAAGCGTTCCTTTGTCTCCGCTCTCCTAATACGAGATTTAAATTTCAGGCTCCAAATAGATTCTGCTGAACAGAACAGCGAGGGAAGACGACAGAAGGGTTTATTGTTGTTGTTGTTGTGGCCGCCTCCCCCACGCAGCTCCTGCACGTGTCGGAGCGTTTGTAGGCAACGTGGACGAGACGTCCAGCGGACGCCTTCAGGGTCGTCGGTCGGGTTGAATTTGTGTTATTAATCTAATCAAATCTGTCAAATTATCCCGAAAATGAGATCACCGCGGTGTATTAATGTATAAAAGGTGCCGGCTAAACTTTCCCAAAGCACAGGAAGACCCCAAAATATGAACTTACTCTCATGCATTAAATCGTCACGTTTGAGAAGCTAAATGTGGATTTTTGTTCTTGGAAAACAACAATCGTCTCAATAGTTTTGGTCTAAAATCTCAAGATATTTGATTTCCTGTCTCCTGTGATCGGCAGCAGACGTCACGTTGGGTGTTTTTGACCCAAACGATCAAAAGTCGTTTAATTATTCAGTTTAATTTGAGTCACTTCCTGTCCGCTCTGACATTAACGTCGGTGTCATCACGGTTATTAAGGATTATTTAACTTGCTGAGACGATTAGTTCATTAAGTGATTGATATTCTGATTTTCTTATAATAAAAATAATAAAAAATATTTAAATTCACCGTTTCCAGCTTCTCGAACGTGAATATTTGCAATTTTTATTTTCAGATGTGACAATACTTTGGGATTTTGGACTGGTGGTCAGATAAAAAGCCACTTGGACAAATTATAAAGAATCAATATTAACAATAATATATATTGTATTAATATATTTTGTCTATTTTAGAGATAAACGTGCAGCAGAAGAGGCTTTTAGTGGAGCGTTTGTTGTTCTGTGTTCACGTCTTTGTTGACATGAGCTGCTGCTTTCGGGTTAAGAAGTCGCCGTAAACGACGTGTCAGCCTGGAGGAGTTCACGCGGAGATGAACGGAGCGTAACGTGAAGCGGCCGATGTGAAAACAAATGAAACGGAAAGTGTCTTCATGTTTATATGTTTATAATCTCCCGGTTTCATACCTGCAGCTGAAAGCTGCTTCACACGCTAACATGACGCAGAATGAAAATAACTGGCAGGAAAACGCTTCCTTAGAGAAAAAGAAATGCCAAATAGAGACGAGGGTGGAAAATATATCATATTTCTGGCTGTGAAACTTCCCTTTTTTTTTTTTTATAAATGAGAAATATCAGCTTTAAATGCAGATTTTGAAGGAGAAACTGAAGTTTGTTTACTCATGTTCTGCAAATCCGTGGTAGTTACCTGGAGTTGTTGACATGCTGGTATTAAAATTCCCTTTAAATCAACCTGAAATACTGGATCAGGTTCACAGACCCGGGCATCCCGCTCGGAGGCTTCTGCACATGTGCGAACAAGCACGACGCACCTTTTCGTCCGGATATTACGACATCGTGAACAACAAAAAGGTTGTTACACCTGCAGGAGAGCTAGTTACCGTTAGCCGGAGCTAACGGAGGTTGCATCTCTGTACAATATGACTCGTTAAGTCATTAAAAAAAGTGTTTTGGGGGATTAGATTATTACGCTGTTGTCACGTGTTCAAAGATAATCTTAAACAATTAATTTTTTGCTTATAAACTTGTGTAAATATCGTAGTTTTAAGGACATGTTGTCACGGCAACATAAAGTATAAAGTAGTTTTCATGGTTTAACCCGATTTTAACTTTTTATTGGCCGATAAACAAGGAAAGAATAGAATCGTAACTTCTCTACTTTACTCAAGTATTTTCTCTACAAACAGAACCATGAAGGTGCCATGTGGAACCGAAAATGGTTCTTCAGAGTGACGCCATAAAAGAACCATTTCTGGTTCCTCAAACAACCTTTCAAACCAGGGTTCTTCAAAGAACCATTTCCTTAAAGAGTTCCTCAAAGAACCTATAAAGGTGCCTCAAACGAAACGATGGTTCTTCAGTCGGTGATGGTTCTTCGTAGAACCACAAAGCCTTTGAGAGAACCATTTAAGAACCATTGGTTTTCAGTGTGTGGGTTTCTTTATAGTTCTCATCTTACTTGTGTTGGTACTTTGTCCCAAACAAGCCGAATGTGAAACGTGGAACTTTCTTGTGTTTTTTGTTATTCGTATTTATATCTGGAAGCTTGTGACGTCGTCTGGAAACAGAATAACGGAAAGAGAAGCTCTGCTTTTATCCGTCTTTATTTTTTCTCTCCTCGCCGAGCGACCGCGAGCCGCTGGCGCCTGGTACGACCAGAGCCCTCAGAATGAAGGGAGGAGTGGAGGAGTGGAGGAGTGGAGGAGTGGAGGAGTGGAGGAGTGGAGGAGTGGAGGAGTGGAGGAGTGGAGGAGTGGAGGAGTGGAGGAGTGGAGGGCTTTGTTTGTTTATCATTACTCCACCCGAGTAGAAATGGAAAGGCAGCTGAATGAGTCGTGTGCTGCGTCCGCTTTGGTTGCTTTAAAGTTTATTATGTTTTAATATTCATTCAGGAGAGTCTCTCAATGATTGTGTCATAGTCCACACAATGTTTTAAAAGTGTTTCACCACGAATAACGTTCAGTCCCACGGCATTATTTAGAGTTTATTTAATGTTTAAGGAAGGTACTAAACAGCTAAAAAATGCTCCAGAGTACGAGTTTGTCTTTCCTGGTTTATGTAAAAATACAAATGCACTTATTGATCAGCGTGAGAACCGACTGTGATCGTACGTTTGGTTCTCCGGCTCTGAAAAGTCAACCTAATGGTTCATGTGTTGAAGCTGCATTCTCTCTCCTGACCACCAGGGGGCAACTCCTCTGGTCTATGAGGAACATTACTCTACTTCTCTCTTGAAGCTAGAGATTGAGAACATAAACTCAAGTTTACGAAGTTTACTGAGATAATAAATCAAGTCTTCAACGCAGCGTGATGTACATTTAGAGTAGAACAGACCATAAACAGGGTGGGCTTTAGGGCGGGGCTACACGGTGAGTCTCTCACATGACAGTTGAGGGGAGGAGTTATACGGTCGGGTTAGTTGCCGTCTGTGAGAGACGAAGACATTTCCACCGTCTCCGCCTTCTGGTCGGCCTTGAAGACTTCTTGGATGCGTTTGACTCTTTCCTGAGGAGCGAGACGCTCCTCGGTGTGACTGGTCTTTGGCTCCGTCTCTAGTGTTGAGACTATTTTGTGGTCATTGTGACCCAAACTGTGTGTTTTGGCGAGGCCGGCCTTACACGTGGTCGCCGCTGACCTCCTGCGATGTCGCTGCTCCCTCTGACCGCTGTGTGAACTGGGTCAACGCCTCCGACGGCACCCGGCTTGACCCGAGCTGCTTCCGTTTGCGGTCCGAGCTTCATTTTAATCGCTCGTTACGACTTGGCCTCCGTAACGCGCTCCAGACCTCAGCTGACAGTAATCAGGGCCGCGTGCTTTCTGTTGGACTTGTGCAAGTTCTGCACAGACGTGGTTTTATTTTTCTGTAAACTTGCCATATTCAACAACTTTTTTTTGCAGGCTGAATTGATCGAAACATCATGAGCACATGCCTGAAGTCTCGTGTCTATTCCTTCAGCAGTGGCTGCGTGGCACTTCTAAATGTAACTACGCCTTTTGTCTCGGGAGCCAGACGTTCATGAATTCGGTCATCGGGTTCACAGCGACCAGAACGTAGACGTGTGGAAGCCTTAAAGCTGCAGCGACGTAAGGGAAGAGTCAACGAGTCCACTTAACTCTTGTGTTGCCTTCGGGTCATTTTGACCCGATTCAATGTTTAATGTCGGTGTTCTTTCGGGAGTCAACAAACAAACATAAAGTACCTCACACTTAAACTTGGAAAACAATATTAATTCTAATAATTTTCTGGAGATTTGAATAGCTGGGGTCATATTGACCTCAAGGGTAAAATATGTTAGTAAATATAAAGGTAACAGGAGGGTTAAACATTGAATCGGGTCAAATTGACCCGAAGGCAACACAAGGGTTAAAGGACCAAGAACAACCGTGAGAAGAGCTGGTGAGCTCCTGGAGCCGGCGGCTCACACGTTAGCTAACACGTTAGCTAGCCATGAACATGGACTTCAGGCCGCGCCAACGGGCTCGGAGCCGAGCGTTTGAGACGGGAAGTCGGAGAGCTTTGAGATGCAAGAAGGTCGGAACCCATCGTTTTGTGGACCGTCGCTTCGAAGCCTGAAGTTCGACGATTTTATCGTCACCATGTTTTTGTAACTAATAAATGGAAGTTACCATATTTGGAATGAGGAGGAGGAGGAGGGGAGTATACGTCTCTAGTCCATGTCAATCACCTTGTAGCCCCGCCCTAAAGCATATTCGACTTTAAATGTACCAGAGGAGTCGCCCCCTGGTGGTCAGGAGAGAGAATGCAGCTTTAACTCATGAAGCATAGACTTCTATACAACCAGAGGAGTCGCCCCCTGGTGGTCAGGAGAGAGAATGCAGCTTTAACACATGAAGCATAGACTTCTATACAACCAGAGGAGTCGCCCCCTGGTTGTCAGGAGAGAGAATGCAGCTTTAACACATGAAGCAGAGACTTCTATACAACCAGAGGAGTCGCCCCCTGGTGGTCAGGAGAGAGAATGTGCAGAGGAAATGGAGTTGCCCTCCTTTCTTCTACTCTGGTATAAGGGGGTGTGGCCTCGGCTCCTCCCGATGAACCATCCCTTCACATTTGCGTAACGTGGATGGAAACCAGCTTTTATTTGGATTTAACTTTAACCGTTTAGTCCATAATGCCTTCCATCTGGCTTGTCTCTCCCATCGCCCCCCCCCCCCCCCCCCCCCCCCGGCATCGAGGCAGCCGTGTAACAGGAACCCAGTGATGTGAATATGGGATCCACGAGGAGCTCCAGGCCTTCACTGCCAGGGGGAACCATCGAGCACCGAGGTTCACCCAGATTTTCATAGATTTATTGGACAGTAAGAGGCCATTACTGTACGGGGGGGGGGGGGGGTCGATGGTGCATTCATGTCAGACGGGGATGTTCTGTAAATATCGGCCACCACACGGTCGGGGGAAGCTGGAGCGAGATGGATGAACTGCTTAGGTCTGCTTTGACTTATTTTCTGCGAACATAAATATCAGCGCCTGCACTCAGCGATGATGATATACTAATATATATGTATATATAATATATAGTTTATCTTATTTTAGAGACGTTAACAAACAAATTGGGAACTTCCGAGATTAATTGGAAACGTTTACGTCTGTTTTAAACACAATATTTATGCACATTTGCAAATAAAAATAGTTCTACAAGAATATTATTAGCGTTGTCGTGTTTTTAGTTTCTGACGTGCGTGAGCCGAACTTTTCCAATAACTCGAACATTTGTAAAACCGATAGATTTAAATCACAACATTTTGTTATTGAAATAAATATTCTACTTATAATATTTGTTGTTGTTTTTAAGATGTTCAAAACTATCCAGACAATTTGAAATGTAAGTTTTCTTTTACTATATTTTGATTTTTAAAAATAAAATTATTTATATATATATATATATAAACAAATCAAAAAGTGGAGACAAGAAGTGGACATTAAGTCTAACGAGGAGTCCGCGATACATAACTATGAGGAAATGATGAAGACGGATATGAAGTCAGAGACGATCGGCCTATCGACAGATTCTTGCACATCGTGTTCTTCTTCAGTTATTTATTTAGGTTTTATTCTGCTGCAGAGATTGTGAGGAGAGTATCTCCGTTATTGATCTAATCTGCAGAATGTATCCATCACCCGTCGATACGAAGGGCTGCAGAGTGAAGACTCTGCTCCTCGAGGAGGGCCGGAGGTCACGGAGGGCGCGACCTCTCCGTCTGTGCTCACAGATTGAGGTTGTGATTCACATCACGCTGCTCCCCAACCATCAGGCTCCATGCACAACAACGTCAATGCACTCTGTGTAGATACTGTGTGTGTGTGTGTGTGTTTAATGCTCTGTCTCATGTTTACAGAGCCAGCATCATGGGGAAAGGCTGCCTGACGGCGACCAAGTACTTCCTGTTCCTCTTCAACCTCATCTTCTTTGTGAGTATTTCAGCCTCATCGATGATGAAGTGACGTTAAAGGAGAAATGAGGAGTAGCGTATACAGCCTGGTGGAGACCTGTCAATCACCTGTAGCCCCGCCCCTAAAGCATCCCCTGCTTCATGGTCTGTGACTTTAAATGACCATAACGTATAATTGAGGATAGCTGTGTAGAAGAAGACTTGAAACTAGAGACTGAGACAAAAACTCATGTTTACAATGTTTACTGAGGGAATACATCAAGAGAGAAGTAGTCACTTTATAGACTTCTATACAACCAGAGGAGGCGCCCCCTGGTAGTCAGGAGAGAGAATGCAGCTTTAACACATGAAGCATAGACTTCTATACAACCAGAGGAGTTGCCCCCTGGTGGTCAGGAGAGAGAATGCAGCTTTAACGCATGAAGCATTGACTTCTATACAACCAGAGGAGTCGCACCCTGGTGGTTAGTATAGAGAATGCAGCTTTAACACATGAAGCATAGGCTTCTATACAACCAGATGAGTCGCCCCCTGGTGGTCAGGAGAGATAATGCAGCTTTAACGCATGAAGCATTGACTTCTATACAACCAGAGGAGTCGCACCCTGGTGATTAGTATAGAGAATGCAGCTTTAACACATGAAGCATAGGCTTCTATACAACCAGATGAGTCGCCCCCTGGTGGTCAGGAGAGATAATGCAGTTTTAACACATGAAGCATAGACTTCTATACAACCAGAGTCGCCGCAAATATTCAAAGTAAAAAGATAACCTTTAGAATCACCGCAAGAGTTTCTAAAGCGAGAAGACGAGCTGCTCGTTCTCGTTTCCTCTTCTGTGGAAATAAAATCTCTGATCTGAGGTCGAGAGCTTCTTAGTGACGGGTAAACAGAGTGTGTGTGTGTGTGTGTTATTGTGTGTGTGTTTGCTTCGTTTCCTCTTCACACCGAGTTCTCAGCTTCAACAGTAAAAGGGATGTGACTTTTATTTTGGCTATTATTGTTTCACCGAGGCCCAAAGAAACATTATTTCCTATGATACGCCCTGTGCTGCGTTTTAATAACATTTTAGACGCCTATAAAAGTCACAATATTCCTTACTTTCTACTTCTTTGTATTCCCTCAGTAAACAGTGTAAACATGAGTTTATGTCAGTCTCTAGTTTCAAGTCTTCTATACAGCATGATGTCATCATTTATACTTTATGGTAATTTAGAGTCACACAGAGATGCTTTAGAGGCGGGGCTTACTGTGATTGACAGGTTGAACGATGGTTGTCTTCATAAACAGGCTGTGGTTGAAATGTGCTCATTCACAGCCGTCTGAGGCATTGTTTATTATGTCTGACTGTGTGTGTGTGTGTGTGTGTGTGTGTGTGTGTGTGCGTCCTCCAGCTCTGCGGCGCCGTCATCATGGGCTTCGGTCTGTGGCTCCTGCTGGACAACCAGAGCTTCATCGTGGTCCTGAGTGAGTTCACGTCATGTTCACGGCCGTCGTTATGGATGAAAATACAGTGTGTGTGTGTGTGTGTGTGTTTTGACGGCAGCCATTACATTTCAAATCTGAAGTTTCTGAGACTCTTTCCTGCGTGTCGACACGCGTCGTGTTTCCCTTCGTCGTCACGCCGATTGTGATCTTACTCCTGCGACTCGGCCGAGGACAAAACCAGAGAAGAAGAAAAGGAAAGCGACGCAGCGTCAAAGTGAAACCAGTTATCTCTAATCCGTGTAATCATGAATGACGTTTGGATTCCACGTCAGAGACGTGAAGCTTCACGCCTCGAAAACACATTCCTTCATCCGTCACAGTGACCTCCATGAAGGCCGCTGTGCTGTTTACACTGAGCCTCTCTCTCTCTCTCTGTGTCTCTCTCTCTCTGTGTCTCTCTCTCTCTCTCTCTCTCTCTCTCTCTTTCTGTGTATCTCTCTCTCTCTCTCGGCTCCTCGTATCTTTTCATTTTCATGCTTCATGTTCTCTCGTGTGACCGATGTTGTTAAAACATGAATACAAAACGTCCTCTTGTAGGATTAAAAGGAATCGAGTGACGGATAAGAAATACGCCTCATCGCCTCATCGCAGAGGAAGTATTCAGTCCCGTTACTGAGGTACGAATACCAGACTGAGAAAATACTCAGTAGCTCTCTATCTTTGATCTATTGCTTTTTAAATGATAAGCTAAACGAATAGTTAATCAGCGAGGGAGAAGAAGAAGAAATGAAAATGAAGAAGAAATGAAAATGAAGAAGAAGAAATTAGGCCCACTGTGAGCGACACAGAACGGCTTTGAGACGACTGAAGAAGTGTTGATGCAGAACTATAGAGACGGTGAGTGTGTGAGTGTGAGTGTGTGTGTGTGTGAGTGTGACTGAGGACACTTGTCCTCTCCCCTCAGACACTGAGCTCTTTCTGCTCCGTCCAGCATCAGCATGCATCTCATCAGCCCAGTGCGCTCAGCGCCTTACTCATCACACACACACACACACACACACACACACACACACTACATCACCCGTCTGTCCGCGCGACAGCGGGCAGGCGGTGGCGTCGGGGTCTTCGTGGCCTCGTGTTGAAGTCAATGGATCATTTTGTGGTCACTCAGACGATGACATCACATGACATCACATGATATGTCACCAAGCACATTTATTCCAGCTCCGTTTGGGGTACTCGTACTCTCCATGTTATGTAACTTTATACTTTTACTCGATACGTCTCTGAGGGGAATATATATATATATATATGTGTGTTTTTATTGCATTTATTTTGAAGATTCAAGGTACTTTGGAGATGTATAACATTGATACTAAACATGATCACAATCCAGATGTATTTTCAAGAGTAGCTTTGCCCAGCTGTTTATAAAGTAACGAACTCTGGACTCGGGAACAATACCACCTTCGTCCACAGGGGGCGCCAAAGTCAACACAACATGAGAGTTCCTTGTAGCCACTTTACGTTTTAACGGCGTAAAAGTTGGACTGAGACATTGTTCATGCACTGTGATTGTGTCCCTCATTGGTATTGATCCCTGATCGGCGCTCCCTCTCTGTACAGATAACTCCACGTCGGTGAAGGTGGCGTGCTACATCCTGATTGGCGTCGGGGCGTTTTCCATGCTCATGGGCTTCCTCGGCTGCCTGGGGGCCATTTATGAGATCCGCTGTCTGCTCGGCCTGGTGAGTGTGTGTGTGAGTGTGTGACGTGGTGATGAATAAGGCAGCTGTGCACACAGTGTATAAGCAGGAACTCTTCTTGGCAGAGGTCACAATCTTCCACTTTTATTCAGGATACTCGTTTCTGTCCGGCTTATGTTATTTAAGGGAATGTTTGAAGCCAATTTATTTCTATAAATAAATAAATATTTCTATCAATATATACATAAATATTTCTATAAATATATATTTATTTCCAAAGTAAAATATATATTTATTTCAATAATTCTGTATTAATATATATATATATATATTTCTATAATATAAACAAGTTATTTATATAAGAGATTGTATATTAAAATATTTATTTATATAATAAGAGATTGAATATTAAAATATTTATTTATATAATAAAAGATATATATTAAAATATAGATTTATTTCAATAAGAAAACATAGATTTATTTATCTAATAAAAGATAAATATATATTAAAATAGATATTTGTATAATAAAAGATATGAAAGAAAATGTATATATATATTTTATATATATAAAATATGTATATATATAATATTCTTATAATAAAATATATATATTTGATTATATAAATATTTGTTTAGTAATTTCTACAAAGACTTTTCCTATTTAAACCCTCAGTGATTCCCCTGAGGCCGCTGGTCGGTGTCGTTATGATCCGGCGGGACTCGTTCAGCGCCTCATGTTGTTGGTTCCAGCTCATCGATGATAACTGGTTAAACTGGGATGTGCCTCTCCTGTCTCCCTCAGTACTTCACCTGCCTGCTGCTGATCCTCATCGCGCAGGTGGTAGCCGGCGCGCTCATCTACTTCCAGAAGGACGTGGTGAGTCACTTCCTCTTTGCGTCGCTGGGCCTTCTGGGTAATCTGACTACACCACGTCTTTGTTTCGCTTCGCCGGGCTCACCTGGAGGGCGAACTGCGGCAGGTGGTTCTCTCAGGAGGAATGCGTCCCAGCACGCCCGCTAATAACACACCTGTTCACTGTCGCGTGATCGGCTGCGTCCACGCCCACCATGTGGGCGGAGCCTCATAAAGCCTCCAGCAGGCGGCCGTGTGGTGTCGCCCTCTGCCGACTCCCGTGTCCTACAGGTGAGCGGGAGCAGAGAGCAACCGTTCATATTTTACTTTCCTGTGTGTTTTGTTGTTCATAAAACGTTTATAGGTCCGGTAGCTTCAGGTTGACTCCGCCCCTCGTAAACCTCCAGCAGGTCACTCGTGGTCACAAACGAGAACCGCATTTATTTATTCAGTATTTATTCCTGCTGCTATTTGTCTCCCTTTTATTGCACATTTTCTTTATTTTCCTAAATAAAAATTAGTTTTCTGATAAATTCCATTTAAGAATTAGTATTAAGTAAGTTATGTAACCCTTCGGTACACGAGCTATGCAAACCCTTTCTAAGGCACCACAGAGGTCAACAATGACCCGTATTGACCTCCAATGTTATAAATCAATTAATTTCATCATTTAATATTCAAAGTATTTATTAAATATCTTGTTTTTGAATACCACAAATCATAATTTTAATTGATCCTTTCTTAATTCATGAACTAGAAATAGTGTAGGAGTAGAGGAGTAGAGGAGGGGAGGAGTGCACGAGAAAAGGAGTGCACGAGGAAGGAGGGGAGGAGTTGTTTGTACTAAGTCGTGTTTCAGTTCCTTTCTTTGTTTACATTCGGGTTAAAGTTTATTTTCGGTGTTTATCTGCAGCTCCAGTAATTAGAGTTCAAGTCACATGACTGAGGCGTGTCAGCAGGTCATGTGACGTTGTGATGCAGACTGAAAGCTTTGAGAATAACACGGAGGAAATGTAAACAAATATTTGGTTAATGTGAACATAACATTTAAAAAGTTGATCGGAAAAGCAAATAATATGGAAAGCTGTAGAGTTTTTAGCTTAAAAAAAATTACAATCTGATTTCCTAGAGTTTTGGGCGTTAAGTTTACAATAATACAAATAGTTTGTATTAAATTATAATAATTAATTTATTCATAAATTAATTATTGCAATTGATAAATAATAAATTATGATATATTAGATATAACATGGAATAAAAAAAGTTAAATAAAAAGATATAATATAAAATCTAAACATTTTAATAATAAATATTATTAAATATTTTGAATGATAAATAATTAGTTGTTTAAGTAACAAGACTTTCAAAGGATTTCTGTGTAATCGGACTCTGAGCTCAGGTCTGAGTCCTCGTGGATCCAGAAGTCCAGAATCATAAGTCCTCTGAATAAAAGGTTGAGTTCTGTTTATTGTGTCTGAACATTTGTTGGAAACTCTCCGACCTTCAGCCGCCAAATACTGGTGAAAGAAAAGAAATCTCGACTTGGAGAACTTCTCTTTCTTTTCCAGTCTGAATTCACCGGAGACCTCGAGGGTCTCAGCATTCCTGGGGAAGAGATTTAGAGACGGCTCCCCTCTGATATTCTGCTCTCTTCATTCGACGTTCGCGATGATCGCGACGTCTGGATATTCTTCTACTCGAGTATTCAACCGCTCATGTTTGAGTTGTACAACCACACTCGCAAATAAATTACTGAACGTGTTGGAATGCAAATAAAAAAGGCTTTTTTAATATTGTTGAATGTCCAGAAGGATTCCCACTTTCTAAAATAACTTTACTAGTTTGACATGTTTAAACATTGTAGGATTATCCGCTGTCTTGCAGAGAGAAGATTGACACCACTCTCGTGTATATCAGTTAAATGTAGAGCGGCAGCTAGTTAGCTTAGCATAAAGACAGGAGCCCGGTCCCCTCATAAGCGTCGTTGGTATACTCTGAATAAACGAGCACACTACAACATGTTAACTCTTCACCTATTTAGAGGCGCGGCTAGCCACCTTTTGGTAACCATTGGAGAGACTGTTTACCTGTGTTCACGGCTTTATGCTAAGCTAGGCTAACTAGCTGCCGGCTTCATCTCAAATATGAAGGAAAGTCATTCAAGGGGGGTATCGATCTTCTCGTCTTGGTCTCAGCGTTTTCATTGTGGGATAAAACACTTGCCACGCAGCTCTGTTTTCACTCCGAGATAGAAAACGTGTGATTGGATCATTTTCAAATTATCGAATTTGGACACTAGGGCGTCTTTAGACTTACCGAGACCATAAACTTCATGACCTCCGTCATAAAAGCATCTGCACGCATCCAGGTGTCCTCTCCCACATGGATCACAGAGGTGAGGAAGCTCTAAACAGAAAGTCAAACACACGTCTTCACTTCAGTTTGAGCTCCAGCTGCGTCTCACTGAACGTTTTCCTTTTTTCCGCACCGTAAGTCTTTGTGATTTATACGAACATCTCTAAACTGTTTCCTCTCAGTTACACGAAGAGACGTCCAAGATCGTCACCAAGGTGCTGGACGACTACCCCGGCAACAACTCCGCCACGGAGCAGGCCTGGGACTTCATCCAGAGGACTGTGAGTTGGAAAGACTGATTTGCGCTCTTTTTAAAGCGCTTTTTAAATCCGTCGGGTCAGAAAGACAAACGGTGAAGGTGATGTCAACAGAAAGTTATGGTTACTGAACACAAACTAACCGATTAAATGACGTATGCAGTAAAACTACACAATCAGTCGTGTCAGCTGAATTTGGGCATCGTATCGATATCTCACTTTTCACCTCAAATAAATGAAACATAGATGAAGACAGAGTGATCGTAACGGGCCGATGCTTCACAAGAGGAAAGAAAGCACATTGAAATACGCAATAAATCAAATCAATGCATGTTTAAGTTCATTAATTTAGGAAGATGTGTATTTATGAGTGAACATTAAAACAATTTAGATTTTTGCAAAACCTGCAAACGAGCTTGTACTTCTGATCGGGCGACAGAATAAAGAAATAAATAAAAAAACGCTCGTAACGATCGTTCGAGGAAACTTCTTCACGCTCGTGTTTCCTCTGCAGCAGAAACACGAGCGTGAAGCAGCTTCTTTCCTCTCTCCTCGTCCTCTAGACGTTTCCTTTCTCCTCGTCCTCTAGACGTTTCCTTTCTCCTCGTCCTCTAGACGTTTCCTCTCTCCTCGTCCTCTAGAAGTTTCCTCTCTCCTCGTCCTCTAGGCGTTTCCTTTCCCCTCGTCCTCTAGGCGTTTCCTCTCTCCTCGTCCTCTAGACGTTTCCTTTCCCCTCGTCCTCTAGACGTTTCCTCTCTCCTCGTCCTCTAGACGTTTCCTCTCTCCTCGTCCTCTAGAAGTTTCCTCTCTCCTCGTCCTCGAGGCGTTTCCTTTCCCCTCGTCCTCTAGGCGTTTCCTCTCTCCTCGTCCTCTAGACGTTTCCTTTCCCCTCGTCCTCTAGACGTTTCCTCTCTCCTCGTCCTCTAGACGTTTCCTCTCTCCTCGTCCTCTAGAAGTTTCCTCTCTCCTCGTCCTCTAGAAGTTTCCTTTCCCCTCGTCCTCTAGGCGTTTCCTCTCTCCTCGTCCTCTAGACGTTTCCTTTCCCCTCGTCCTCTAGACGTTTCCTCTCTCCTCGTCCTCGAGGCGTTTCCTTTCCCCTCGTCCTCTAGGCGTTTCCTCTCTCCTCGTCCTCTAGACGTTTTCTCTCCTCGTCCTCTAGGCGTGTCTTGACGTTTCCTCTCTCCTCGTCCTCTACGCGTGTCTTGACATTTCCTCTCTCCTCGTCCTCTAGGCGTGTCTTGACGTTTCCTCTCTCCTCGTCCTCTAGGCGTGTCTTGACGTTTCCTCTCTCCTCGTCCTCTAGGCGTGTCTTGACGTTTCCTCTCTCCTCGTCCTCTAGGCGTGTCTTGACGTTTCCTCTCTCCTCGTCCACTCCACGTGTCTTGACGTTTCCTCTCTCCTCGTCCTCTAGACGTTTCCTCTCTCCTCGTCCACTCCACGTGTCTTGACGTTTCCTCTCTCCTCGTCCTCTTGACGTTTCCTCTCTCCTCGTCCACTCCGCGTGTCTTGACGTTTCCTCTCTCCTCGTCCCCTAGATGCTGTGCTGCGGCTGGACCGGCCGTGTGGACTGGAGCGGCAACCAGTTGATCGTGAACAGCTCCCAGCTGCTGTTCCCCTGCTCCTGCCAGAACGCCTCTCTGGCCTCGGGGAACGTCTCCCACAGCGGCTTCTGCGAGGCGCCGACGGCCGACTGGCCCGTCTACGAGGCGGTGAGGAACCTTCTGGTTCTTTCCTTTCCTTCGCCCCCCCGTTCTCTCCTCTGATGTGCTCTTCTTCTTCAGGGTTGCGCCGCCAGCGTGGAGAGCTGGCTCTTCACCAACATCGGGGTGGTGCTGGGCATCTGCCTCGGCGTGGCTCTGATTGAGGTAAACCGCGCCGATGTTTTCAAGTTGCGGTGTTTACGTTGCTATGGCAACTGTCCTTTGACCAGAATTACAGATTTATTTCCCTCAAAATCTTGAAGCAGCGTTCAGGGTGACAGCTCCACGTCTGCCGAGACCCCCTGAGACCCTTAGACTCCCTGATCCTTTAAATCCAGATTTTACTTATAATTTAACCAGATTCAAGAATATTATTCCATCTCACAACGACATTTTATTTCTTAAACTGCAACTCTGATTAAACTTTGAGCTTTTTAAAAATGTTTTAGTGAATGTCATTGTTTTTAAATCGTGATTTCTCTTGCATTATGTTTTAATGGTTTTAAGTGCAGCACTCTGAATTGCCTCGTGGTTGAAGTACAAAAGAACGCTGTCTCTTTAAATACCTTAAGTACCTAACGATGTATATGAAGCTAATTGATCCGTCTGTGTTTTGATTGACAGCTGCTGGGGATGGTCTTGTCCATCTGCTTGTGCAGGAACGTTCACACAGAGGAATACACCAAAGTGCCCAAGTACTAACTGGTTGAACTGGGCGGAAACACAGGAGGAGAAGCAGAGTAAAATAATGCGTTTGTTTCCTTTCCCTGGATTTCACCCACAACATTCTGTCCAAATGTAAAATAATTATATTTCTCGTTAGTTTATCCTTTTTGAGGCACTTCTTCTTTTTTTCTTCGCAGCACTTTAGAGTCTCTTTGGACCAGAGCCGTGCTCAACGTGTTTTTGGTTTAAACATTTTTTTTAGAGGAACTCACCTGTAAATTATCACTTCACGGTTTTAGTTTTCCCGCCCAAAAAATGCGAAGAGAAATCACGTTGAAATCGAGCGACGTGGTTTCAGTGGGAACTTAAACCCTCTGTGTGGCGTTTATTCTGTATTTTGTTCCTTTTTTAAAAAAATACACCAGCGTTTTGAGTTATTGTGAAATTATTTGAGTACTTTGTATATAATTTAAGTTTATGTGTGTGAATTTGAATCCCATACATTGTGCCAGGGTTTTTCTTTAGCAGCGCTTTGCTTGATTTTTGTTTTGAAAAATAAACATAGAAATAATGAGAAACTAAAGAGGAAGATTTATGATGCCGTTTCTTTTAAAGCATCTCTCAGTTTACAATTGTCTCTGACGACAAGCAAGAGAACGTTTTTCTTTTTTAAAAGTTGCTTTTAGTTTATATTTTATCCACTTTAATGAGAAAAAAAACAGTTTGAGGAGTGAAATATTTCTTTTAACCATTTTTTTTTTAAAAGTATGAGGAAAAGGGGACAATTATTTTGGAGCTGAAGACATATTTTTTGGGAGATCCATCTTGGAAATTTGTTTATAGAGAAAAATCATTTGAAATTCATTTATGTAAAATTTTTAACTTTAAGCCGAGATGTTTTGGTGTTTTTATAATGTACAAAATCCACCTTCCTGTTTCTTTGATGTACAGTGTATGAAAAACATCCCAATAACCGTGTCGTAGTTTCTAAAAGACGTCACTCGACGACTTCTGGTAGCTGGATTAGTTTGTAACATTCTTTCATTTTGCCAATAAAAAGATTACAGCAGTTTGTTCTGTTTTCAATCCATAATTCATCTTCATCTTCATACACGTATAAAGTATTCAAAACGCAACGTAAAAAAATCTCTACAAATATTATATACAGAAATATATGTATATATAAACATTATACATGTGTATAATAATTCTATATATATATACATATAATGTATATAGAACTATTATATACATATATAATATATACATATGTATATAGAATTATTATATACTTATATAATATATGTATATAATTCTATATACACATATAATATATGTATATATGTAATATAAATATATTATAGATATATATATTATATATTACATATACATACACTACCGTTCAAAAGTTTGGGATCACCCAGACAATTTTGTGTTTTCCATGAAAACTCACTTATTTATCAAATGAGTTGCAAAATGTAGTCAAGACATTGACAAGGTTAGAAATAATGATTTGTATTTTGAAGTATTAATTTTTTTCTTCAAACTTTGCTTTCGTCAAAGAATGCTCCTTTTGCAGCAATGACAGCATTGCAGACCTTTGGCATTCTAGCTGTTAATTTGTTGAGGTAATCTGTTGAAATGTCACCCCACGCTTCCTGAAGCACCTCCACAAGTTGGATTGGCTTGATGGGCACTTCTTGAGGACCATACGGTCAAGCTGCTCCCACAACAGCTCAATGGTTGAGATCTGGTGACTGGCCACTCCATTACAGACAGCAGACCAGCTGCTTCTTCCCTCAATAGTTCTTGCACAATGTGGAGGTGTGCTTTGGGTCATTGTCCTGTTGGAGGAGGAAATTGGCTCCAATCAAGCGCTGCCCACAGGGTATGGCATGGCGTTGCAAAATGGAGTGATAGCCTTCCTTATTTAAAATCCCTTTTACCTGGTACAAATCTCCCACTTTCCCAGCACCAAAGCAGCCCCAGACCATCACATGACCTCCACCATGCTTGACAGATGGTGTCAGGCACTCTTCCAGCATCTTTTCACCTGTTCTGCGTCTCACAAATGTTCTTCTGTGTGATCCAAACACCTCAAACTTGGATTCATCTGTCCATAACACCTTTTCCAATCTTCCTCTGTCCAATGCCTGTGTTCTTTTGCCCATACCAATCTTTTCTTTTGATTGGCCAGTCTCAGATATGGCTTTTTCTTTGCCACTCTGCCTAGAAGGCCAGCATCCCGGAGTCGCCTCTTCACTGTCGGCGTTGACACTGGCGTTTTGCGGGTACCATTTAAAGAAGCTGCCAGTTGAGGACCTGTGAGGCGTCTATTTCTCAAACTAGAGACTCTAATGTACTTGTCTTCAAGCTGAGTTGTGCACCGGGGCCTCCCACTTCTCTTTCTGCTCTGGTTAGAGCCCGTTTGTGCTGTTCTCTGAAGGGAGTAGTACACACCGCTGTAGGACATTTTCAGTTTCTTTGCAATTTCTCGCATGGAATAGCCTTCATTTCAAAGAACAAGAATAGACTGGCGAGTTTCACATGAAAGTTCTTTTTTTCTGGCCATTTTGAGAGTTATCGAACCCACAAATGTGATGCTCCAGATAATCAACTAGCTCAAAGGAAGGCCAGTTGTATAGCTTATATCTCCAGCATAACTGTTTTCAGCTGTGCTAACATAATTGCACAAGGGTTTTCTAATCATCCATTAGTCTTCTAAGGCGATTAGCAAACACAATGTACCATCAGAACACTGGAGTGATAGTTGATGGAAATGGGCCTCTATACACCTCTGGAGATATTTCATTAGAAACCAGACGTTTCCACCTAGAATAGTCATTTACCACATTAACAATGAATAGTGTGTATTTTTGATTAATGTTATCTTTATTGAAAAAACAGTGCTTTTCTTTGAAAAATAAGGACATTTCTAAGTGATCCCAAACTTTTGAACGGTAGTGTATATATTACATATGTATATATGATATATTCAATTCAGTTTATTTGTATAGCCCAATTTCACAAATTTGCCTCAGTGCTTTATAATCTGTACACAGACATCCCTGACCTTTGACCTCACATCGGAGCAGGAAAAACTCCAAAACAACCCTTCACGGGGAAAAAGGAAGAACCCTTCAGGAGAGAACAGGAGGATCCCTCTCCAGGATGGACAGAACAATAGATGTAATGTGACCAGAAGGAATCATTACACAAAATAAAACACAGTATCAACACAATGAATATGACAGAGTGGATGAATAGTTGGTAGTCGGCATATTCCACGACGGAGACCTCCACGATCCATCAGGCAGATGGAGGTAGAGAGGAGTGGGCGGAGTCTAAAAAGGGCAGTGGTGTAGTTGGTAGCAGGAATTCCACGACCCAGACGATCCATCAGGCAGATCTATGCCGTCTCATAGGGTCCGATGACCCCATGAGACGAACTCAAAAGGACATGGATTTATATACATGGATTTATATAATAATTATAATATACACTAATACATATGTGTATATAATATGTACATGTATTATATATACGTATAATATAAATACATATATAATATGTATAAATATAACATTTAATATATACATTGTATATATTATATCTATATATACACACAGTAATACATTTAAACTAGTGTGTACATATATAATCTACGTAGTGTTCACCAGTTGCATGACAGTAATCACAGACGCGTGGCGTAATGCTTCAACACCTTTATTGTGCCCAATCTGAACAAACTCCACAACTGTAAGTAGCAGCAAACTTGGCAGACCACAATGAGGTAGACTTCAAAACTCTAAAAAGCAGCCGGGCCGAAAAGAGACAACAAGCTCAGCACGACGAAACCAATAAAGAAAAGACTCTGGGTCTTTGGCACACAGCTTATTAATATTATTGTTATGCATTAATGTCCAACTGGAAGGCAAAATGGGATAAGAAAGCGTGGGGTAGTTTACTTTAGGGGGGGGGGGGTCTACTCAAGCTCTGGATAGATTACATTTATCATGTCTTACAAGTTCTTACAGTCAACAGGGAACAAGCAGCTGGTCTTAACTTTAGGCTCCGCCCCCTGCTGATGCACAAAGGTGATTAAAAACCACTGCCACCTCTCCACACGTGCAAATTAAAAAGTGCAATAAACCTACAACAACAACCCGTTACAATCAGATGCTCATCTCTGTCTCCACGGTGACGGCAGCCCGGCGGTACCACTGTCGCATTACATTTTATAGAACTGGACCAACCAAGCAAGTTAAAGTTCCACCGTGTGGTGTTGCCCATACAGTTGAAATTTTGGGAGGGCAAATTAAAAAGAGAAAAAAAAATATAAAGCTACAGATGATAAATGACCAAAATATAAAAGGGGGTGAGTTTATTTTACCCCCAAAAAACAGCCGCCGGGTAGAATTCTGTTCAAAATGTTCATGACATGACTTAAAACCGTTTGTGTACAAATTAGTAAAAAACTGCGTAAAAATGTCTGAAATGCGACTGGTTTGGTTTAAATGAAGCTCGACGTCAGCTCCCAAAAAAGTAAGAAACGCCAGTTGGCTCGCAAAGGACAAAAAAAAAAAAAAAAAAAAAAAAAAAAACTAGACGCCAAGTGGGGGTGGGGGGGTGAGCGCTAACAGGGGGGGGAAATAAAAGTTTAAAGGCACTGTTTGGCATTTGCCAACGAATGGCAATGAGACTTGTATGATTGCTCTCCACTATGCAAAAAAAAAAAAAAAAAAAAAAAAAGAATAAGTAATTTTCATCCACTTCTTTAACCGTCGGCGGACGCCATCTTTCCTTCTGAAAAAAAAAAAAATGCATAAGTGTGAAGGGCACCTCGCCCCCCCCCCTCCTCCAACAAGCTCACTGTGCAGAGCCACTGAACAGCAAAAATGTAGCAAGTGCAAAAAAGTGAACATTTCTCTCTAGTGATATCATCCCCCCCACCACCCGGTGCAGTGCCGCGGTGGCCCCCGTGCCGAGGGACATCTGGCACACGTGCTCCCTCCGTGGCGGCGGCGGCGACCTCGCAGCGCCCGACTCGTCTTCTCTCCGGCCCGGCAGAGCGCTCCTCGGGGCGCCGCTCTAGCTGGAGTCGCGGTTCTTCTGGTTGCGCATGAGCGGCCGGTGGTTGCTCAGGATGTCCATGGAGTGCTGCCAGTGCCAGCAGGAGCGGCAGTAGTACTTGAAGCAGGCCTGTGTGTGTGTGTGTGAGAGAGGGAAAAAGAGACATTTTGGGTGTAATTTCAATAATTTATTCTATTCTACACATTTCAGTCAACTTTCTGACACGCAGTACACATTTGAGCCACATGAGGGCGCCTGAACGTTCCTCCTTGTCCGATAACATTCAATATAAAATTCTAGCATAGTTCATTTGTTTAGATAAAAATAAGCCTGTAATTCCCCCTAAATGTATTTAGTCTCATTTACAAAGTATTTTACACGTGTTATAAATAAAATGCACTAAACAGAGTTATGATTTAAATGGCTGCTTTATCCATAAAGATAAAACTACAAACTCTAAATGAGGTCCATTGTGAATGAACTTTCTAAAAAGTAGATCCAAGAAGATAAGTTCGCAAAATTATAACTGGTTGTTTATTCAGTTCTAACATTGTTGGAAACGCAGCAACGGTAACACTGAAATCCGACAGGCTTCACGATCAATCGTTCAGGTTGTAATCAATAAATACTAAACGCGTCATTCAAAAGTTGATTAACTTTGAGAATAATTTGCTTTGAGTCGCGTTTGCTGTTGCATTAAACTCTAAAATCTAATTAAAATAAGGGTTTATTATCAATTAGATTTAAGAGATTAATGCAACAAGAGCTAATTATTATTAATTTTAGAGTGATCGAATTAGTTTTATTTAATTACTTTCTATTTAAGCATAATTTCAGATTCTTAACACTTCTAATCTATGTTCTATGCTTTATAAAAATATGTTCACATTGCAGCAGTTAAAAGAGGCTTCCTAGAAATAGATAAACAGGGTTTTGGTAAATATTAAGGAACAAACTAAGCATTTTGTTCTCCGGATAATAATTAAAAATAAAAACGAGCTCAAGACGGCGACCTGGTCTCTGCAGAAGAACGGTCCGGGCTGACGGAGGCAGACTTGACACATGGAGTCCTCCAGGTACGGGTCGATCTGGACCTGAGGGATGAAAGGATTTCTTTTATTCCTCTGAAAGACGTTGGTGCTCAGAATTGAGGTTTGAGTCTCTGGTTTGTCCCTTCAGGGCCACTGTAGAAACCAGCTATGTAGATATAAACAGACCCTATCAAACATAATCCTCATTTTGAGGAGATTATAAATCTGGATTACTACCCCAAGTCGGTTTTGTTGCTGCCAACAGACTCCCTTAAATGATGCACTGTCCCTTTAAGTAGAAAGCCTCTCCTCACCTTCTTTGTAAACTTGGGGGTTTTGATCTCCACGAACGCGGCGCACACGGCCTTCAGGTAACTGCGCTGGTTGTTAAACGTGACGCGTCCAGAGCCTGAAGACAGAGAGGGGGGGGGGGGGGGGGTCAGAGAACCGTTCTGCAGGGTTCTTCTAGAGCACAGGTGTCAAACACAAGGCCCGCCAAGTCATTTGTGGCCCTCTGGTGGCTTGAAAGAAAATAGCACATTTTTATTAAGAAATTTAAGACAAATATCCTGTGCTTTTATTTTGAAATTTTCAAGTAAAATGGATTTAGGTTATAATTAGGGCTGGGCAACGATTGCAATTTTTAATCGCATTTGTATACGCAAAAGCCATAATTAATTCAAAAGTAGTGTATAGCGCACTTCTATTTTAAATGTTCTGCCATATGGATGAAAGTGCCATAACATGTGTTGTCCCTGTTAGAGTGAGACATCAGAAAACACTTTCAGTGCAGTTTGTCAATGCCTAGAACTTGACACTTATTTTAAATGTACTGCCAAATGAACTAAAGTGCCATAAAATCTGTCAGGACATTGTCAAACGCCAGTTATGCAGAGACACTGTGACAGAGCGCTGGAGACTGTGAAGCAGGGGACATGATCAAAGGCAGTCGTCTCGCAGCAGCGATCATATTTGGTGCTCTATCTGCTCAGTGTGGTGACTTTATTTGACACATTCCACTGCTGTGCAACTTCAGAAAAGTGTCAGCAGAATGTCTCCTCTGTTTTCATCACAGTCAGGGCATGTGAATGCAGCGCCCACTTCTCATCAATATAATGCACAGTAACTTCGAGGTCATTGTGGTGACCGAGTGATGTCCAGTAGGGTGACCAGATTTGAGTTTGTGAAAAAGAGGACACTTCGTCTCGGGGGGGGGGGGGGCTGAGATTAAACATCTCTCTTGTTCTGCCTGTTTTGTGATATACATGCCTAAAAGGTGCCTAATATTTCTAGACTGAAATAATATCGGCATTATAATTATTATAACTGAGGATTTTTTAGTTGCCTATTCTGTGGAGCCCCCTCAGGACTTTGTGCCCTCCGCACAGCGCGTAGTGCGCTATGGGAGCGGCGATGCTGGTTATAGTGTATAGCATGCCGCACAAACAACAATGAACGAGTGGAGGCGGCAAGGTGCTCCGTGTTGCCAGATTGGAGATGGTGAAGTATCGTACCAAAGGCTCAAAATGGTTGTATTTGGAGGATAATTATCGTGTATCTGGCAACCCTGAGATCGGTCGACCAATGACTGCTCTCTATTCTGTCAGCTCACGCAAGAAGGTGGACCGTAAGGGAGATACCATTTCCAAAACGTGTAAGGGGTAAATACTAGTTTATGAAAACCCAGAGAAACACAAATATCCGACGAAGCAAAATCCCGACATTTTTGGAATCCCTGCCGGACGCATTTTTTAGGTCTCAAAAGCAGGACATGTCCGGGGAAAGAGGACGTCTGGTCCCCCGATGTCCAGTCGTCCCCATGAGAGCAACAGCACGTTGTGAAGCTGTCGCTTTTGCAGTCCTCTCCTTTTCATAAAGCTCGTGTATTCTCCGTGTGATGTGTGTCTTGAGGGCATCTCATACCTGCCGTCATTTGTTGAGAAGACTTTTTTTCCGGTTCCGCAGCAATCCGTAGCAGACTTTTACAAAATAAAAGCCTGTGAGCAACAAACTTTTACAATAATAAAATAAATAAAACCTGCGTTAACGCGTGATAAAATAATTGTCAGCGTTAATTAATTGATGCGTTAACGCAAGATTAACGCGTTAACGTGCCCATCCCTAGTTATAATATTGTAGAACTATTGTACATAAGAACATTTCTCTACTCAAACAAAACAATCAAATGCAATGAGTTATTCAACACCATGTTCAGCAGTAGTTTATACTAAAATATCCTGTGCTTTTATTTTGAAGGTTTCAAATTAAATGGATTTATGTTTTAATATTAGAGAAATGTTCTTATGTAAAATATTTCTACACTCAAAGAAATAATCAAATGCAAAGCGTTATTTAACAATATGTTTGGGGGTAGTTTAAACGTTTCAGTTACACCAGCCCTTTAAGGGGCGGCCATGACGCCGATGTGGCCCACGAGTTTGACCACCCGCTCTAGAGGGCCCCGGGCCCCCGGCTCACCGATGGGGTACTTGTGCTTGTCCGTGTCGATGCCGGCGTACATGACGCCCCCGAACAGGTCGTTCATGATGCTGGCGAGCGCCTCGGCGTTCAGCATGCCGTGCAGCGCGCCCACGAACACCGTCTTGCTGGGGTCCAGACGCTGAGCCGGGCAGCGCACGTAGTTACTGTCGGAGATCACCCAGGGGATCACCTGCACCTGGGGGGGGATTCAAGTTGAGGAACATCTGATGTGCAGATCAACTCATTTAAAATCAACTAGCCCGTCAAATACTCTGGACAAGTTAAAGGTCAAAGGTTAGCATGTTTAATCAGAGTATAATCAGAAAAACATGTTTAAAAACTATACATATTTATTTAAATGTCTCTCGTGCATCAATGTGAAAGTAGGATTTTACTTGTTTATTTTGTCAAGTTAAGTCTATTTTTCTGAATTATTATTAAGATTATTGATAATAAACTTCACCAGTGACCAAACAGTCTATAAACAAAACATTTAAATAATTCAGATGCTCAGTTTGAACCATGAAATGTTGATAAATCGACTTGTAATCATCAAATAACGCTTAGATCCAGCTGCACTTTGTTATTTTCACAGAAAACATTGAACATCATGAGCTGCTGGAATGGAACAAAAATAAATCTTCAATTTCTAAAATAAAGAGCGTAAAAGTTAAAGTGTCATATTTCCATCTGAAATGTAAAAAAAAATGAACCGTTAACTCAGCCAGTAGTGATATATACCCCCCCCCCCCCCCCTGTATTCACTTATCGGTGAACTCACGTCCTTGCAGCGCATGCGGCGGCTGGACATCTTGAAGTAGTACTCCCGGTTGTCTTCAGGGTGGAACGGGTCCTGAGAGCAGGCGTGGAGCAGCGCTCGCACCGACTTCTCGTTCTCGAACACCAGGTAGACGTAGCCTGAGGCACACGGCGCACGCTCAACCTTCAGCGGACTTATTATTATATTCTCTCAACTAGTCCAAGGGGAGAATATTATCGTTTCCCTCAAACGTCTCATTTGGTCCAAAACGTTTAACGTTAATAAAACCAGAAAATAAATCACATCTACGAAGCTGAAATCAATCAACTTTTCAGTGATATATTTATTATGAGAATTTAATATTTGACAACTAAATATAAATACTAATATTTGCAGCTAAATATAATTTTCTTTAATAAAAATAGATTGTATCGTACGCCTGGCAGACGGTTAGAATATTATTAATAACTACGTCACAACGATGAAGACGACGCAACACAAGGCAGTTAAGAGACGACACGTCAACTCCAGAAACACAAAACACCCGACATTAAACATCTGAGCCACGTGCCGCCACCAAGCTGTACGCTTCATTAAAGTGTTTAGCTTCATTTAAAGTGTTGTTAACTTAATTTAAGGTGTTAGTTTAAATTAAGGTGTTTTAAGTGCATTTAAAGTGTTTCCACGTAAAGCCACGGCGTCGCTCTCGAGGCCGCCTCACCACCGTGCTCACCACCGTGCCACCCTAGAAACCGTGAGTAATTAAAAATGAGGTAGCCTACCAGCTCGTCTTTACCTTTGGCCACATTACCTTTGGGAGGGCAGCGGGGGTGCTTCCCATCCTTACCGGGCCACTCCACCGTCAGAGGGCCGTAGCCGCTGAAGGTGTTGATGAGACCGGCTGAAAGAAGCACAACCAGCGTTTAATGACCGGCAGCCTACAAGTGATTAGAGATATGGTTTAAAGGTCACAGGTCATCGAGACATAAGAGAACCTAGAAATCACTTAACTGGCACAACATTTATTTATATATATATAATTTATTATATATATATATAATATTTTACATCAATATATATATATAATAGATATATACAAGAAATAAATTATAAATAAGATACAAGTTAAGGATTTCCATTTGACAGCAGGTTTAATTTCTGCCAAGCGACAATAAAATGAAAGGTTGTTAACTTTCCAATAACCTTTTAAATAAGATTAAACATTTTTATATTTCTGTACATGAGGTTTACTTCCCGTTAATGTGAAGCGGACAATAAAGTGCTTAAATTACTTTCAAAGTGACAAAAAAGGCGAAAAACCTGAATGCAAGATGCTAAATTAAGTGAGCCGACAGCCCGTCTGAAGCATTCAGCTCACATCACGACAGTTGGTGTCCCGTCTTAGTATCGCGATACCATAAAAAAAAAAATCCTAGTCAAGAGCAGATTTAGGTACTGAAACCGAGGATTACGAGTTGCTACGTCAGACTGCAACGCCTCCATCACTCCCTGCACCACATCTACAGCTTCATGTGTTCTCATCCTCCTTCACAATAAAAGCCCCGGCATACAAGAGTAAAAGCGCAGCGCTGCTCAAGAGGGAACATAATGTGACTCAACAGAATGACCTGCGGCGTTACTGCAGCAGCGAGTCATGTGACCGGAGACGTGCAGCTGGACCCACATCTGCTGCCTCAATGCGCTTCTTTATTTCATTAAAGCGCCTCGTCGTGGTTCTCACGCTCGTCTTCGCGTTGCTCGTTACCTTCCGTGATGTCCCAGGGAACGCCCCCGAGGAACACCTTGCAGGAGTACAGCGGGTCCTTGTTGTTCCGGGGAGGCAGCTGACCGCTCCAGGTGAACGTGGCCTCGTTCACAGCTGACGAGGGGAGGAAGAAGACATCTTAATGCGCAAATAGAATTTAAATCCACGATCAAATTTTTTTTCTTCTACATTTAAAATCGCTGATCGATTATCCACATTGGAAAAAATTATCACTTTGTCAAGTTTCATTATAGCAGCTACAAGGACCCACACTATGGAGAGCAAATACAAATCATTTTATTATGCAATAGTCATTTATAGAGTTTTGATTGAGAGTATTTTTATTTATGATCAAAGCATGGCGGTTAGTTTTAATACTTTATAAGCTGCTTAGAGTAAACGGCCCATAATTCATCTCCTATGTTTTTATGTTGCTGTGAAAACATCCAACAACTGGATTTATTTAAGTTAATCACCAAAAACATTTGCAAGATAACGTTTAAACGCAGCACGACAGCGTTAAATTTACCTTCAGCCAACACTCGTTTTCACTGAGCGGCGCCTGAAGGCATCATAAGGTCTTCTAACTTGTCTTGTCCAAGTCACAGTCAGTTCTTTTCTAACCTCATGGGTTAAATAAAGGTCTAAAAAATAAAAAGTCACCAGCTCTCCTGTTAACTAGTGGATGACCAGGCGAGTCGTACCTGCAGCCAACTGGTTCTCACTGCGCCTGAACGCATCACAGTGTTGAAGCCAGGCGAGTCGTACCTGCAGCCAACTGGTTCTCACTGCGCCTGAACGCATCACAGTGATGAAGCCAGGCGAGTCGTACCTGCAGCCAACTGGTTCTCACTGCGCCTGAACGCATCACAGTGATGAAGCCAGGCGAGTCGTACCTGCAGCCAACTGGTTCTCACTGCGCCTGAACGCATCAGTGATGAAGCCAGGCGAGTCGTACCTGCAGCCAACTGGTTCTCACTGCGCCTGAACGCATCACAGTGATGAAGCCAGGCGAGTCGTACCTGCAGCCAACTGGTTCTCACTGCGCCTGAACGCATCAGTGATGAAGCCAGGCGAGTCGTACCTGCAGCCTGCCGGTGCAGGCGAGCCTCCCGCTCGATGCTGAACGTGTCGTCCGATTGGTCGAGCATCTCCGAGCCGGGCCACGGGGAGGCGCTGCGCCAGCGGCGGGACACGCTGGAGGTGGGGCTGGCGCTGGAGGGCGGAGTCATGGAGGAGCTGGAGTCCTGAGGGTCCAGACGGGAGCCCAGGCGGAGCAGGTCCTTCTGCATGCTGGAGGCCAGGTACGGCAGCGGGGGGGAGATACGCAGAGTCGACTGAGAGAAACAACAACTTCTGTCAGTGAGACGCACAACAACGTGAATAAAAACAACATCGTGGTGAGTTGCGGCATCACAGACGGTAGTCACGAGTTGGGAGGAATCAGGACTTCTGGAGGAGGGAGGAGAGGAGAACAAGAGTGAGAGAAGAAGGAGATGGAAAGAGGAGGAGGAGCGGTGAACAAGAGGGAGAGAGGAGAAAAAAAAGAGAAGGAGAGAGGCGAACAAGGAGGCGCTGGGTCTCACCAGCATGTCACAGAGGTGGTCGGACCCCGAGCTGAAGCCGCTGGTCTCAGAGTCCTCCGGGCTGCTGGAGCGAGAGTCCAGGAAGGAGCTGGAGTCCAGGCGGCTCGCCATGCGCGCCATGCTGGGGAACTTCTCCAGGAAGTCGGCCGTCATGCTCAGGGACTCGGGGGGCAGGTAGCCGGGGGGCTTCCCCAGGATGCTGCTGAAGGGGCTGTTCAGGATGCCCAGCACTGAGGAAGAGGAGGCCGTCAGACGATGTTTCAGACGGTTTGGAGGGGTGAGAACTTTTCGTTTGATTAATCATTTTTAAATAAAGCCACTGATTATTTATGGAATCACGAAGATGCAAGAACAAGGAGGAAGAAGAGGCAGAAACAAGGAAGAAGAGGGAGAATGGAGGAAGGAGGAAACAAGCGAGTGCGCACGAGGGGAAGGAGAAGCCGGTTCAGTCGTTTAAAGGTTTGATGTGTGACTTTGTTTGTGGATTAATCTGCAGATTATTTCTCAATTTTTGTCCAGATATTAAAATGACCTCAGTCAAGAAATCAGAAGATATTCCCATCTGAGAAATAATCCTTCTATTAAAGTTACACACAACCAGTCCAGATAGAGGCGATGACATCACCACCATGACGTCACCACGTTGATACATTGTTGCAGTTCCCATAGTGTGAATCTTTAAAGCCACAGGTTCCCACCAAAGAGCCACGTGAAGAACATTTGGGTTTGTGCCGAGTCTCAAGAACACATTGATCTGAGGGAACTCAAAGGCTGCAAAGTCAAGCCCCCGCCCCCCCCACACACACACTGAATTTGCATGCACGAGGAGACTTGATGTTCTCGCTGGCTGCCGGCTGGTTCACTTTTTAAATGCTCGTCTCCTCGCAGTAACGCCGGCCGCTTCCCTCAGATGACAAAGTGAAAGTGAGCCGACAGCCGAACACGAGGCTGTGACGTCGAGTTGAAGGCTGCGTTCAGGGCCCCGTCCCAAACTGGGACAGAGCCGGAAAAATTAAAAAAGAGAAGCTGAATAAAGTTACACGGGTCAGTTCAGACGGATAAAACGAGGGCGACGAGTCTCATTAAGCCCACGAAGCTCCTCTCAGGATCCACGAGCGTTAAGAGACGAACTGGGACCGCGAGTCCGGCTCTTTGCACGTTTCCTGCAGTTCAGAGCAACAGGTATTTTAAATATTCAGAGAATCTTAAGCAAAATCTACCAACAACAACAACAAAAACCCGTTGACTGCTTTAAGTTCTCTTGTTTACATGAAATCTGCTTCAGTGAAGCGTGTTCTTTTTGTGCCTCCTGCTAGAAATGCAGCAAAGCAGAAAGTGCCACATCATCCTCCTCCCCATTGACGCTAGAGCCCACACACACAGTTAATAACCAAGCAACGCACATTACAAACCAGCTCATCATGACGTCGGCTCTGAACTACGAGGGGAAACGGCCTTCAGCTGAACTCTGGGCCAGCGTGGCGTGCAGCACGTCGTGGGTACTCACTGGACGGCGAGCTGGTGTGGACCTGCGAGGGCGAGCTGTGAGGGTCCGTGTCCTGGCTGCTCCAGGGCCGGTCCCAGCCCGACAGCCGGAGGGACTGGAGGCCGAGGCCCAGGTCTGCGACGCCCGCCGGGCCCCTGGATGACGGTATCTCCTGGGAGCCGGGCACGATGCCGCCAACGCCGCCGCAGTTGGGGAAGAGCATCCTCCTCCTGCTGCCCACCGCGGCGAGCTCCGACTCTTTTCAATCCCAAGATCCAGGTCAGAGATTCACAAAAACAAGAAGCACAAAAAGAGAGGGTGTTAAAAAAATTATAGCAAGTATTGTTTCAGTCTGCGCTGCATTGAGAAAGTCAGGGAGAGACTCGCCACACCAAGTGAATCTCGTGAAAAAATAAAACTTCCGATCCCCCCCCCCCCCTTCACCAGCTGACGGGGGAGCTAACCTGCTGCCTCTGTTCCCGGTGCAACTGCCATGCATCTCCGTCCGCATCACTGACCCACCGAGCAGCATGTGACATGGCTGCTGATGCACTCACACACCCCTGCTAATGACATCAGCTCCACACACACACCCTCCCCGCTTCCTTGCCTAACAACTTTACTGATAAATTCCTGTCGGGAGCTATTAGCTTGTCGGTAGAAGAGCTGCCGCCTGGTCTCTGGACTCGGTGTGAAGACGGCAGCCACAGCTGCTGCTGCCGCCGCGCCTCGTTTCCTAAGCCAGCTGACTGAGGGGGGAGGAGGGAAGGAGGCTAGGGGCTGAGCTCCGGAGGCATGGGAGCAAATGACTCAGCAAGAAAAGAAAAAAGAGAAAAGAACTTCAGCTCAAAGAGGCATTTAAATAACTTGCTAAATCGGATTCTGATAGTTGGACAGACGGAGCCTCTCGGTGGAGCGGCCGGATGTTGACCGAGCGGTTTGTGTACCTCCTCCCCCTCATCCTCCTCATCCTCCTCATCCTCCTCCTCCCCCTCCTCCTCCTCATCCTCCACCACAGCCTGGAACACATCCAGCTGCAGCCCTGATTCAGCAACACGAGCCGCACACCGAAAGTTTAGCTCAGATACAAGATTCACTTTGAACTTGCAGGACCAGAGAAATGTGCTGCAGTTTAAAAAAAAAAATACAAAAAAACCTTTATATTCAGACATTAGAAAAGTGCCGACGCAAGCAAAATAACGTCAAATCTCACTCTTAAAAAAAAGAAAACCCCAAAAGCTCTTCAAAGTGCTGCAATGCTGCAGAAGAGGCCGATGCAGCATGAATCAGCTGGTAGAGGAGAATGTGAGCGCGCCTCCTCTGGAGGAGGCGAGGAGCCACCTTGAAATGTTAAATCTGGACGCTCTGAGATGTGGAGCGTTTACCAAACGGCTGCAGCGACCGCAGAAGTCACGACCTCCGCTTTTTAAAGAGATAAACTATATAATGCGTCCAAATATAATTTAAACGAACATATTTATATGCATTTTCAGGCTTTTGTTTTAAATGTGAATATTTAAATAATTTTAATTATCAATTAATCGAGAAAATGTTTTTCAACGTTTGAGTTTGCTTTATTATTGCAAATTAAATTAATTGCAGAAAATGTATAGAATCAAATGTGGGATATTTTGTTCTCATAACATGTTGAGGGGAAATAAAACATCCAAAATACACATAAAGGGGTTGATTTGACTACTTTATGCCTCATTTGCATATTCAAACATAACATTTCATAAAACGTGTTGCACAATAACTTCTTAATGAAGTCTCAGAGTGAGATCTATGAGGTCATGTTTACCCTCTTCACCTGTTGAGTCAACATCTATTTATAAAAACTATATATTATGAAGCTTTATGCAGAGAGGTTAGTTCACACATCATTTAGAGCCTCATTTATATATATATATGTAATAATAAAAACTTAGATATATATATAAATTATAATTATTATCAATAAGTTATTATTAATAATAATTATTACCAATAAGATTATATTGTTTGGTCTTTTTTAGAGGAGTTTGTTCACACAGCATTTAGAGACTAATTTATACACATTTTACTCCTAAAAACAAGGAGAAAAGAGTATTTATTTTGTCTTGATTACTTTCTGGTTTAGAGAGTGATTAATTTCTGTATGCAAATGAGCTCATCTTTCATAAGGCCATCCCTCATTAGAATATTGAATCAAAAACAAATTGTCTGAACTTGCAATACAAATCTCATCTCAAAGCAAATGATGAACTGGATATTAACTGGTAGTGTGTCCTGAAGTGTGTACTGAAGTGTGTACTGAAGTGTGTGTCATCAGTGAGCTGGGGGCAGTGAGGGCCTCGCGCATTGGTCCATGGTTGCCAAGACACCTGGTGGGTTTACACACCAGCAATGCAACTATTTTACAGCCAACTCGACCTGCTGCAGGGTGGAGAATACTAAGCAGACGTTACCACACAGCAGGTCTGGCTTTCCCTTGGTGTTGTTGTTGTTGGGTGTGGTGCACACACCGGTGAAATCCAGAGCGTTGCCCAGCATGGTGTTCATCCTGCGGAAGATGTCCGCGTTGCTGCAGGTGGACAGGGCCGGAGACTCGGGGTCCGGGCTGTCCGGCCTGCGGGGATCGTTTCTCTGCAGGAGGAAACACACACACAAAACACACACACACACACACACACACAAAACACACACAATGAGCGCGAGGAGGGCGAGACACGTGGAGTGAAAACCAGACTTTTCTCTCTCCAAAGCTAGTAAATTGTGGGTAGGATTAAAAAAATGGAGCCTGAAAGAGACGTCGGAGGGAGTTTCATGACACACACAAACAAAGTGTGGAAGTTAAAAAGTTCCGTTGCCTAATTTCAATGAACTCACCAGAGAAAACGCCATGTGGAGTCAGGGGGAGAAGTGCAGGAGGAGCAGGAGGTGCAGGAAGACGCGCTGGCAGCGACACAAGGTCATATTTAAGAAAGCTCCGCTAGCTAATTAGTCTCAATTTACTGAACGTGTGCTCGGCGAATGACACGAGGAGGGGGTCGCGAGAGGCCTCGACCCTGGTCACGTGACGCACATCAAAGAGGCACGCCGCCCACAGAAGAAAAGCACGTGGTTGTATTTTTTTTTTTAAAGAACTATTTAACGTTTATAATCTTTAATTACCTTTAATTACTTGAAGACAGTTGACGAATTAAAGCGGGATTCAAAATAAATTTAAAAAGTTGTAGATATATTCTTTAAATAACGTAAAGTACTCCCTCGTATTTAACTATTTCCTTCGTAATGCATTCTGGGTGTTTAAAACACATGATGTACAAGTACTACTATAATGTACAAGTGGACCATAATGTTATTAACATGACATGTATTTAATTTAATTTTTTTAAAGAAATATTTAACGTTTTTTTATCTTTAATTACCTTTAATTACTTGAAGACTGTTGACATATTTAAACTGTTGGCGTATTAAAGCGTGATACATTTTTTTTTTTTTTTAAAGTTTTAAATATATTCTCTGAGTGACATTTATAGCGTTTTCATTTTAGTACTTCATGAAAGTACTCCCTAGTTACCAAATGTTTCCTTCGTAATGCATTCTGGGTATTTAAAAACACATATTATGATGTACAAGTACTACTATAATGGACAAGTTGACCATATTGTTAATAACTTATAAGAAATATTGAACAAAGAATGAATGGTGTAATTATTCTGCAATATAATCCATAATTAAAATAATCATGAGTTGCCTTTAATTTAACTACAATCCTGCTTTTACATTGATGCCAGAGTAATAAAGTAATAATACTCTCAGTAATATGATATATAATAGTTAAACAGTGACATTGTTCTGCATTGATTCTACTTTTAATTAATTAGCATTGTTCTGGTCATGTGGATGTTTGGCCACCAGAGGGCGACAAATTCCTTCAGTGAAACCTCCAGGCCTCCGTCCACCTGGCTGATATTACCAAATTATAAAAACATAGTTTGTTAATTTTGTATAACTTATTTAAACTTTTAGCAATTAGTTTTTTGCAGTGGAACAGATAGTTTTTTTATTTATTTGTATTTTACTTTTACCCCAACAGGGTTTTCAATGTATTGTTTTTTTAAAAAGCAGTTAATAAAAATAAGAAATCAGATTTATAAATTTTGTTTTAAGTTCTCACAATATATATATATATATATATATATATATATAAATATTATGACATCTGTCCCCCATGTTCTTTATTTCCTAGTCTGTACCTTTTTATCGTAATTCTATTAAATATATAATATATGATATATATATATCATAACATATATACAGGACTGTCTCAGAAAATTAGAATATTGTGATGAAGTTCTTTATTTTCTGTAATGCAATTAAAAAAACAAAAATGTCATGCATTCTGGATTCATTACAAATCAACTGAAATATTGCAAGCCTTTTATTCTGATTTATTGCTGATTATGGCTTACAGCTTAAGAAAACTCAAATATCCTATCTCTAAATATTAGAATATCATGAAAAAGTATACTAGTAGGGTATTAAACAAATCACTTGAATTGTCTAATTAACTCGAAACACCTGCAAGGGTTTCCTGAGCCTTGACAAACACTCAGCTGTTATAAATCTTTTTTTTACTTGGTCTGAGGAAATATTAAAATTTTATGAGATAGGATTTTAGAGTTTTCTTAAGCTGTAAGCCATAATCAGCAATATAAAAAAAAATAAAAGGCTTGCAATATTTCAGTTGATTTGTAATGAATCCAGAATGCATGACATTTTTGTTTTTTTAATTGCATTACAGAAAATAAAGAACTTTATCACAATATTCTAATTTTCTGAGACAGTCCTGTATATATTATATATTTAATATATATGATATATAATATATCATATATATATATTATATATGATATATTATATATATCATATATTATATATATTTAATAAATCTATAATAGAATTACAATAAAATGGTACGGACTAGGAATTAAAGAACATGGGGGACAGAGGTCATTCTGAAGAGCTGGGTTTTGAGGGTCTTTCGGAATGATGACGTGGGATAAATATGTATAGTAGATATGTGCATTTCTGTATATATTTCTGTATATGTATACATACATGTACATTATATATACTCTACATGTATATCTGACTGAATTCAGTTTGAAATACGAGAAAAGCATTTATTTAAAATCTCAAACCTAAGATGACGTCTATTTTTTTATATTACAACTCTTGAACATTTGTTTTAGGATATTAATGCTTATCAGACCAGAAATCTCTTAAGATAGTCTTCAGCCCTACTGTTTAAAAGACAGGTGTTTTTCATCCTTAAAAGCTGTGTCTTGTTTAGAGAGCCGAACACAGAAAGGTTCATCGTATTATTTTCTTACATAAGTGACGGCGTCAGAGGGAAAAACAGAAAAAACATGTTCCTTAAATTCATTGTTCCTTTTCTTAATGCGATGAATTAATTTTCTTAATGTGATCGCCTTCATGCAGACAGAGGAGACTGCTGTAAATAAAGACTTCAGAATAAATATACAAAACTAAAGTGTGTTTAAAACCAACCGCAGTTATTGTGCTTCTCATCTGTAAATAATTCACAATATTAATCTATGTTCAGGTTTAAGTGCCCAGCTGGTCTGCAGATGAAAAGATGTGTAGTTGCGTCTCCATCTTCAGGCTCTATCGATTTAATGTCAATCCAAATATTGTGTGAAAGTGTCATGAACCATGAAAAGAGGAAATGAAAGACTGAGAATCTTCCTCTGAACCGGCCGTTTGATCCCTCGACGTTCAGATCAGCGAGTCGACGTCCATCGATGAGCTGGAGCGTCTACCTTCAGGCCTGCAGACCCCGATCGATTGATCCCAATTCAGTAAAGAAAATGCCCAAATAGTGAGAAAAAATACCTAAATTTAAACATCTCGTTTTGTCTGAGCAACAATTTAGATATGTTCAGTCAGAGATATATATAAATAATCAAATCCTCACATTTTTGTAATTAGATATTTCTCCTAAATTAAATAAAACATTTCATGATGAGTCAATTTGTGGATTCTGCACTAAGTCTAGAATTTTGTATTTTAAAAAAAAGTTCAAAATTAAATAAAAATTTAACCCAAAAATCTAAAAGTTTGAACTTAAAATGCCATTTCTCCAATATTCTTTGATATTTATTTGGAACCAATATTACAAAAATGTACACACACAAAGAGCAGTCAGAGTCCTCCACATGTCCTAATATGGACAGAAGGTTTACAGGGAGCCACTGTGGCCCCAGCTGGTGGTCCTGGGTCCTCACTTAGGGGTCCCAGGAGGAGTTGGTTGAGCTTCACGGGGCCGATGTGCAGGTCAGCACGACGCAGAGACACTAATGCACTCGGGCACAAGACGATAACAATAAAAAAGTTGGCATGAATTGTTGACGGCAACGTCTGACGTCCAGAGTTAAATTCTTTGGGGGCGTCGACGCCGTTTTGTCGACTTCCGATTGGCCGACGAGACGAAACGCGACAGACACCCGGAGACAAAAGAAATTGCATTCACTTCTTTTTTTATTATTCATAAGATGGGAATCTTTTTTTCTTCTTTTTACATCTTATGCACAGCAGATACAAAGACAAACATGTTTCTAAACCACAAACTAAATTCCTCCATCGCTCCGTTCCTGCGTCCCATTTCAAAATGCACCCCCCCAGCCCCTCCCCCCTGCAAGAAAATAAACAACCTTTACGTTTGTAGTCCAGTTTCACATTCTGAAAGATCCGCGTTACATCGAGCCGCGCTCAGAGTCCTTCCCGCCGACACTTCACCTTTAAACAAATTGCACTTCTTTAAAACTACGTCAACGAGGATTATAGAATCAAAAAGTAACACCGAAAAACACAAAGAGACGACTAAACATCAAACTTATACAGGTTCTTTTTTAGTTGCATAAATATACATCACGCAAAAAAAAAAAAAAAAAGTACAGAAGCACTTGTACTTTCCTTTTCTGATAATGACGGACACCGATACGCCGGTAGAGGACGCGGCGGGGTCGTCGTACGCGGGGAAGCATTCACGAGGTCCATGCGAGAGACGCCATTTACACAACGGCCTTCAGAGGTAAGACAGTCTACAGGGAACTGAACAATATCACTGTCTAGGCCAAAAGAAATAAAGAAACGGTAAAGAGGCAACGCCGACACGAAGGAAATTAGGACACAGAACTCTGCACTCTAGATTCATGCCATAAAGACGAACATGCAATGACGCGTTGAACCTCCGGGGGCAGCGGTGACCCCAGTGAAGGACTAGCGTCACAACGGTAACTTCAACGTCGCCGTTTCCCCTCAGCAACTATGATCCACGACGTTTTGACTAATGCATGAGGTTCATCTTTTTTTATTAACATTTTCTTCTCTTTTTTTAATTTGAAGTGCTAAGACGGTACCGCAATAGTTGCCATGGATACGCACAGATTGTCGACAGCAAGATGGTTTCAACTCAGACTCCTCCCCCTGCCCCTTTCCTTCATAAGAGACAATCGGGAGGAGATATAAATACTGTTTGTTTATAATAATGCACATTTGTCCATTAAATAAACCCGATTAAATTATTGTAGAGCTTGGCAAACCTCACGTCCGCTGGACAAGAGGTGTGGTTCCCAGAGGCCTGAAGAAAACAAGGTAAACAAGAGTTAGTCTAAGCAATAAATATACATAAATAAAATAAAAATTCATAAAAGACCTAAAATAGTCCCACAATACTTCTGTCACTGGCTCTCGCCCTGAGAAAATATGTTTCCATTTATGTATAAACCAATCCATAATATACTTGAGATGTAAAAACATTCCTTGAATTGAAGTAAATGTGCTTTTAGGAGACTTTAAGCTGCCGATTGCTACATTTGGTGCCAATTAATGTTTAATTGCCCCAGAATGTGACCGTGGACTAGTCTACAAATGAAAAGGATTTTACCAAACGCCATCGTAATGGAAGAACGCGTCAGTAAAAACATGGCTCAGTTTTTAAAAGAATGTTTTTGAACAAACGGAAAACTGGATACAAGAAAAAGTTTGATGGGTTATTTTTTTCTCCCCTTCTCATTAATAAATCCCATGAAACCGTTTCCGAAGAGCGACAGCGACTCTTTTTGCCAGAGAACGCCTTTGTTTTCCAAAAATAAAACGCATCAATGACCCACACATGAGGGCCGACAAAACATCAGAAATAAAAGCTCAACCGAGCAGGAAGGCTCGGAGCGGCGGCCATTTTTAATGTTTATAGTTTTCCATCGGGATCGATGTAGCCGGCTAACGTCTGGATGAAGTAAAACGGACTTCATCATGTCGGACTCACCAAATAACTACAATTTAACAACTTAAGAACGTCAACTGCCGAGAGGAAACCTCAATGTCTGTAACCATGGAAGCATTAACTAGCAAGCTTTTGAAAACTAGTGCGCTAACGCAACGAGCAACCGCCATTTTCTTTTGTTCGTCAAATGACTGAAAACAAATCGGAGCGTTTTATCTCCGTTGCATTCCTGTAGGCGTCATGCTCATTCTATATCAGAACACTAGTTTGCTTTTGCAGCAATCCCACATACGCCGCCCTGCTACCAGTTCACGCACCAAATGTGTATCCATCCGCAGATGGAAGTAGTCCCCAATACTTTAATTCCCGTTTGAATGATATTTGATGTACAGATCTCAGTTCTTTGATTCAATTGTCTATTCAAGGCCTGTTCTTTGGGGCAGGCCAACGTGCCGTTTTATTGAATACAAGAATCACTCGACGTATCCTTCAAACAACCAATACATATTTTTAGACCGTGTAGTTCTCACTCAGACACATCGTTGGTTTCATCGAGCAGGTTTACGTTTGGAAGACGTCAGGTTATCAGGATGAAGATGAAGGTGGGCGTTGACCAAAGGTTATTTACTCACGAGAAATCTAACAAAATTGCCGGGACTTCCATCCAGGCTGGGAAGTCTCAGAGGGCGTCGGGTACCAGCGCATCTGCAGAAACAAAAACAGAGTCACATACAGAAGAATAATAAAAGAGGCTCCAGTCCTCCATCCTGCAGATCACTGGTGGCCGAGCAGGTTTACGGGGACGTCCCTTTCAGCCCTGGGAACGCGGCTGGTCACCGAGGACAATAGTCAGAGTAATGAAGGACTCATTGAAACGGGGAGCGTGGAACCTCAGAGTACTTTCAGCAGAATATAAATAAAAACAAGTCGTTGTCGGGCGAGACTCTAATGGCGATCTTTCACCGGATTGCAATTAAAAAGCCCCCCCCCCCCCCCTCTCAGCTTATGTTCCGACAGGAACGTGGACAGTAAGTTGGCGGACAACTTCTCCAAGCAAATACTTTGCATTCCTCCGTCCTCTTTACGCCCCGACAAAAACGGTCCGAGTAATAGCCTCTCCCCCCCACCCCCCCCTCTTACACTGCAGCAGGAAGTCGGATCACAATGAACTTTAAACGAAGCAACAAGGGAACATATTTTCCATTGCTATTGTTACCAGAAGCCCGCCGCTCTTTCTGTAGCTTTTCGCTGGCGACGTAAACACGTTGTGATGGACAAAGCTCCATCGCGTCCTGATGAATTGTTGAAAAATATTTATGCAGACCAGATTCCAATTTAAACAGATTTACTGTTTGAATGAAAGCCTGAACAACTGGTATTAAACTCCATGTCATCATTTCTACTTCAGACCAAAACATGTTTTATTACTTGGAGCACATTCGATCCTCCAGCACAGAGATCCATTAAAGGAAAAATGTATATCTCCATCAACACCAAAAAAGAAAAGAGGATCTCCAAGAGCCAGAAAGAGCCAGATGACAACCACAAAGAGGGATTTAAGGTAAGTGCAGCGTAAGGTTACACCACATGAAGAGCATGAGCACGTCACGCCTGCTGACGGCAGGAGAGACGCTTCCATTTGGAGACGACAGATCTTTTTATTGAGATACAACTCTTGGCTTTTTAAACTTAGTTTCGGGATGATATAAAGACGCGTTGTGCAGCCAGTAGAGACTTGAAGACGTAGTTATGGGTCAGGAGAACCAGAACAAAATCAGGTTACCAGTCCCTCCGTTGGCATGACAACTGGCCATGAATAGAAAGGCGAAGTCGGTTTCCCCATGGGACCTTATTTCAAAAATCATTTGTATGGCAGTCAATGGTAAAAGATTATTTTTATTATCCTATTTAAAATAGTGACAATTATACACTTGTTTTTTTTAAAGATAGTTTTGCGCGGCAAGAAATTTGCAGTGTGTCATAATTACCACCAAATTAGCCCGTTAGCTTAAATGCTAGCGATTTTGCTAGCCAACGCAACGTTATCTTACGAGTTTAATCAAGAGACTATTTTTTTAAAATGATCCGGGAATAAAAGAACAAGTGAGAACATCCCGCTTCACATTTTTAGTTTGTCGTCTACCGAACATACAATTTTATGACAATCACTTTCTTTTAGGTGCACAAATTAGCTTTTAAACTGACGATCGTGTGAATCCCCGTGAAGGGGCAAGACTGCGTCTCCATGGCCTCGTTTTAAGGTTTCGGGTTGAACCCGGTGAGGGAGTTCATCCGAAGGCTCCCCGTTTTAGTTGCAGCTGAAGTTCTTCTGGAGGAGAAGAGGGCGACGGAGCGCTCACCTGGGCGTGGAGGGCCGCGGCGGCGGCGGCGGCCGCCGGGTACGTGAAGGCTGCGTGAGGGAGGCCGGGGGCCAGCTCCGTGGCGTACATCGGGTAGGGGGTCCAGGCGTCCGGAGACGCCGGGATCAGCGCCGCCCCCGACAGGTCGTCTGTGGAAGTACAGGACGGGAGGAGAAACTGACCGACCGACCCGAGAACACACGGCCCGGACAGCGGCCGTCAGAACAGAAGCTAAAGGTCTCGGATAAGGAAATGTCCAGAATGGCGCAGAAGACGTTTTTCTTGACTGCAATGTGACTTTAAGGTTTACGACCGACGAGTAAGAGCTTCAACTGCCACGAAAAGCAAGGAATTGGGTTTTACAACAGTAAAAAAGTTAGCTGAAGTCAGACCAGATTCCGCTACACGGAACGTTAGCGCATTTCACAGCGTTGGAGCGGATAACCAGCCGCAGTCAACAGACCAACGCGCCTCAAACTTATACAATAGAAACCAGATATTTTAGGGTTAGCACTACTGGAATACAAGATGAACAGTTTAAAGCTCTCGGAAGAGACATGTCAATATTTAGAGTTATATCGAGTATCAACGACGCTTTTCTGGACCGATAAATAAATGGTTCCAACAGCATTTTAACACGTCAACGACAAACTAAAAGCAAGTTTTAAATCATTAAATTCTGTGTCTTGGTCAAAAATGAATTCATTGAATCTAAAAAAAGAATAATCTCCGAGTAGAAAAAACCAGTCGTCTAACTGTTGAGCCGTTTGAGAACAAAGACGATAAACGAGTTTTAATAGAATGTCACAATTTTACTTTAATAGTTTCTCAGCTTCGTTCAAACTCAAGCGCACGCTTTCTTTCTGCCACGAGTATATTCCACCGAGGGGAATCCGGTCTGAAGGCAACAGACGTCGCCCGTCGACGCCCCCTGAACCGAGCAGGTGTTTTAACGCGAAGAGGACCGCTAACCGTGACCTACACCCCCCCAGAGAACCCCCCGTGAGGGCGTGGAGACGTCCCAGCTGCACAGAAGCAAAGCGGCTGAACTACGAGTCGAGATGAAGCATGCATGTGGAGGTGAGTTAGTCTTTAAATTAGTTAGATACTGGTTTAGTCTCTTTAAAAAACAAACTATCCTGAGAAGTCGAGGTGAGAGTGGAGGAGAAGAGCCTACGAGTGGTGCAGCCGGACAACTTACATGGGTCCCGTGCAATGAAGTGAGCTCCTAGAGCAGGGTGGATATTTGTGGGGTTCGGTGTGGCCATCAGCTTACTCTTTGCCATCTTCGTGTTGGCTTTAGCAAACTCTAAGCGCAGGGTCTGGGGGCTTTCGGGGTCAAAACGGATTCCCTGGGGGGAGAGACGGAGGAGGAGGACATCGTAAGGGAGGTGGGCTGAGTTAAAGGAAAAAGAAAAGGGGGCTGCAGCTCAGCGGTCTCACACAGACTCCTTTTTCCTCACGTTGCAATACTCCGGATGTACCCTCACTTTAAAAGAAGGAGGATCCACTCCTGAGATATTCCAAACACGCCTTCATCCCTTTCTCCTCGTGACAAAATCAGGAAGGTCGACCCCCTCGAGCCAGGAGGAGAGCGAGATGAGGGGAATAAAAGAGAAGAGGGCCGATGGAGACTGGAGTGCGACTCCTTTTCAGGTGGTTGAACCCGGTTTGTGTTCTGGTGCCCTAAGCGGTGTGCCCACATGCAGGTGAGTAGTACTTTGGTGTGTGTGTAAAAGAGGTGTTAGCTACTGCCGGACGCAGTTGGTGGGCTACTCGGTGAGAGGTTACGCTACTGGAGACGTGTCCGGGTCACACTACACATGTGGGGGAGAGGACAAAGTATGACGGTTAAAGCGGTGATGTGCAACGTGGAGCTAAACCGGACTAAAGAAGTGCGTCAAGGTCAAAGTGCACTACCGTAAGAGGCTACGGGATTCTGGCCCCTTTCCAAAACTGGCCCGGCCATCGCGTTGTAGAAGACGCAACGGGTTCACGTTGAGATTTTTTAAAATGGGAAAGAATATCGTTTTCATTTATAAAGCTTCCAGACAAGAAAAGGGACAGTTTACCCCCAGAATACATGTCGTCCTTTTACCCGTAGAGATGTCAGTCTTCTGATGTAACGGGACGGTATGAATCTCTGAACGCCGCGGTGACTGAAGATAAGCCACAGCTCTGGTGGCGAGCCTCCTCCGGTCCGACGGACTTGTGGAGCAGTCATAACATTCATTTCAGCCAGAATGGAGAACCATGTTTGTGGTTCGTCTCCGGCCGACGGGTCAGGACGATCTCTGGAAGCGTCGCTCAGGCTCATTAAACCGAGCGACGTCTCCAGAACAAGATAAGCAGCACGACGGGTACGAGGAAAAACATGAACCGGGGGGGGGTGAACTGTCCCTTTAAGCAACGGTTACAAGAAATACAAAACGCAAATCAATTCAAAACAGTCAGATATAAATACAACACAAATGAGGCAACGCTTACATTTAGGGAGTTCTTGGCAGCTTCAGCTCCGGTGCGACTATCAAAGGTCACGAACCCGACCGGCTGGAAGGGAAAAGAAAAACACTTTGACAGCCGACATCAATCACCAACGACCATCTGAGGAAAAGAAGCCGCTTTTCTCAAATATCACATTTATATTTAGCCAAGAAAAACAAGAAAAGTATTTAGCCAATTAAAAAAGTTACAGAAACAGCGTTTTCGTATTTTTTTAAGAGCATTAAAGCGACTCAGTCTCACCTGCTTTGACGTTAACTTGATCAGTGACCCTTCGTAACCCTGCGGGGAGAAAAGATAGCCGATTATCCTCCTGGAGTCACATGCAGGAAGTCAGGCGTGAACGCTTCTCGCTGCGTCCAGAGAAACGAGCTTGCGTTTCTGCAGCGAGACGAGGCCGGAGGAGACGAGGGCGCAGTTGGGTTAGTTGTGGTGAAACATCAAAGCACCGCCAGAGCAGAGCCACAACACAAGAGGATTCAGACACAATTAGGTCGTTTACTTTGATAATTAACAATAAAAACCTCCTCTAGCATCTCAGAAAATCAGCCAATTTTGCATGAATTAAAGAAAATGCATAGTTTCATTCATCAAGTATTAAATTCACAGGTGGAGAAAAAAAAAGAAGCTTTGTGATTATTTCATATGGATGTACCAAATATCTACGAGCAGAATTTCTTTTCAGTTCATTTTTGAGCCACACCAGGGCGCCTCAATGTTCTGATTGACATTGAAGCTTATATTAAAAACTAGCCGTCTCAAAGTATTTAACATGCGTTTGTTTTTGAAAGCGCATGAACACAAATGGAATATTTAGAAGACTTTAATAAATCACACTTAAGGGGACGCAAAAATTAGCAGGAGCAAGTGTTTAAAACTCTTTTCACAATTAATCGACGAGGCCTATCAAGTCTTTTTCTTTTGGATAAACAGATTTAAAGGATGATTCAGTTTTATTATTGTCGTTTCATTGGGAACCTTAACGTTGCTCTTCTGAAGTCTGAAACTAAAAAGCACTATTGCGTTTGTTTTACCAGAAAAAAAGACTATAATAAATACCCTTAAAAAGATGACAAATAGGCAGATTACACCACGTCTAGTTTAAAGATACGAGCCGGTTCCCTCTTGAAGCACGACGTCCAGATGACGCAACCGGTTTGAAACGGGGTTAAATAATAAAACGCAGTGAGAGGGTCGGTGGCAGCGAGAGCAGATTCCTGAGAACCGAGAGGGGAACTCGGCCGACCGGAGGATTGACGGATGAGATCTACGCTGATCCTGATTTACTGCCGTGGAAAAATTAAGACGACTTCCACTGGCCGCCACAATCCAAACCAGATCCAGCCTCAGATAAAGAAAGGGGCTGGAACACAGCGTTTCATATTAAAGGTTTCTCTGTAAACGTCATTTCTGGGGTGAAAAAAATAAAGTGAAACCATTTAGTTTCCTCACAAGTAAATAAAATAATAATTCCCCCACAAAGTGGGCGAGCTGGGTCACAGGGCCGGTGGTGAGGGCTACTCATTTACACATTCCACGAGGTCATCCATGTGTGAGGGACACCACTTCCAATTTGGTTAGTTAGGACACGGGTGGGAGGCGAAGTTTATGGACCTGGAGTCCAACAACAAGAAAAGACAAACAATGATGTGGCCTCATTTCCATATATGCAAATATCTGCACGGCCATCAACGAGGGGATTGTTGGATGAAACCATAAAGGAGCTGATTAACTTTGAGAGATTCTGCGTCATGAAGACAGACGGATTACAGCTGCTCCCTCAACTGGTTTGAGATTTGGTGAGAAGTCTGCAGCTTTAATATAATCACTGCTTCACAACCCAGTGTTCACAGAGGCATAACTTACCTTAAAAGGTCTGAAGAGAAGGTAAAGTTCCCGCGGCTTGATGTCGACCGGGAGGCCGCTCACGAACAGAGTTCGGACCTGCAAACAAAAATAGCAGAATTGTTTATTATTTTGACCGTTTTAATATTTCATTCTCTAGATCCACCGTGAGCTGCACCCAAAGAACATCTCATTGTTCCTTAAACACACATTGATATTTATAGAGGCTCTTTAAGTCCGGGAAGAGAAGAAGAAATGCTTTTATTGTGAAAATCTTAAGACTGGAGGAACAGAACTACGAGGGTCCTGAATGAAACGGTCCTGTTGGCTCGGGGGTGAAGTGGAAGTGTTGGCGGACACTCGACCCTTAACTTTAAAACCCTTTAAAGTGAAACCGGGTCAACCCAAACTCAATTTGTGAGCCCTTAAATCGGGATTATTTCCTCAAAGATTGATTTAGATTGTTAAATTCGGTCAAATTATCGCGTAATTAGAGGCGAAGATAAGAAAACATGTCCCACTGCGACCCCTTTGGGCCCCCGACCCTCATGTTGCCCAAACATTAGACGACCCTCAGCAACGTTTGCCTCTGAATGAAAACTGCTCCTCCGACATGATACGAGCTCGACGGCGCCCGTAAACAGGATCCTCATCCTGACGGAGACCCCCTGGGTACCGATCGAGGACCCCTGGACTTCCCCCTCACATTGAGAACCCCCCGCCCCCCGTACAGTGCGGCCCTGGAAGCACAAACAGTGGAGGCCCATTAGTTCCCAGCCGGTGGGGAGGCCCTCGGTACAATGGGGACCAGCGTGACGCCATTTCCTTCCTCCGACCCCGCGGCCCTCGACCCCGCCGGCGTGTTTCAGGTGCCGCACAGCAGCGGATCCTCGGGCCCAGTCACAAGCGGCGCGGAGGCTCAGCGGGGCGCCGACTCAACGGGGACCTTTACATTCGTCCGCCGGCTTCTCGGCGAACCCAAATAAATGCACCGCTTTTTTTGTTTTGTTGCTTCCACACAAAACGTCCGGTTCCATCTCGTCTGCTCTTGAAGACCAAAATACACTCGAAGAAAAAAGAAACCAGGCTCAGAAAAGTCAAGAGGCCACACGTGTCTTTGTTGAAAGATAATGGAACAAAGGAGGAGCAACAAAAGGCCCGGCGCGCCCCTCAGAGCCGCCATTGAAGAGGAAGCCGGCCACACACAACTGAACATGCATCATTTTGACTTCCTGACGCTTTACATTTATAGGAATAAATTCAGGATTCAAATTCAAGATTTAAATCATTTAAGGCTAATGATATTTAAAAAGGTGTTTTAATTGTTTGAAAATTAAGTGCCTTTAGATTTTTCTGTCATTAAATTAGATTTAAAATGCATTTTTTTAAAAACACATTTGCACAGTTGTGACGTTCATGCTTAAATCAAATGCATTTATTAAGAGTGTCATCATAAACTTCAGATACATTTTAGGTCGTTTCTCGATGACCTCTTCAAATAAAAAGTAGTCAGACAAACAGTGACGCAGCTTATTTTTCACATGAAAAACGCAACAAAACCGGAAGCTCAAAAGTGATGAAAATTGGAAAATTAAGAGACAACTTTTAATTTAACAGGCCAAGGATTTCATTAATTTAATTATTCAGCGTGTTTAATATAAACATGTAATATTTTAAATACAGCCTATAATTAGGAGCAAATAGAAAGACGTTTCGGTGAACAATTAATACAATATATTTAATAAAAACACGCGGTTAACAGCTTAATTGGTGCATTTAACAGCAGAAATCACTTTACACCTGGTCAAACCAGTTTCAATTTTAACATTATGTATTTTTTACCTTTTAAAAGAATAAAAGTTTAAATAAAAAACGGTGCAGGATATACCTGGAAGTGGTTTCGCCCCTTTTGGAATTACTTCTTTAGAAAAGTCACTTTATAAAAGTTGACGGACACACAAACACACATTAATATATATATTAATGTTGTGTAAAGCGGACTGACCTCCTCCTCCACGGAGACGTTGCTGCTGGGCTCCACGTCGGCTTTCAGGCTCATGTCTGCGGCGTCTGCGGCTTCTTCTGCGGCGGCGCACAGGATCAGGCTTCTCCTCGCAGACTGGTAGCTGCTCCAGGTGCGCGCGAAGCTGCAGTGGGAGTCCGGCCGGCGGCTGACCTTCAGCGGCGAGGCGGCGGCGGCGGGGCGGCGGAGCTGGTGGAGGAGCGGGGGGCGCGCGGACGAGGACGACGGAGAGCGGTCCGGGGATGTCTGGCAAGTGCTGCGCGAGACAATCATTCATGAAAGGGAACAACAAAAAATGAGAAAAAAACCGGAGTGGAAGAAGAAGAAGAAGAAGGGGAGGAAAAAAAAAAGAAATCTACAAGAGCGGCGCGCGCGCGCTCTGAAAGTATAAAGGTGAGAGGGTGGTTAGTGCTCCGTGAGTGTGAGAGTGAGACGTGGAGGGGGGGAAGAAGTGCGCGTGGAAAACAGAAAGCTCCGGCTCACGTCAATGCCCCTCAGCTGTGCGCAGGAAGAACTAGTGAACTTTCCTCATTGGCGGCGCGTCTCTCTTTTTCTCTCTCTCTCTCTTTTTCTCTCTGCTGTCTGCCGAGTGAGTCCCCCTCCTCTTTTCTCTGTTTCTCTCTCTCTCTTTCTCTCCTCCTGCTTTTCAATTAGGTCATCAATTATGTGGGAGTCCGCTGCGAGCCGTAATCACGCCGCAGATCCGCCTCAGCTGTTGCAGGAAGAGCCGCGTCGCCGTTTCTATGGGAGCCGGAGAGCCAATGGGAACGCGTCCCGAGCCCCCCAAATATACATATATGACAAATAAATTATGTTAATTCGTGGCAGGTCATACAAATAATTTAAAGAGTCTGAGATGAGCAATAATGTTAAATATATATTATATTAATATATTATATATTATCACACATTAAATATATATATTCTATATTTGTTTGTGTATCTTTTAAATTCCTTGTATAATTAATTAGTTTATTAGCAGCTATTTTGAAAGTCGATTAATTGGTTAGAGTATTTATTATTTATTTTTTCTGAATTATCCGATTCCAGCTTTAAATATTAATATTTTCTGGTTTTCTTTGCTCCTCCGTGAATGTACATTTAATATATTTGAACAAGAAGCTGATTGAAATGTTTCACAATATTCTGACATTTTATAGAACAAAAAGCTATTTTATTAATAAAGAAAACATCACTGACAATACAATAATAAATAATAGCTTGCTGCGCAAAGAAACATATTTATGACTTAATAACCAAAACAATATTTAAAGGGAAATGTTCTGCAATTTAAGCACATTTTATTAAAGGTGAATGTTAAAGCAACAAAGACTACAATTGATGATTTTATTTAATCCCTATTTATTTTGATATATACATCACCGCAGCCCACTGCTCCTTAATAATAAGGATGGGTTAAATGCAGAGAACTAATTTCCCGTTGGGGATTAATAAAGTATATATCAATCAATCATATATATAACGGATTTAACGCCTTTATCAAAGTCAAATTAATATTGTGTATTTTACATCAGCTATTTTTAATTTGTTTATAGAAGAGCTTCACCTTCATCATCGTCATCAGCTGCCTGTTCTGATTTAAGGAAATACTGTATTTCCTATTTCACACACACACACACACACACACACACACACACACACACACACACACACACACACATTTATGGGATGTGACTGTGATAAATAAATAAAATGATAAACAGTGATGTCCCATATCTGTATCATTGCAAAGCTAAATCAGTACATTCAACAATAATAATAATAATATTTAATAATAATAATGATAATAATACAAATAATATTAAATAATAAAAACAATAAGTGTGTGTTTTAAAGATACCAGGCTGATAAGATGGCCGTGGGGCGGATAAACCACCGCGTTGAGGCTCGGCCCTGGACGTGATCCCAGCATGCAGTGCGTTTCCTCACGACACGACGGCCCTCAGAGGCCACACAGCTTCCTGACTTTGTATAGGAACACAATCAGACCTGCAGGAGGAGGAGGAGGAGGAGGAGGAGGAGGAGGAGGAGGAAGGGTCCTATTCTCACTGTACTTCAGAGCTCTGGTCTAAAAATAGAGGAGCTCTGCTGTGTTTTCAGAGTTTCTGTAACAACTGACTGAACCAGGTGGAACATAAACAGACATAAACACACACACACATGTTGTGTGTTCATCATGTTGTGTGTCCATGGTGTAGTTGTGTGTCCATCATGTTGTGTGTCCATCTTGTTGTGTGTCCATCATGTTGTGTGTCCATCATGTTGTGTGTCCATGGTGTAGTTGTGTGTCCATCATGTTGTGTGTTCATGGTGTAGTTGTGTGTCCATCATGTTGTGTGTCCATCTTGTTGTGTGTCCATCGTGTTGTGTGTCCATCGTGTTGTGTGTCCATCGTGTTGTGTGTCCATGGTGTAGTTGTGTGTCCATCATGTTGTGTGTTCATGGTGTAGTTGTGTGTCCATCATGTTGTGTGTCCATCTTGTTGTGTGTCCATCATGTTGTGTGTCCATCATGTTGTGTGTTCATGGTGTAGTTGTGTGTCCATCATGTTGTGTGTCCATGGTGTAGTTGTGTGTCCATCATGTTGTGTGTCCATGGTGTAGTTGTGTGTCCATCATGTTGTGTGTCCATCTTGTTGTGTGTCCATCATGTTGTGTGTCCATCGTGTTGTGTGTCCATCTTGTTGTGTGTCCATCGTGTTGTGTGTCCATCTTGTTGTGTGTCCATCGTGTTGTGTGTCCATCATGTTGTGTGTCCATCGTGTTGTGTGTCCATCTTGTTGTGTGTCCATCGTGTTGTGTGTTCATCTTGTTGTGTGTCCATCGTGTTGTGTGTCCATCTTGTTGTGTGTCCATCGTGTTGTGTGTCCATCATGTTGTGTGTCCATCGTGTTGTGTGTCCATCATGTTGTGTGTCCATCGTGTTGTGTGTCCATCTTGTTGTGTGTCCATCGTGTTGTGTGTTCATCTTGTTGTGTGTCCATCGTGTTGTGTGTCCATCTTGTTGTGTGTCCATCGTGTTGTGTGTTCATCTTGTTGTGTGTCCATCGTGTTGTGTGTCCATCATGTTGTGTGTCCATCGTGTTGTGTGTCCATCTTGTTGTGTGTTCATCTTGTTGTGTGTCCATCGTGTTGTGTGTCCATCTTGTTGTGTGTCCATCGTGTTGTGTGTCCATCATGTTGTGTGTCCATGGTGTAGTTGTGTGTCCATTCTTAAGTTCAAGTTTTTTGTGCGTTTCCCCTTAAAGTCAGGATATGAACGCACACATCTCCTCATATGAATAAAACACTCTCTCCTCGCGTTCTGGTCGTTGCCGCTGAGTTTTTCATGGAAGCGTTCAGAAGGAACTGAAGTTTAAACTCACAGCAGCAACGAGCCGCACCATCTTCATCATGTCATTGATGTTATTTCACTTGTTTTATTTTGCCCGGTTGAATAAAAGGAATCAATACACTAAAACCTCAGAGGCGTTAAAGTGATGATACGATCATAAAGCATTCAAATAAATGACTGAGTGCCACTTTATTTAAAAATACTTTGATATCTTGTAATTCATAACACAATAATTCATCAGGTTGAATTTTGCTGCATGTCTGAACATGAAGAGACTTTTCTTCTCGTTTTAAACCTCAAACAAAAGCAGATTATTTCCAGTGTTGAGAACATGCAATTGAAACATGTTGATATCATTTTTTAAATCCTATTTAATCCCATTTATTAAATCATTTGGAGCCAGGAACATGTTCTTTTATTGCCTTTGTTGTCATGGCTAAATTATTATATTGAAAATACGCACCGGTGGCATTCAAAGGGTTAAAAAAAACGCCAGAATGAGTCACTGAACCTTTGAAGAAGATGGAGACGTCTCATGTTGGATTCAATGCGACGCTCGACCTCGTCTCTACAGACGCTTTACAAGCCGGAATCATCAAGAGACGTTTCATTGTTATTTAATTTATTTAACAGGATTGCCTCGGCGCCTCGGCGGCTTTGCAGGAATCAGAATCGCTGCCGCGTCTCTTTTAATTGAAGAAGCCGTCATCTCCTCTTGTGCGTCAAATAAATAAGTAAAACGACTCCAGAGCGCTCGGCCGGGCCAGGAGGTGGCGACGGAGGCTTCGTGAGCGCCGTCGCAAATACCAGAGAAGAAGAGTCTGAGCGCGCTCGGGCAGCTCGAGTTCCTTAGTGAACCAACGCTCATTATTTATTATTTATTTGTGCATTCTAGATATTTGGTGAAAACTAAATTTGACTCCGGTGGACGGACGACAAAGTGGAGTCGCTGCTTAGCGCCTCGTAGCGCCGCCTCTTATCTACGACTCTTAGTGCCGCATCTTAGCGCCGACTCTTAGCGACGCCTCTTAGCGACGCCTCTTAGCGCCGCGTCTTAGTGGGTGTGTACTGTGTATAACACAAAACCTTATTTTAGATGTCAAGTGCATTCTTAGTCTTACATCTTATCCCATATCCATATTCTTATTATGGCACTCATAATGTATCTTCAATCAGAAGCTTAGTCAGAATATATACATATTTATATATATATATTTATATATATATATAGTGTATTTATACAATACTGTCAGGCTGTAAAACATATTTTTAAGGAAATTAAAGCTGCTTCAAAGGAAATAACAGTTTAAACTGGATGTGAAAGAGTTACGCTCCATTGTGTCCATCAGATAAACAGCTTTACAGGAGCATTAAATCAGCCCCCCCCCTCTTTCTTCTTCTCTTTCCACCCACAAACACCTGACAGAAGCCGTCTCCGAGGCTCTGGATCGGCCCTCATGTTTTATTTGTGCAAAGCGGCCCATTGTCCCATAAGTCACCTCGCGCAGCACTCTTCTGCTTCACGCCACGCTGAGCCCGTCCTCCTGCGTTAGCGTCAGCCGCCGCTGCAGCACTTAGCTTGTGTTCCGCCTGTCCTCTGCGGAGCAGCCAGACGTCCATTTGGAGGTCCTCGGAAAACTTTGAAGCCCTTCCGCCCACACACTGGGCGGGGGTGGGGTGTGTGTGGGGGGGGGGGGGGCATTGTTGATGTCTCGTTGTGAGTACTTTGTCAAATATATAGCGCATGTCCACCAACACATGAGAGCTGATAACAGACGTGCATGAAGGGTTTCAAGCCCTGTCCGCTGGAGGAGAACCAATGATGTCTTTAAGGGCCTGGTAGCGAGCGACAGCGCCGGTTTGACATTGGCTTAAAGATCAATTGACCGTTTACCATCAAACGCACCCTCCGCTTCTTCTTTCTCGTGACGAGAGATTGGGTTTGGGAAGCCAACACGGAAGTGCCAAAAAACTGCAGCTCCTCAAATGGCCACTTGAGGCAGACTCCGCCCTAAAGCATCCCCTCCTTTATGGGCATAGATTACTAAGTGATGACATCATGCTGTATTGAATGTTTACTGAGGGAATACATCGAGAGAGAAGTAGAGTCATTATATAGACTCCTATACAACCAGAGGAGTCGCCCCCTGGTGGTCAGTAGAGAGAAAGCAGCTTTAACACATGAAGCATAGACTTCTATACAACCAGAGGAGTCGCCCCCTGGTGGTCAGGAGAGAGAATGCAGCGTTAACACATGAAGGATGGACTTCTATACAACCAGAGGAGTCGCCCCCTGGTGGTCAGGAGAGAGAATGCAGCTTTAACACATGAAGGATGGACTTCTATACAACCAGAGGAGTCGCCCCCTGGTGGTCAGGAGAGAGAATGCAGCTTTAACACATGAAGCATAGACTTATATACAACCAGAGGAGTCGCCCCCTGGTGGTCAGGAGAGAGAATGCAGCTTTAACACATGAAGGATGGACTTCTATACAACCAGAGGAGTCGCCCCCTGGTGGTCAGGAGAGAGAATGCAGCTTTAACACATGAATCATAGACTTCTATACAACCAGAGGAGTCGCCCCCTGGTGGTCAGGAGAGAGAATGCAGCTTTAACACATGAAGGATGGACTTCTATACAACCAGAGGAGTCGCCCCCTGGTGGTCAGGAGAGATAATGCAGCTTTAACACATGAAGGATGGACTTCTATACAACCAGAGGAGTCGCCCCCTGGTGGTCAGGAGAGAATGCAGCTTTAACACATGAAGCATAGACTTCTATACAACCAGAGGAGTCGCCCCCTGGTGGTCAGGAGAGAGAATGCAGCTTTAACACATGAAGGATGGACTTCTATACAACCAGAGGAGTCGCCCCCTGGTGGTCAGGAGAGAGAATGCTGCTTTAACACATGAAGCATATACTTCTATACAACCAGAGGAGTCGCCCCCTGGTGGTCAGGAGAGAGAATTCAGCTTTAACACATGAAGCATGGACTTCTATACAACCAGAGGAGTCGCCCCCTGGTGGTCAGGAGAGAATGCAGCTATACACAAAGGTGCAATACTTGAATTGGCTGAAAATCTTTTCTCAAATGTAGATTTTTAGAGACCTCTTGTTTCGGCAGCATTTACATTAAAGAGAATTGGCCTTCTTTGTATGATCTGCTTTTATTCAAGACCGATTTGTGACTGCGTTTCAGTCACGTGACTGAAACGCAGTCACAAATAAATGACAATGTTAGCGGTGAAACTTTGCATTTTATTGGACCTCCCAAAGGGCTTAAAATGTATCGCGATACAGAGCCACAGAGGATGGTTGGCTACACACACATCCATGTTGACATTACTGGTTTAAATAGTTTGGCACTAGCTTACCTAACTACCTTTATATTAAGTTGTACAGGTATAAAAGATGACTGGATTATATTTTCATATTGTTAAATAGACAGTATGACGGCAGGTTGTAATCCAAAAGGGGATTGAAAAGGCCATTCTTCATTTAATCTAGACTTTAATGACAGCTGCTTCTATTTAGGTTTTGCTTACTGGGGCACGTTGTTAATGTCACTAATTACACATCAGCATTTCCTGCTTTGACACGAGTCGGCTGTGGGAATTTTTTTTTTTTTTACTCTTACAGTAGAAGAGTAAAACGTAGGAATTTAAACCGTCACAAGCTTGAGATACCCAGAGGAACCACGATGATCAGAATCCTTCATCGACTGATAAAAAACAACTCTGAACGGCAGCTGCGACGCTCCGACACCTCCTGATCCAGATGTGCAGCACCGAGCACATCAGGCCCGAGAGGAAAGAGACAGAGTTTACCGAAGAGGCGTTTTTGGACGCTCTTCTCACCGACCCCGAAGCCGGCTTTGTTTGTGTGTAGCACGCCAAGCGTTACAAATTCGTACAGAAAATAAACAACAACCCCAAAAAAAAAAAGGCCTCGGCCGCATCGGGGCGAGCGGGAATCGTCGGGCTTCCTCGTGTTCGCCGAGCGCGGTTAGCCCAGTTCATCGCCTCCGCCTCTCAGCGCTGTCGTGTTTCACAGGGACAACAGAGCCAGCGGCCACCGTGTTCATGGTTTCATGCGAAGCAGAAAACAAAACTGTGAGCTCAAAAATGTTCTGACGGATTTGCCAGATAAACTACTGCGAGATTGTGTGAAACACGTTGTTTGTGCTCAGATTCTTTTTGGGGGGAGGGTTTCTGGCAGTCTGGCGATCTCTGTTTTTCTCACGGGGTGGGGGGTTCTTGAGAAACGACATGATGATCTCGTCCTTAACGCAATATCAAAGAGTTTCCTATTCCACTCCCACCCCGAGCGGCCCTAACAAGAGGAAATGATGAGGAAACGACCCACTGGGACCATTTAAATAAGTCGTTTTCTCATGAAAATAGCAGCTAAAGAAGAAACTCCAGTGAGATCTCCCTCTACATGGGAACAAAAACATGCAAAAAACAACATTTTGGAATCACATTCCCATGGGATGGTTAAAAATAATAATTTAAAGACATTTAAAGAAATAAATGAACACAACAAACCAGCCGATCTACATATTTCAGAAGTGATGTCGGACAAGACACTAAGTCGCTGTGAACACAGTCTAATAACATTAAACACACTTGCACAACATCCTCCCTCAGCAATAAGGTCTCCACTTCCTGTTGGCGGATGGAAAACGGGACGCGGAGGGTTATGCTATTTAAACCCAAAGGGCAGCAGATTCCCAGCTCGCCGAGCGGGATCTGGAAGTCTGCTGCCAGATCCTCAGGGGGCCGGGAGGCGGGAGCAGGGGAACGTTCAACGGAGAGGGGGATGGAGGAGAGGAACGTTCAACGGAGAGGGGGATGGAGGAGAGGAACGTTCAACGGAGAGGGGGATGGAGGAGAGGAACGTCCAACGGAGAGGGGGATGGAGGAGAGGAACGTCCAATGGAGAGGGGGATGGAGGAGAGGAACGTTCAACGGAGAGGGGCATGGCGCAGAGGAACGTTCGACGGACACGAGGATGGAGGGGAGGAACGTGCAACGGAGAGGGGAAAGGAGGAGAGGAACGTGCAACGGAGAGGGGATGGAGGAGAGGAACGTTCAACGGAGAGGGGATGGAGGAGAGGAACGACCAATGGAGAGGGGGAGGGAGGAGAGGAACGTTCAACGGAGAGGGGATGGAGGAGAGGAACGTTCAACGGAGAGGGGGATGGAGGAGAGGAACGTTCAACGGAGAGGGGGATGGAGGAGAGGAACATTCAACGGAGAGGGGGATGGAGGAGAGGAACGTTCAACGGAGAGGGGGATGGAGGAGAGGAACGTTCAACGGAGAGGGGATGGAGGAGAGGAACGTTCAACGGAGAGGGGGAGGGAGGAGAGGAACGTTCAACGGAGAGGGGATGGAGGAGAGGAACATTCAACGGAGAGGGGGAGGGAGGAGAGGAACGTTCAACGGAGAGGGGGATGGAGGAGAGGAACGTTCAACGGAGAGGGGGATGGAGGAGAGGAACGTCCAACGGAGAGGGGGATGGAGGAGAGGAACGTTCAACGGAGAGGGGGATGGAGGAGAGGAACGTTCAACGGAGAGGGGATGGAGGAGAGGAACGTCCAACGGAGAGGGGAATGGAGGAGAGGAACGTTCAACGGAGAGGGGATGGAGGAGAGGAACGTTCAACGGAGAGGGGATGGAGGAGAGGAATGTTCAACGGAGAGGGGATGGAGGAGAGGAACGTCCAACGGAGAGGGGGATGGAGGAGAGGAACGTTCAACGGAGAGGGGGATGGAGGAGAGGAACGTTCAACGGAGAGGGGATGGAGGAGAGGAACGTCCAACGGAGAGGGGGATGGAGGAGAGGAACGTTCAACGGAGAGGGGATGGAGAAGAGGAACGTTCAACGGAGAGGGGGATGGAGGAGAGGAACGTTCAACGGAGAGGGGATGGAGGAGAGGAACATTCAACGGAGAGGGGGATGGAGGAGAGGAACATTCAACGGAGAAGGGGATGGAGGAGAGGAACGTTCAACGGAGAGGGGATGGAGGAGAGCAACGTGCAGCGGAGAGGGGACTGGAGGAGAGGAACATTCAACGGAGAGGGGGATGGAGGAGAGGAACATTCAACGGAGAGGGGGATGGAGGAGAGGAACGTCCAACGGAGAGGGGGATGGAGGAGAGGAACGTTCAACGGAGAGGGGGATGGAGGAGAGGAACGTTCAACGGAGAGGGGGATGGAGGAGAGGAATGTTCAACGGAGAGGGGATGGAGGAGAGGAACTCTCAAGGGAGAGGGGAATGGAGGAGAGGAACGTTCAACGGAGAGGGGATGGAGGAGAGGAACGTTCAACGGAGGGGGATGGAGGAGAGGAATGTTCAACGGAGAGGGGATGGAGGAGAGGAACGTTCAACGGAGAGGGGGATGGAGGAGAGGAACGTTCAACGGAGAGGGGATGGAGGAGAGGAATGTTCAACGGAGAGGGGATGGAGCAGAGGAACGTCCAACGGAGAGGGGATGGAGAAGAGGAACGTTCAACGGAGAGGGGGATGGAGGAGAGGAACGTTCAACGGAGAGGGGATGGAGGAGAGGAACGTCCAACGGAGAGGGGATGGAGGAGAGGAACGCTCAACGCAGAGGGGGATGGAGGTGAGGAACGTCCAACGGAGAGGGGATGGAGGAGAGGAACGTTCAACGGAGAGGGGATGGAGGAGAGGAACGTTCAACGGAGAGGGGATGGAGGAGAGGAACGTCCAACGGAGAGGGGATGGAGGAGAGGAACGTTCAACGGAGAGGGGATGGAGGAGAGGAACGTTCAACGGAGAGGGGATGGAGGAGAGGAACGTTCAACGGAGAGGGGATGGAGGAGAGGAAGGGGCAAGGGAGAGGGGGATGGAGGTGAGGAACGTCAACGGAGAGGGGATGGAGGAGAGGAACGTTCAACGGAGAGGGGATGGAGGAGAGGAACGTTCAACGGAGAGGGGATGGAGGAGAGGAACGTTCAACGGAGAGGGGATGGAGGAGAGGAACGTTCAACGGAGAGGGGATGGAGGAGAGGAACGTTCAACGGAGAGGGGATGGAGGAGAGGAACGTTCAACGGAGAGGGGATGGAGGAGAGGAACGTTCAACGGAGAGGGGATGGAGGAGAGGAACGTTCAACGGAGAGGGGATGGAGGAGAGGAACGTTCAACGGAGAGGGGATGGAGGAGGAACGTTCAACGGAGGGGATGGAGGAGAGGAACGTTCAACGGAGAGGGGGATGGAGGAGAGGAACGTTCAACGGAGAGGGGATGGAGGAGAGGAACGTTCAACGGAGAGGGGGATGGAGGAGAGGAACGTTCAACGGAGAGGGGATGGAGGAGAGGAACGTCCAACGGAGAGGGGATGGAGGAGAGGTACGTTCAACGGAGAGGGGATGGAGGAGAGGAACGTTCAACGGAGAGGGGGATGGAGGAGAGGAACGTTCAACGGAGAGGGGGATGGAGGAGAGGAACGTTCAACGGAGAGGGGGATGGAGGAGAGGAACGTCCAACGGAGAGGGGGATGGAGGAGAGGAACGTTCAACGGAGAGGGGGATGGAGGAGAGGAACGTTCAACGGAGAGAGGGATGGAGGAGAGGAACGTGCAAGGGAGAGGGGGAGGGAGGAGAGGAACGTGCAACGGAGAGGGGGATGGAGGAGAGGAACGTTCAACGGAGAGGGGGATGGAGGAGAGGAACGTTCAACGGAGAGGGGATGGAGGAGAGGAACGTCCAACGGAGAGGGGGATGGAGGAGAGGAACGTTCAACGGAGAGGGGATGGAGAAGAGGAACGTTCAACGGAGAGGGGGAGGGAGGAGAGGAACGTACAACGGAGAGGGGATGGAGAAGAGGAACGTTCAACGGAGAAGGGGATGGAGGAGAGGAACGTTCAACGGAGAGGGGATGGAGGAGAGGAACGTCCAACGGAGAGGGGATGGAGGAGAGGAACGTTCAACGGAGAGGGGATGGAGGAGAGGAACGTTCAACGGAGAGGGGATGGAGGAGAGGAACGTTCAACGGAGAGGGGATGGAGGAGAGGAACGTTCAACGGAGAGGGGATGGAGGAGAGGAACGTTCAACGGAGAGGGGATGGAGGAGAGGAACGTTCAACGGAGAGGGGATGGAGGAGAGGAACGTTCAACGGAGAGGGGATGGAGGAGAGGAACGTTCAACGGAGAGGGGATGGAGGAGAGGAACGTTCAACGGAGAGGGGATGGAGGAGAGGAACGTTCAACGGAGAAGGGGATGGAGGAGAGGAACGTTCAACGGAGAGGGGATGGAGGAGAGGAACGTTCAACGGAGAGGGGATGGAGGAGAGGAACGTTCAACGGAGAGGGGATGGAGGAGAGGAACGTTCAACGGAGAGGGGATGGAGGAGAGGAACGTTCAACGGAGAGGGGATGGAGGAGAGGAACGTTCAACGGAGAGGGGATGGAGGAGAGGAACGTTCAACGGAGAGGGGATGGAGGAGAGGAACGTTCAACGGAGAGGGGATGGAGGAGAGGAACGTTCAACGGAGAGGGGATGGAGGAGAGGAACGTTCAACGGAGAGGGGATGGAGGAGAGGAACGTTCAACGGAGAGGGGATGGAGGAGAGGAACGTTCAACGGAGAGGGGATGGAGGAGAGGAACGTTCAACGGAGAGGGGATGGAGGAGAGGAACGTTCAACGGAGAGGGGATGGAGGAGAGGAACGTTCAACGGAGAGGGGATGGAGGAGAGGAACGTTCAACGGAGAGGGGATGGAGGAGAGGAACGTTCAACGGAGAGGGGATGGAGGAGAGGAACGTTCAACGGAGAGGGGATGGAGGAGAGGAACGTTCAACGGAGAGGGGATGGAGGAGAGGAACGTTCAACGGAGAGGGGATGGAGGAGAGGAACGTTCAACGGAGAGGGGATGGAGGAGAGGAACGTTCAACGGAGAGGGGATGGAGGAGAGGAACGTTCAACGGAGAGGGGATGGAGGAGAGGAACGTTCAACGGAGAGGGGATGGAGGAGAGGAACGTTCAACGGAGAGGGGATGGAGGAGAGGAACGTTCAACGGAGAGGGGATGGAGGAGAGGAACGTTCAACGGAGAGGGGATGGAGAAGAGGAACGTTCAACGGAGAGGGGATGGAGGAGAGGAACGTTCAACGGAGAGGGGATGGAGGAGAGGAACGTCCAACGGAGAGGGGGATGGAGGAGAGGAACGTCCAACGGAGAGGGGGATGGAGGAGAGGAACGTTCAACGGAGAGGGGGATGGAGGAGAGGAACGTTCAACGGAGAGGGGGATGGAGGAGAGGAACGTCCAACGGAGAGGGGGATGGAGGAGAGGAACGTCCAACGGAGAGGGGGATGGAGGAGAGGAACGTTCAACGGAGAGGGGGATGGAGGAGAGGAACGTTCAACGGAGAGGGGGATGGAGTATTTTATTATAAGACAAAACATAGACATAACACCTAGAGGACAATAAACAATGCAGATGACAAAACAATGGACATAACATCATTAAGTCAGAGTATTTGTGGAAAACAAAACAAAAAAACAACAACAAAAACAAACAAACAAAACAAACATAATAATAATAATTATAAGGAGAAGAAGAAAGAAAGACAGATGCATGTGTACATGTGTATATGTGTGTGCGTGTGCATTATGAATTAACTAATAAATAAGAAGAGTGGTGTCATGTTTGTAAAAATATAGTGAATGATGACCAGATGTCGTGGTGTTCTGTTGTACTGTAAATGATAGATGAGGTGAGTTGTTCCATTGAAATATATTCTGACATGAAATGTTTCCAGTGTGAGATATGTGTGTTATTCCTTGATTTCCAGTTCACGAGGATTGTTTTCTTGGCAGTTTATTTTTTGAGATTAAAGAAGTTCAGACAGGTTTTTAGTTGTGTATTTCTTTTAAGCTTTGGTTTTGCAAATGAGGAGAGAAGCACGTTAGTCAGAGCTCAGAGATAAAGAGTAACACGAAATGTAAACACAACTTGTGTCTGTTTACAAGAAAACGTCACAGGATGTCGTTAGCCTAGCTTAGCATGAAGCCGAAGGAGCACATCGATGCTCGTGAACATCGTGTTTGTTTAATCCTCAAACAATCAGAACGGGGAGAAGAGAACAAGATAAGTTCTTGTTTTGAGGGATTTAAATAGCGTCACTTTTCAAACTGACACGGAGAATTGTGCGCGGAGTTCACACAGTGAGTACACACAGAGTACACACAGTGAGTACACACAGAGAGTACACACAGTGAGTACACAGAGAGTACACAGAGAGTACACACAGAGAGTACACACAGTGAGTACACACAGAGTACACACAGAGTACACACAGAGAGTACACACAGAGAGTACACACAGAGAGTACACACAGAGTACACAGAGAGTACACACAGAGTACACAGAGAGTACACAGAGAGTACACACAGAGTACACACAGAGAGTACACACAGAGTACACACAGAGTACACACAGAGAGTACACAGAGAGTACACACAGAGAGTACACAGAGAGTACACACAGAGAGTACACACAGAGTACACACAGAGTACACACAGTGAGTACACACAGAGAGTACACACAGAGTACACACAGAGTACACACAGAGAGTACACACAGAGAGTACACAGAGAGTACACACAGAGTACACACAGAGTACACACAGAGAGTACACAGAGAGTACACAGAGAGTACACACAGAGAGTACACAGAGAGTACACACAGAGAGTACACACAGAGTACACACAGAGAGTACACAGAGAGTACACACAGAGTACACACAGAGAGTACACACAGAGAGTACACACAGAGTACACACAGAGAGTACACACAGAGTACACACAGAGTACACACAGAGTACACACAGAGTACACACAGAGAGTACACACAGAGAGTACACACAGAGTACACACAGAGAGTACACACAGAGAGTACACACAGAGAGTACACACAGAGTACACACAGAGTACACAGAGAGTACACACAGAGTACACACAGAGTACACAGAGAGTACACACAGAGAGTACACAGAGAGTACACACAGAGTACACACAGAGAGTACACAGGGTACACAGAGAGTACACACAGAGTACACACAGAGTACACACAGAGAGTACACACAGAGAGTACACACAGAGTACACACAGAGAGTACACACAGAGAGTACACACAGAGTACACACAGAGTACACACAGAGTACACACAGAGAGTACACACAGAGTACACACAGAGTACACACAGAGTACACACAGAGAGTACACACAGAGAGTACACACAGAGTACACAGAGAGTACACACAGAGTACACACAGAGAGTACACAGAGAGTACACAGAGTACACACAGAGTACACACAGAGAGTACACAGAGAGTACACACAGAGAGTACACACAGAGTACACACAGAGAGTACACACAGAGTACACACAGAGAGTACACACAGAGAGTACACACAGTGAGTACACACAGAGAGTACACACAGTGAGTACACACAGAGTACACACAGAGAGTACACACAGAGAGTACACACAGTGAGTACACACAGTGAGTACACACAGAGAGTACACACAGAGTACACACAGTGAGTACACACAGAGAGTACACACAGAGAGTACACACAGAGAGTACACACAGTGAGTACACACAGAGAGTACACACAGAGAGTACACACAGAGTACACACAGAGAGTACACACAGTGAGTACACACAGAGAGTACACACAGAGAGTACACACAGAGAGTACACACAGTGAGTACACACAGTGAGTACACACAGAGAGTACACACAGAGAGTACACACAGTGTAGCATTCAAGCGTGGTGGGATTAGCACGCTAGCTAGCCGGTTCCTTCACTCTTTGATGCTCCGCTGGTTTGGAAGAAAACAAGCTGACGCTAACGCTGCTAACGCTGCTAACGCTAAGAAGGTCAAGCTAGCTCGCTAACTAGCTGCGCTAGTCACCGTTTTCTTTTAGTACCAGTCAAATGCAGAAGGAAGAAATGAAAAAGTGCGATGTCCGTTCTCCTTCTGTGTTTCCGTGGCGTGGCCCCCGTGGGGGTCGTGGCCCCCGTGGCGGTCGTGGTGGTCGTGGGGGTCATGGCGGTCGTGGCCCCGTGGCAGTCGGGGCCGTGGGGTCGTGGGCCCCGTGGGGGTCGTGGCGTGGCCCCCGTGGGGGTCGTGGGCCCCGTGGGGGTCGTGGCCCCCGTGGGGGTCGTGGTGGTCGTGGCCCCCGTGGGGGTCGTGGCCCCCGTGGGGGTCGTGGTGGTCGTGGCCCCCGTGGGGGTCGTGGCGTGGCCCCCGTGGGGGTCGTGGCCCCCGTGGGGGTCGTGGTGGTCGTGGCGGACGCTCAGGACCTCAAACACAGGAAGGCCGATAACAATCGGACCGGCGACGCCCAGACGGGGCGGTTCGTCTCCTCCGGCAGATTCTAAAGCGATGTTTGGACACTTTGGGCTCAGCGGGGCCGCGCGGTCATGATCTGGTTTTTGTGGCGGCGTCTCTGGAATGTAAACTACCCACTACAACCCCCCCCCCCCCCCCACACACACACACACACACACACACACACACCCTACCCCATCATAAACAAGGCCTCTGATGGAGGACAGTGAGCAGCTAACACTTAATAAACTAATTAAACTTCACTTGATTTGGACTCATTCTTGCAGCTGCGTATTGACGCTCTTGGGGATCCGTCACCTGTGTGTTCCTGTTAGTTTGATCAACATAAACATCGTGTGTGTGTTCCTGTTAGTTTGATCAACATAAACATCGTGTGTGAGATCCTCGTCTGTCGATCATCTTCTTCTCAGCAAACTCCCTCATTAGTTCATCTATTACACTTCTGGGAGAGGGGTCGCTCCTCAGTTGTTCTCCCTGAGGGTTCTTCCTATATGGGGGGGGGGGGGGGGGGTCCAGGGATAGAGGATGCTGTTTGTGTTGTTGGGCTGTATAAATACAATTTAATTGCATTGATGTTTTCGTTTTGTTTTTTTCTGATGAAATAATGGACACTAAAGGTTTAGAGCCAAACAAACAAACGTTCTGTGGACATTTAACACAAAATTGAGGCCCTAAGTCAGACATGGGCAAACTACGGCCCGCGGGCCATATTAGGCTTTTTAATCCGGCCCGCCGAACTTGTCCAAATCACAGTTTTGTTTACTTCCGGTGTGCGTTGGCGCGGAAAGTACTCGTCACACGAAACCCTTCACCATGATTTGTTAATCCGTTTGTCTGTCAACATTTTGCGAAAAAAACAACCAATGAACACTCAGTAAATCACAAAGGACCCGCCCACCACACAGGTGAGGCTCATTTAGAAACAGCGCAGTGATTTTGGCGAGCAGCGCGGAGCCTCCGGAGGAGCTGCAGAGCCACGAGGAGGAACATGCAGCCAGAAGAGAGCCACTTGGACCGGGTAAGAGTCTTTACTACACGTTACGTGTGTGTTACGTGTGTGTTTTACAGTGTCTGTTTTACAGTGTCTGTTTTACAGTGTCTGTTACGTGTGCGCACTGCTGACTAGTCTTGTATTTTACAGAGAGGATTCACCAGCGCCTGCAGCTCCACCTGCAGCTCCACCTGCAGCTCCACCTGCAGCTCCACCTGCCCGGCCAGCAGAGAGGACTCGTGACACGATGACATGGTGTTATTATAGTGAAGCCATATTGTAAATAGTCTGTCAATAGTTGTGTTCTGTTTTCTATTTCTCAACATGTATATAATGTAGATTTTTTATTTTATTTATGTACAATACATATTTATTTTGTAAAAAAAAGTAATGGTAATTTTTTATTTGCACACACCTCATGAAGCTTTATCTGCAATATGAAGTAATTTCTCAGTCCCATCTTTATCATTTTGGTGAATGTGTGACAGACCACATCATTTTTACTCAAAACGATAAAACAAAATGTAGTTTTCCACATTTATTTACATGTATCTAGCATTGTATTCAGATATTTCACTGCTTTTGTGAACCTATGACCTTTTGGTAAACCAATTACAAAAACAGTTGGTCCACATGAGTAAAGGTGTATTTTCAGAAGCGATATGAAGAATTTTTAAAAATCGAACTTCAATTTTCAGCTTTAGGGCCATATTTTCTCTTTCCACTTGTACCTGAGGACAATTGTGCCTCATTATATAGAGAGCTGAGACAATCCGTCCATTATTTTGAGGGGTTTAAAACAATTAGAAATTATTGAGCTTGAGTATGTCATTGGGTAATAATTTGTTTTGAATGTTGAAAGTGCTTCCATTGATCTTTTTTCCAGTAAATGTTGATTTCTTTAACTTTGCACCTTTAATTGAAATGTATAAAAATCAGACGCAATCTCCAGGTTTAATAAATTACATTGCGTGTCCAAATGCTCCTGGCCCGGCCCCTCTGTCATATTTTAGAACCGATTGTGGCCCGCAAGTCAAAAAGTTTGCCCACCCCTGCCCTAAGTCATGGCAAACTCCCTGAAGTTGTGGATAGATGGATATGGATAGATAGATAGATAGATTAATTGGTGGATGGATGATGGATGGATGGATAGAGAGAATGATATATAGGTAGATGGATGGATGGATGGGTGGATAGATAGATAGATGGATGGGTGGATGAATGGATATATAGGTAGATAGATAGATGGATATATAGGTATCTATCTATATAGGTAGATGGTCGGATGGATGGATAGGTAGATATATGGATATATGGATAGATGGATAGATGGATAAATAGATAGAAAGATAGATATATCGATATATAGGTATCTATCTATCTATATAGGTATATGGATAGATGGGATGGATGGATAGGTAGATATATGGATGGATGGAAAGGTAGATATATGGATGGATGGATGGATGGATGGATAGATAGGTAGATATATGGATAGATGGATGGATAGGTAGATATATGGATAGATGGATGGATAGATGGATAGATAGGTAGATGGATAAATAGATAGAAAGATAGATATATGGATATATAGGTATCTATCTATATAGGTATATGGATAGATGGATGGATGGATAGGTAGATATATGGATAGATGGATGGATGGATAGGTAGATATATGGATAGATGGATAGATGGATAGATAGGTAGATGGATAAATAGATAGAAAGATAGATAGATGGATATATAGGTATATATCTATATAGGTATATGGATAGATGGATGGATGGATAGGTAGGCCGATGATGGATAGATGGATCAGGCACGTGCACAGATAGAGCCCAAGTGGTGCTCAAGCACCAGCCCCTTTGCCCTGGATGAGTAAAGTGCCCTTTTTGCTGGAGACACATTTTTTTTATTCATCCGTATTTAAGAATAAACGTTACTCTTTCTGTCATCAAGTCCCCCCAAATGTGTTTTAATATCCGACGGGGCATTTATTTGAGTTCTTGTGAGAATTTCACCCCGAGCCCCCCCTCCTCTCCCTCCCCCCGCCGCGCCCCTCCCTCCTCCTCCTCCACTTCCTCCTCCGCGCAGTGCTCCTCGCGCCACCGAACGGCTGCACCTCCTTCTCCTCTGACCCGCAGCACCAGACACACCTGACGGTGTTTGTCCCCTGACGTTGTTTTGTGATAAATCAACTACAACATTAGCGCTGCTGAAAACATGACGTCACTGGTCCGACGGTTCCTAAACAAATAAACAAACAAAAACTCCGTGATTTCAAAGCCTCGTCCAGCTGTTTACTGACGTTAGTTATGTTTAGAGAATAGAGAGAGAGAGAGGGAGAGAGAGAGAGAGAGAGCGAGAGAGGGAGAGAGAGAATTCAAGAGAAAAGAGAGAGAGGGAGAGAGAGAGAGAGAGAGAGAGAGAGAGAGAGAGAGAGAGAGAAGAGAGAGAATTCAAGAGAAAAGAGAGAGAGAGAGAGAGAAGAGAGAGAAAGAGAGAGAGAAAGAGAGAGAGGAGAGAGAAAATTCTTATTCCGTTCTATTCAACAGGGGCTAGTCTAGGATTTTTGTGGCCAGACTGAAAACAAATCATAAGGCCTCTCTTGTTCAGAGGGCCGGGCCAAATGTGGAGGCGGGCCGTATCCGGCCGCGGCCTTAGTTTTAAAATAAATAAATAAATATACACTTTTATTAATCCCCAAGGGGAAATTAGTTCTCTGCATTTAACCCATCCTTAGTTATTAAGGAGCAGTGGGCTGCGGTGAAGCGCCCGGGAAGCAACTGGGGGTTCAGTGCCTTGCTCAAGGACACTTCGACTTGCAGCTATTGGGGAGAGCGGGGATCGAACCCACGACCTTGCAGTTGAAGGACGGCCCTCTTACCCCACTGAGCTAAAGCCGCCGTTTGAGGACCACTGCTCTTGGCTGTTGATGTCTATCAATATCGCTCATTTTGAAAATGACGTAAGAGGGCAATACGGATCCGTGTCAGACCAGCGAGGAGGGCGATACGTGGCTGGCATGAAGACCCATTAGCCAATCAGAACGCTTGTACTGTTGTTGCTATCTAATAATTCATCTTTATTCATAAAGAACATGTAAGCTAGTGGTCTGATGCTGCCAGAGGAGACGCAGGTTGAGGACAGCATCATCAGTGTATTGCTGCTTATGCTTCAACTCTGTCAGAATTTTTTTTTGGCATTGGGTGCCCTTTTTTTTGGTTTGAGCACCTGCCCCCCAAAATGTCTGTGCACGTGCCTGAGATGGATAGATACATATATTTAAATACACGTGTATACTTGGGCATACTCCGTGTGCTCCTACATTATATTGATGTTTCTCTGAGTCTGGTCTCGTGGTTCTTCAGCGCAGTGAGACCTCTGTACGTGTCGGAGGGTAAATCTCCGAGAGCATCAATCACCGACTGCAAACCCAAACACGCGTTCACGCACATTGTTCCCGAGGCATGGCTCTCATCCCGTGGACAATAACAAGGCGGTTGATAGTCGTGCGGTCCCACTCTGGGACACTAAATCAATCGCCTTCACATAAACATCGGGCTTTCTGCGCCACTTGCTCATCCTGAAACCTGAGACCGGAGGGCGGCGTCTGTGATTCATCACGCGGCGAGGAGCAGATGAGTCGGGTAAACAAAGCGGCGGCGCTTTAACTCATATTTCCGCAGTTTTAGCGAAGCAATTTTAGGAATTCTGAATTTTCGTTTTCTCTTTTCATATAGAGACGACATTATCAAGTTATTGCACTTTTTTCTTTTCATACAACAAATCATTATTCATGTTTGAAATGTCTATATCACCGGGGCCCTGAGGGGCCCTTACAGTCAGTCATTTATACATATATACATACAGGGCCCTTACAGGTAAAACCACTTAGACTTCATTTCTCCTGCCGTGTTTCTGTTTATCAATATTGCTCAAACTCCTCCAGCTGTTCCCTGGTCCTCTTTTCAGCCAGATATTTCTGCGCTGTCCCTTTAAGACGAGCAGGCTCTTCTTCTTTTTTCTTCTTCAAATTCTTTTTCTTCTACTTCTTCTCCTACTTCTTCTTCTTCTTCTTCTTCTTCTTCTTCTTCTTCTTCTTCTTCTACTTCTTCTTCTCCTTCTTCTTCTTCTACTCTTCTTCTTCTTCAGAGTCTGCGTGTGAGCACAAACGCACATTTACTATTTCAGAAAATAACATTCCTTGTCACACTCAGTTAATTTAAGTTGTACATTAATAAAAACAACAACGAGGCGGCTAAAGAAAATCAATATTCTCTGAAGGGGATTTTTCTTTGGCACAAAGCTTTAAATTGTCGCTCATTACAAGTGAAACGCACCAAACAACACCAATCAGGTTTCAATTTGTCAGCAGAAGTAAAGAGAGCAGGAGAGGAGGAGAGGAGGAGAGGACAAGAGGAGGAGAAGAGGAGGAGAGGAGAGGAGAGGACAAGAGGAGAGGAGAAGAGGAGGAGGGGAGGAGAGGACGAGAGGAGGAGAGGACAAGAGGAGAGGAGAAGAGGAGGAGGGGAGGAGAGGAGGAGAAGAGGAGGAGAGGAGGAGAGGAGGAGAGGAGGAGGAGGAGGAGAAGAGGAGGAGAGGAGGAGAGGAGGAGGAGAAGAGGAGGAGAGGAGGAGAGGAGAAGAGGAGGAGAGGAGAAGAGGAGCAGATGAGGAGAGGAGAAGAGGAGGAGAGGAGGAGAGGAGAAGAGGAGCAGAGGAGGAGAGGAGAAGAGGATGAGAGGAGGAGAAGAGGAGGAGAGGAGGAGAGGAGCAGAGGAGGAGAGGAGGAGAAGAGGAGGAGAAGAGGAGGAGAGGAGGAGAGGAGGAGAGGAGGAGAGGAGAAGAGGAGCAGAGGAGGAGAGGAGGAGAGGAGGAGGAGAGGAGAAGAGGAGGAGAGGAGCAGCCAGCAGAAGTAATGCCATCAGATATGAAAGCTGGACTCCAGAGGGATTTCCCTGCATGAGAGCCGGAGGATCGTGACGTCTCGCACAGGAAGTGGACGTGGGCGGCAGCCATTTTGAAAAGAAAATTATTAATACAAAATATTGTGGGGAAATATTAAATCTGGAATCCCCCTTTCGAAAGCTTTTGGCACCAAAATAAATAAATGATATATTTATTATCTGTGAGGAAATATTCTGAAGTCAAGATTCACTGACTATACCTTTTTTTAGAATCTTTTCGTCTTCTGTGATATCTTTTGTATCATTTGGATAATACTGATCTAGCCAGTATGTTGTAATAAATATTTACATTGTCAAAGTGCCAAACAGCTTCTCCTCTCGTGCGACATGTGCTCGGTTTTAGTCGGCTACTTTTTGGGATTTAGTTTTAGTTTCTGTGTTTTTAGCCAATCGGACGTCAGAGTCAAAAGAGACGAGAACATTACTAAAACATTGAGTTTTAGTAATCAAAGATTGCTCGACAAAAAGTCCGGTTTTAGTTGGAGGTGCAGCGCGTGGTATGTGGCGCCATCTAGTGGCGAGGTTGCAGGTTGCAACCGATGTGCCCGTGAATGTCCCCATCTGGAGCCAGTGTTTGATTTGTCCATCCTGGGCTACCGTAGAAAAGCCAGACGAGCCACCGCTGTGTATGAAGGTGTAACGAAACCTCAACAATACTTATTATCAGTAATGTAATGTACACACAAGAAAACATACGTATTCTTATACAACGTTTCTGCCAACAGATCCCCGTAAATGCTGCGTACTGTACCTTTAAGACCAAGGAGCAAAACTGCAGCCTGTGTCATTGAATGTTCTTGTGTTTAAAAATAAAACACACATTCCAAGTAAATGAAAGAACTTGCAGGAATTTCAGGTTGAATCAGGCAGAAGGGCGACAACTTCTGCAAAGGGGGGGGGGGGTGACGTCGTCTGTTAAGGACACTTGGAGAAGAAAAGGTCACAAGGTGACTCCTTCTTCTGTGTTGAAATCTGTTTTTTCTTTTTTTAAAGGTTCACATCCTGTAATGACAGGATCAGTCAAGCACTTATCATTAATCTGAGAAATCTAAATATTAAGAGAGGAAGCGACGCACACTGAGTCTCATTTCAGAGACGAGCCCAGAGATGATGTGGAGATACACGGAGGTGAGAGGATGACGAGGAACTGTGTCTTCAACCTGCAACAGAACTCAATCAGAGCTTTGTTATAACATCTTACTGGAAAAGTATTTATAAAATGCAAACTCTAAATGAAATAAGCATCAGAGATTAGACAAGAGGAGACAAAAAAGAGACTGAGATAAAAGAAGATAAGCTCAGCTAAGGTGAACTAGGATGAGATAAACTACGCTAAACTAGAATAAGCTACGATAAGACTTCAGGAAAAACAACCGAAAGTCTTCAGGAAAAAACGTTCGTCAAAACAGCTCTGCTTCAAAGGAACTTATTTAAATATGTTTTAAATGTTTAATAAGGAGTATTTTCAATCCTGTTTTATGACGTCAAAAGCGAAACATCGTGCGGACGTCGAGGCGCTAACACAAGTCGGTTTCCGTCCTCCATCTGGACTTTTTTATTTAACGAGATGTTCTGCGCGGATTCGTCCTCGATGTCAAAAACACCGACGAACGAAGCGTTTAAAACCAAACGACGGACCGGCTCCATTGTCGCTGAGTGAAAGTCAGAATCCCAGACAGGAAGTGCCGTCCTATATTTTTGGGGAAAAGTTCTGTTTTCTTCTGGACGACCTTTCAGGGTCGCGGCAGGACGAGAGAATGTTGTTTTATTTTGGCGGGGGGGGTAAAGTGAAGCACATTACCCGCGGGCGGCCAATGGGTCGGCACCGTACCGTCGCCTCTCCGCTCCATCGCTCCTTTGGCAGAGGCGTACTTATCCCCATCCATAATGCACGCCCCCCCCCCCCCCCCCCTGTCACGGCGCGTTCCCTCCGACAACTCACTTCCTCCCCGAAGACGACGCCTGGACGCTGCATAATTCAGACGCTTTATCAAAAATGTAGCAGGCGCTGAGTTTCTGGGGGATTTTTTTTAAAATCTAAAAGGGGGAAGATGTTCCCGTGGAGACGATGGCCAAAACTTGTCTTCGCAGACATGAAACTTTTCGTGTACCGCCTATTTAAAACTAAAAACACGTGAACTAAGACTAACGAGGTCGTTGTTTTCTCCACTTCAGGTGCAATCCGGAGACGTCTTTGAATGTCAGCGGGCATCGAACGGCTCGTAAATCAGAGTTTTTGTTCCAGCGGAGTCGGTGCGGGGAACAAAAGGCCCTTTGACGGGGGGCAGCTGCCGGCAGGTCAAGGTCACTGAGGTCACGGGGAGAAGAAAGATATCTTAAGAGAGGACGGCAGACACCTGCTGGAGATACCTGACCTCACTCCATGAAGACCTGGGCCGGTGTGTTCAGGGAACGTGGGAGGCGGAGATTTTGGGGAATACGGCACAAGTGTTTTCCTAGATTTCTTTTTTTCACTTCCATTTCCACGTCACTTTATATTATTAAAAAGATATCCGAGTTAAATATTGTATAAATTAGACCAAATGAAAACGTTTAGGTGGAGTGAGACAAACAATAAACATCGGCCTTTCAATATGAAAGATGGTAAAAGAGAGAATGCAGTTTAAACACATGAAGCATAGACTTCTATACAACCAGAGGAGTCGACCCCTGGTGGTCAGTAGAGAGAATGCAGCTTTAACACATGAGGCATAGACTTCTATACAACCAGAGGAGTCCCACCCTGGTGGTCAAGAGAGAATGCAGCTTTAACACTTGAAGCATAGACTTCTATACAACCAGAGGAGTCGCCCCCTGGTGGTCAGGAGAGAGAATTCAGCTTTAATGAATGAAACATAGACTTCTATACAACCAGAAGAGTCCCACCCTGGTGGTCAGGAGAGAGAATGCAGCTTTAATGAATGAAACATAGACTTCTATACAACCAGAGGAGTCGCCCCCTGGAGGTCAGGAGAGAGAATGCAGCTTTAACACATGAAGCATAGACTTCTATACAACCAGAGGAGTCGCCCCCTGGTGGTCAGGAGAGAGAATGCAGCTTTAACACATGAAGCATAGACTTCTATACAACCAGAGGAGTCGCCCCTGGTGGTCAGGAGAGAGAATGCAGCTTTAACACATGAAGCATATACTTCTATACAACCAGAGGAGTCGCCCCCTGGTGGTCAGGAGAGAGAATGCAGCTTTAACACATGAAGGATGGACTTCTATACAACCAGAGGAGTCGCCCCCTGGTGGTCAGGAGAGAGAATGCTGCTTTAACACATGAAGCATATACTTCTATACAACCAGAGGAGTCGCCCCCTGGTGGTCAGGAGAGAGAATTCAGCTTTAACACATGAAGCATGGACTTCTATACAACCAGAGGAGTCGCCCCCTGGTGGTCAGGAGAGAGAATGCAGCTTTAACACATGAAGCAGAGACTTCTATACAACCAGAGGAGTCGCCCCCTGGTGGTCAGTAGAGAGAAAGCAGCTTTAACACATGAAGCATAGACTTCTATACACCAGAGGAGTCACCCCCTGGTGGTCAGGAGAGAGAATGCAGCTTTAACACATGAATCTTAGACTTCTATACAACCAGAGGAGTCACCCCCTGGTGGTCAGGAGAGAGAATGCAGCTTTAACACATGCATCTTAGACTTCTATACAACCAGAGGAGTCGCCCCCTAGTGGTCAGTAGAGAGAATACAGATTTAACACATGAAGCATGGACTTCTATACAACCAGAGGAGTCGCCCCCTGGTCAGGAGAGAGAAAGCAGCTCTAACACATGAAGCATAGACTTCTATACAACCAGAAAAGTCGCCCCCCTGGTGGTCAGTAGAGAGAATGCAGCTTTAACACATGAAGCATAGACTTCTATACAACCAGAGGAGTCGCCCCCTGGTGGTCAGGAGAGATAGTGCAGCTTTAACACATGAAGCATCGGCATCACTCGGCTGAACCAGAGGTCGCCGCCTGTTAAGCCGTAAACACAGCGCCGCCTCAAATAAACAACCACGACAACCAAAACAAACGGCCGGTGTTTGTTTGAGAGTTTTTACGCTCAATTACGTCTTCTTTCCTTTTTTTAAACTACCCGCGCTTATCGGCTCGATCTCGTGTCTTTATTGTTATTTCGTCAAATTAAAGAGATTTTAAAAGCCTGAGAGATTTGAAACAGAAGTCCCCCTCGGTATTATTTCAAGGCCGCGTAAATATTTGGCCCCGAATATCCGAGCGTGCCAATAACACTGCACTCTGGACCGTGCTCTTATGTTTCCAGCGGCAACAATAACTTCATCCACGTCTCCGTACAAGGCGGTGATGACTGTTTACGTCGACCTCGGCTCCATTTATGGAGAACCGCCTCGATCCGGTGGCGAGCGGCGAGTCTGTAACCTCAAGGACGTGCGGCCGCTCCCGACGCGACCGTCACGGGTGAGAGGATTATTTAATTCCCGATGCGCGGCGAGGTCGGGGTGTCGCCCGCCGGGTGAGCCTCAAGGTCTTCTTTATCGCCTTTGTTTTTTATTTCAGGGATTTTGGGAGTTTTTGCAGCTTCGTGTTCATAAATGGAAAACCTGTGTTGCTTTTAATAACATCAACATTCATGTTGGAGCACATGTGTGTTATTATGGGCTGTTATGCATTACACACACTTAATGTTCATCAGGTCATCAGGTCAGCGAGTTCCAAGGCCTCACACCTGCTGCTCGCTCATATCACAAGTTTAATGATTAAATACAAGTTACTTACTTTTACAAGTTATGTTTTTTTATCTTACAATAAAAAAAAATTAAAAAAGCTTCCGTTCTCACCATGCCGATAGTTCATGTGTTAAATTCTCTCTCCTGACCAAAAAAGAACAAACCTCAGAATTAGTAGAATAAACTGAAAGTTTTATTTTCTTGGAGTTGATTTGTTTAAATCTTAACACAAATAATTGGGCCTCCGACTGGACACAAACTTTAACTCCTTCAACTTTAAATCTAATCCCGGAGGCTATTTGCTCATTTACCGTACGAAGTAAGACTTATATACAACCAGCGCCTCCTCTGGTTGTATAGAAGTCTACGCTTCATGTGTTAAAGCTGCATTCTCTCTCCTGACCACCAGATTCTGCATCAAGGTCCTCTCGTGTCATGTTCAGCCTCGTATGCTAACTGGTGCCCCCCCCCCCCCCCTGGGGACTGAGATGGGAAGATGATTGCATCCCCTCCCCATTTTCTCTGGTTGCTTCTTCTTCTTCCTCCTCCTCCTCCTCCTCGTAGGGATAACATACTCCTCTTGTTTGGATAAGTTAATGCTGAGATGTCAGCCTCGGATCTGATGTGTACCACCTGCCTTGGCCTCGGGATGACCTCGTCCTCCAGCTCCCACTGCAGAGACATTCCAGTGTGTGTGTGTGTGTGTGTGTTGGGGGGGTGGGGGGGCTGTGTTTACACTGCAACAGATTGGCCTGCTCTCTCTCTCTCTCTCTCTCTCTCTCTCTCTATCTGCTTCAGTAGTGGACCTCAACACGCCGCCCCCCATCCACAGAGCGTCGAACATGAAGGTCTAAATTCTTGTAATATCCTAATTCCCCGCAGACGGGGGCCATCTTCTCTTTAGACTCGGGGGGGGGGGTCCAGGTCATCCAGATGCCAGGACCCTCCCACCGACGCTGTGCGAGGAGCTCATGTGAACACCGTGACCTCGCCGCGTCACGGCCTTTAAATGAATCGGCGCCGTACATTTACAGGTTTTTTTTTAAGTGCGCGTAGTTTAAAGACTTATTTTGAAGTTCTGCTGCAGTCGTCACAGTTTACGCTGGAAGACGACGTTCCTATCAAATGAAACGCGCTGACAGGAGACCCTTCAAGAAGTCTTTTAGCTCAGATGTCAGTCACTTAAAGAGTCTGTTATTATCTGTCAATCATATTACTTCGTTATTTATAATACTTTCTTTTTACTATGTGTCCCCGCTGCGGGCCTAACCTAATAATTATCTTATTTTAACTCATAATATCTTATCTTTGTTTCTTTTGTGTGATACGATAAACTTGTTTTAATGCGATCGTTCGTTTGTATGAAGACAGACATTATATTCTGAGAAATATTCTAATTTAGCTTAGCTTGTTGCTAACCTCCACAGCTTGAAGGCTTTAATATATATATTATATATTTAATAATATAAAGGGCAACACCTTTAGAGAGATAAAGAAATGGCCAAAAGTTAAGTATGTATTGGTTTCCACTGTATCTACTAAACAAGAATATATTTCGTATTTTTCTTAATCATGGCACTATCTTTGCATTATTTGGGGATTAAATAGCACCATTTTTTATGATTTACAACAGAATGAATTCCATCAGTGAACACTATCGCCATCTAGCGGTCGATAGAGGTAATAACACTTTAGAGGGTACCGAACTGGAATCTGAAACTGTACCTACATACACACACATACAGTATTCATCTTGACATATGATTTATACCAAAACTAAATTAATAATATTTGTTCCTTTTTGTCCAAAAATATGGCTTCTATTTTTCTTTTAAATGTTTAATTTATTTAATTGAACTCAACAATTACATATCCAAAGTTGTATTACTGACTGTTTGTTCTTGTTTATCTTCTGACAGATTTAGATTTTATGAGAGTAGTTTAATTTTTGGAAATACAGAATCACATTTGATAAATAAAAAAAAGTTGGAGGCCGAGCGTGAGATTTATTAGGAAACAAATCTTTTAAAATGGATTTTTTTTTTTTTTACTTCAGGACAAATTACAAAAGGAAAACATGTTTTGCTCTTTTGAGTCACTGAACATGTGACTAAAGGACTGACGGCTCCACCATGTGATGAAGAAACAAAACAGCAAGTAAACATATTATATATATAAATGATTTAAGACCAGCTTTGATATGAAATTGTACAAAACTTGGTGAATCAGTTAATAATTAAAGTTGGGGACTGAACTAGTTGTAGTTTAATAATTGTGTCTGTCCCATTTATATGGATGAGATCAGGTGATTAAAGAAAATTATTATCATTTTATGTTTTACTTTCTCAGGTGTAAAATGTTGAAAACGTTTTAAATAAAACACATCGACAAGGAATCAGACAACACGTCCATCAGTTTACAAACTTTTAATATAAAAGACAAAACACAGGAGGAAATGAAACTAATTGAGATGTTGCTCATTTGTCCTTCTCCCTCTGCTCCTTCTCCTTCTTCTGCTTCTCCGTCTTGGCCTCCTCCGCCTCGTGCTCCTTGACGAGCTCCTCCACCTCCTTCTGCTTCAGCACCTTGATTTGGGTTTTCCCGTCTTCTCGTGTCAGAGTGGCGATCTCCACTGAAACGGCACAACGGCGTCGAGTTATTCTAACGCCAAGCAGTGAAAACACTTCCTGTTGGCTGAATACTGAGTGACTGTTGACTTCCTGTTGGCTGAATACTGAGTGACTGTTGACTTCCTGTTGGCTGAATTCTGAGTGACTGTTGACTTCCTGTTGGCTGAATACTGAGTGACTGTTGACTTCCTGTTGGCTGAATACTGAGTGACTGTTGACTTCCTGTTGGCTGAATACTGAGTGACTGTTGACTTCCTGTTGGCTGAATTCTGAGTGACTGTTGACTTCCTGTTGGCTGAATTCTGAGTGACTGTTGACTTCCTGTTGGCTGAATACTGAGTAACTGTTGACTTCCTGTTGGCTGAATTCTGAGTGACTGTTGACTTCCTGTTGGCTGAATTCTGAGTGACTGTTGACTTCCTGTTGGCTGAATACTGAGTGACTGTTGACTTCCTGTTGGCTGAATTCTGAGTGACTGTTGACTTCCTGTTGGCTGAATACTGAGTGACTGTTGACTTCCTGTTGGCTGAATTCTGAGTGACTGTTGACTTCCTGTTGGCTGAATTCTGAGTGACTGTTGACTTCCTGTTGGCTGAATACTGAGTGACTGTTGACTTCCTGTTGGCTGAATTCTGAGTGACTGTTGACTTCCTGTTGGCTGAATACTGAGTGACTGTTGACTTCCTGTTGGCTGAATTCTGAGTGACTGTTGACTTCCGGTATTATAAAATAATTATATTATAAAAGAAAAAAAGATGTAACCTGCTGCACTTGTTGGTTTTAAAGAAACGGTGATAGAATTAAATATATAAATATTAAAACAGACAAGTATTGATATATATTTATCGTTATTATTATATTACATCTAGAATTGAAACAAATTAAAAGATCAGTAAATTTGTCGTTCAACATCAATATTGTATTCTTATTTCAAAAAAAACATTACAAATATATATATATATAAATAAATTAACTTTATAGTTTAATAACATTTTACAGGAATTACAATTTTTAACGTAGTAGTAACTTCTTTACATTGCTGCTATATCAACGCTCTGAACGTTGCTTTTTGCTCCTTTAAACATGAGTTAAGATAAAGTCTATATATTATATATATATAACAGTTAGAACCAGTTCAAGGCTTTGAGTCTCACCTTTCTCCGCCGAGAGTTTACTGACGTCCATCGTCTTGTTGAGGACTTTGACGGCCAACGCCAGCTTCATCTCGCCCTCTTTGAAGTCCTGCTTCAGCATGGACACGGCCGCCTGAGGTCAAGAGGTCAAGCATTAGTCAAGAGGACACATTACAGGAGAGATATGAAGAAGGAGAATAGATTATATTTGCATCGCACTTTTAAAAAAGGAACTCAGAGGCACTTTACAGAGATGTAAAAACAGAAAAGATAAAAACGATAAAATAAAGGCAGAATAAAACAAAAACATCCATAACGAGCACCACAGGCTAAAAGCAGATTTAAATAGGTAACACATACAAATAGAATATACTAGTACATATAATATATAAATCCATTCTCATTGGCTCAATCCGGGGTCGGGTAATAATAATACAATAATAATAGTATATTCATCCCCAAAAAAACACATCCAACATCAGAAGCCCTCATCTTGGTCCAGCTGGACTCGTTTTGAATTAGATTATTTTTTAGGAGAGTTTAAAAACAGGATTACGGACTATTAGAAACCCGGGTGACGACGTGATGTCGCAACTCTGCTGCTTTCACGTGAAACCTCTTGACTGGCGCTTTAAGTCGGCCAGGGACCCTTCAGACGGGAACCCGGTGAAATAATGGCCGACTAAAACCAAACCAGACTTGTAAACTCACGGCGCTGTTGTTGCCGATGCAGGTCGCCTTCCAGCCTCCGTAGTTGCCACTGGGGTCACTCTGGTACAGCTGGAAGCCGTAGTGCTGGTCCCAGCCCATGTAGAGCAGAGACACGCCGAACGGCCTCTTGCCTGTCGGGACAAACACACGGCGTCACAGAGAGCCACGGACCCACCCGGAGGAATCCACGAGGAAGGAAACAGGCAGCCGACGGGACGCCCGAACGGCGGTGCGACTCGCCTCCGAACTGCGTGTACGCTTGTTTGATGTCACACAGCGCCGTCACCCGCTGCTCGCAGGGGATTGGCTCCTGGTACTGCAACAAATACCTGAAGAAGAAGAAGAAACGGGTCGGTGAATCGGACCAATTCCAGTCACGGGATGCATCCTGCTGCACGTTCCAAGAAACGGTGATAGAAAATTATATTATATTATAAAATAATGAAATATGAAAAACAGGATTTTTTTTAAATTTTGGGCAAATTATTCATATATTAAATCGAGAATGTATATAAATAAATTAGTCGTCCTACTTCCAATATTACTTTCTTATTTATAACAAAATGTTACAAGTAAATATAATATATATATTTATATATATATCTAAATAAATGCACTTTATAGTTTAATAACATTTGACAGTCCGGAAATGCGTCAACAAATATACAATCTGTACTTACAGACGTGTACATTTAAAAGGTTCTGGTATATAAATAAGACGTATAGCATTTTTACTATTTTGTTCTCCCTCCGTTTATTACTTAAATTCATTATTTTTATATTTAACCCTTTAAGGGCACTCATTGAAAAACGTTGAAATTCAAAATGTCAACACTACGGTGCTATTAGAGGACATATCAATACTGTTTTACTGTTGTGACATTTACATTTTTTTATTGTTTCTAGGTAGAAAATCAACATCAATAACGTTCCCACGTATGGTTCCTCGCTCGATAAAGGTAAAGATGAGTCTCTGAAACATGCTGAACATCCACAGACCTTTTGGGACACCCCCACAACCTGAAACTCACCTCTGTGCGATCAGCCGCAGCTCGTTGGCGTCCGCCGTGATTCCAGCGACGCTGCAGGCCAAGTCCCTGAAGAGAAAGACACGCGAGAGATCCGCCTCAGCCCGGCGGAGGGTTTCCCCGCGGCTCGGTCCACTCACTCATTGAGCTTGTAGATCTTCTCGGAGAAGAAGACCTCGTCCAGCAGCTTGTGGATGTTGCGTCTCTCCGCCGCCAGCAGCACGCCGTCGTTGGCCAGAATCCCCAGGCATGTTCCGGCGTGACCGACGGCCTCCATCGCGTACTCCACCTGGTAAAGGCGTCCTGCCAAACGGAGTCACGACAACAGTGTCGACTAGAAGGACGTTCTGAAAGCGGGCTCTTCGCAAATGATGGAAAACAGGCTTCCGGACGCTCGTGAATTAAGTTATCAACATTTAATGGCAGGAAGTGTCAAACAAACATTCAAGGCCTCACGATCGTGGTCTTCATCGTCCTCGGTCCCAGTGGAAGAACACGCTATCTCTAATCCACAAAGTCTTAGACTCAAAATCAGCCAATCCTCACCCTCAAAGGTGAGTCCAGCCTTTAACACCTAGTGATTGGTTCAAAGTTCCGCTAGAACAATGAGGGGTCGAATGTCACTATTTTCACAATAAGAGTCCCGTCTTGTTATTGTCCGCATTAAAGTCACTTTCACAATAAAAGTCCCGTCTATTATTGTAAGTCACTTCACGGATTTTAACCGGCTTCGTCAATCTATAATACTAACATACAGTCACTCTCATGCAACATATTAATTCTTGCCATTTACATTTGCATAGAGTAAACATTACCCCTATGCTTCATAATACATTAATAACAAAAACCTCCCTAATATTTCCTATTATAAAATCTTTCTATATGTATTAATTTATAGCATAAGGCCTCTGCACATGTTATCAAAATAAACTATTACAACCTAACACGACTGACAACACACTGACCAACGGGAGAAGCCAAGTAGCAGGAAACAAATAATTGTAACATACGGTCCATTGTGGTCATGAAATGTTTTCCACTGATGAGGGTCGATCAGATCAAAGAGTTTCATTGACTTTGTGTGTGAAAGTTAAAGAGATGACGTCATCGTGACGTCTCCCATGTCAACAAGGCCACATCGAGCACATTACAGGACAACATGCACACGAGGTAGAGGATTTACAATATCATGATTTGGCGCAGTAATAATGTTTTTTATAAAAGTTACTTGCCTTCTGGAGAAAATATGGTTGTTCGGGAATCATATCGACGAGACTTCACAACAAATAAAAACAAAAACAGATATGAGCCGGCAGAAACAAGCAGGAACGTGATTATAAGAGCTCCTCGCCATCTTTTCCCGTCGCTCAAACTGTCACTGCAAAAATAAAACAAAAGGTTAAGAGATCCAACCAGCAAAAAACAAAACAGTGAGAATAAGAAGTTGTTTCTGTATCAACTGGATACAGAAATAAACACATTCCTTCCCTACGATCTGAAGAATATACACACGAAAGAAAGTCTCTGTTGATGTTTTTGCAAGGAACGCTAAACTCACAACAGCACGCAACGTTTAGGATCCACAGACCCGAAGCTAAGCTAAGCTAAGCTAGCAGCTGCTGAATGAATCTGCAGTCTCTGAGCGTGCTAGCCACCTAGCTAGCTAGCTCACAGTAGAGGCAGTTCTCTGGCTTTACGCAGTCAAACTGCACTTACATTCTGATATTCATGATGTAATAACACAATGCTTTACTAAAGTATAACATTCTAACACTTTACCTGGCGGGAAATGGGTATAAGTTAGCGTAGCTTTCCAAACAGGCCGACAGGGCTAGCTACTGCAGTTTGATGTGGCTCTCACGCGCGCCGGTGAGCCCCACCTACTCCGTCTCTGATTGGCTGACGCTCGTTGCTCCCATTGGTTGGAACTCGTGCGGAAGGAGCAGTTGAAAGCGATATAACGCTGACCTGTGGGTGGCAGCAAAGCACCGCAAAGCAGTCTGCGTGGCTGGATTTTTAGAAGGAGAAGAAGAAGAGGCTGTTGTGTGATTGGTTGTTTCAGCCACGTGCTTTTTGAATGGGAACAGGAAGTAAGCCGACGAACAAGACTGGTAGCTAGCTAGTACGTCGTTACATTATGTATACAAGCAATTGAAGGACGCTATTCAGAATTATACATTTATATATGTATTTATATATTTTAATCGACTGATTGACACGATGCTCAACGCCTGACACAGATTCCGCACGTGACCGTGTAATTAATAATAAACACCTGTCCGAGGAGGTAAGTGCTCGCTAACGACGTGTAACCTCAGGGCTAGCTCAGCGTTAGCTGTCACGAGCTCCGAGCACGCGAGAAGTCCTGTTGACTACGTGCACGATTTTATTTATGGATTATTATTAAAGCACTCCGGTGTTTGTCTTTGTTTGGACTTAATTTACTTGGTTTCACATGAAGTGTTGTTGCTCGGGAACACGGTGTCCTCTGTCCGGGGGGTCGCCGATGAGGGCCAAAACAAACCGGCGACTCTGATGTTTAGCCAATGGGACACACATGTAACATAGCAGCACATGTAACATCAAAACATGTAACATCAACAGCAACGTGGCTCGAAGAGGATCGTATCGTTGGAATAATTCGCCATTTAGCTCGAGCTCGTTTTTCCTTCCGCGTGACCTTTGAACTCGCACAAAGATAACGAGATCAATATCGTTGCTCAAGGAGAAGACGGTCGGGCCCTGGAGGGGTGGAGGTCTCCATGTGAGAGGACACCGTGTCATCTGTCAGAGTTCTCACGACCTTTCTGTTACTGTTCTGTTCGTAATCATCATTTAATTTGACCAGTTTGAGGTCGTTTCAAACCAATGACAACATTGCTTGTGTTGGATGATATTTGCAACTAATGCAAAGTATCCATCTGCTAATATGCAAGTCGAATGGCTAAATGCGTGTTTTAAAAACATCTTTTATGCATTTTAAACAAGCGATTACGTTTCACGTCGGCAGTATTTAGGTTGAATTATCTGACGATACTCTTGTTATCTTTAGTGAAGGAAGGTACTGACCCGTACTGTTCACCTGCAGGAATCAGTCTGATGAGGGCCCGCCTCCAGCTGTCAGGATGCAGCAGAACAGGAACATCCAGATCATCGAGTGGGAGGACCTGGACAAGAGGAAGTTCTACTCCTTCGGGGTGTTCATGACGATGACCATCCGGGCCACCGTCTACCCGGCCACGCTCATCCGCACCCGGCTGCAGGTGCAGCGGGGCCAATCCCTCTACGGCGGCACCTTCGACGCCTTCTTCAAGATCGTGCGGGCGGAGGGCGTCCGCGGCCTGTACCGCGGCTTCATGGTCAACACCTTGACGCTCATCTCGGGCCAGGCGTACATCACCACCTACGAGCTGGTGAGGAAGTACACGTCCCGGTACTCCGACAACAACACGGTCAAGTCGCTGGTGGCGGGCGGCGCCGCCTCCCTGGTGGCCCAGAGCGTCACGGTGCCCGTCGACGTCGTCTCCCAGCAGCAAATGATGCAGGGCCTCAAGGGCGCGGAGCACCTCACGCGCTTCCAACTCCACCCCGACGCCGGGAAGTCCAAGAAGTTCTTCGGCCAAACCAGGAACATCATGGCTCAGATTTTTGCCGCCGACGGTCTCCGTGGCTTCTACAGGGGATACGTCGCGTCTCTGCTCACCTACATCCCAAACAGCGCCGTCTGGTGGCCTTTCTATCATTTTTATGCAGGTAAATTTGCGGAAAAACATGTTTTCTAAACTATTCGCAGCGTCAAAGACCTCATTGCTTGTGTTTACAATCGTGTCTTTAATGTCCGACAGAGCAACTCTCTAAGCTGGCTCCCAGTGACTGCCCACATCTCCTCCTACAAGCCATAGCCGGACCTCTGGCGGCGGCGACCGCCTCCACCGTCACCAACCCCATGGACGTGGTCCGGGCCCGAGTTCAGGTGCGTACCGAGCGTCAACGGACAAACTCAATGGAAGTGGAGCGGAGGAATAATTGATGGACGCACAGAAGCGAGGCTCTAGTCTGAAGGTTGAACATTAACCGATTGTAATAAAACATTACACGGCATCGTAAAACATGTTTCCACACTACGATTCACAATGGAACACATACGGATGTGTTACTCCTGAAAGCTGGAATTACATTATAAACAATATTGTGCATGTTGTGATGACACCAGCAGAGCAGATCAACAATAATCTACATGAGTTGAAATAATGTAATGTAACCTACTGTTTGTTTGTGTGTGTGTGTGTGTTCTCGCCCAGGTGGAAGGCCGGTCCTCCGTCGTGGAGACCTTCAGGCAGCTCCTGGCGGAGGAGGGCTGCTGGGGTCTGACCAAAGGACTGTCGGCGCGCATCATCTCCTCCACGCCCACCGCCGTCGTCATGGTGGTCGGCTACGAGACGCTGAAGAAGCTGAGCCTGAGGCCGGAGCTGCTGGACTCCAGACACTGGTAGACCAGGTAGACCAGGTAGACCAGCACGTGGAGACACTGGTAGACCAGGTAGACCAGCACGTGGAGACACTGGTAGACCAGGTAGACCAGGTAGACCAGCACGTGGACCATGTTTCAGCCCCGGAGTCGAGACTTCCTGTCAAACCACTGGATTAAAAAGAGGTTTTATTTAAAATACCGAGTCACGGGTACAATCCGGAATCAGGCCACCGAGACACGGAACACCGTCGCGGCCGACCCGGGTTAAACCCGACGCTCTAGCCCGGTTGCCGTGGATACGAGTGGACTTGATGCTTGTATGACGCATTCACATCCGCAGTAAACAAACCGTAACTGCTGTCGATCTCCTCTTCTTTTAAAAATCTGAACAATCTGCTTTTTGTTTTTTAACGTGTGAAAGGAGAAGAAAGAAATAATTCATCATGTTTATCATCTCTGCGTCGTTGGTATTTATTTTATTGACCCTTCGCTAAGTCCGGCCCCTCCAGCGCCGATTGGCCAATCCTAGCTCATCATTATCACGTTTTAATGATTGTAAAAGTGGATGAAGGGGAACATCGTTCTTTATCTTCATCGTCTGGATCTCCAGGAGATGTCGTACTTCACTTTAACTTCCGTCTTTATCTTTTTAGCCTCATTTAAAATGATGACTCAGTTTCACAGCCTGTATATTTTCTTTTCTCTGCCTCCTTCCCCCAAAAGTTAGATATGTATTCAGGAAGTGCGGTTAGTGACAGTGTGGGCTCCATGGTAATGCAGCTCTGAGGGGGGCGGGGCTTCGCGACAGGGTCAATAAACTGTTGGAGTGTACACTGCACAGACAGTCAAAATAAACACGTACGGGACAATATTTAATCCTCATTCGTGTAACATACTTGTGTGCTGTGGAAAATATTTCAGTGATTTAAAACTGGTGATTAAATGAATTTAGGAGCAAAGCGCACGCCGTTTCCCTCTAGTGGCGGTAACCGGTAAGACTTGTGATCTGTGTAAATAATGGTCGTCAGGGGACGAGTCATAGCTAATCTATTTTCTGTTTGAGGATTATGACCACAGGAGTCAGTGTCTAAGAGTTTTATTCCTTTTGTTTGATGGATTTGAGTTTTGTTGCTTTTGTAACAAAAATTTGGAGAAAAATGTGAAAATAAAATTGTATTAAGTTTAAAAATGAGATGCTATATCGAGGTATTCGAAGTTGCTTCTGAGTATTTATTTTATCAGAAAGGATGAATGTTTTACAGTGAACCAAATAATTAGGGTACATTTAACAGTGAAGTAATTTAGATAAAGTAAACATTTTGGGATAAGTGCTGAATAGAAATTAAACAGCTTCATTAGATCATCTGAAAACCACGAGACACGGAATTCTTTTTTAAAAAGACATTAAAGACGACAAGGTCTAAAAACATTCAGGGACCTCGAGCTAAAGGATAATACTCGCCGTGTGTACGTGACACGTCAGATACAAAGAAGAAAAAAAGATCGAGATACATAAACAACATTTTTACACAGCTTTTTTTTAGGGGCGGTCATAAATTATTGTACACAATATACACAGCTGAGCGTCAACCCAGAGAATATATGATCGTGCCTCGCTGCACCGTCACCAGCGGGACACGAGAAACAACAAACAAACAAGAAAACATTCGCAGGCTTTACACGGATTCACCGTAAACGATGACATTTAAACTGAGCAGTCCTCCAAAAAGACGAGGCAGACGGGAGCGTTTTCTCGTTATAATAAAAAAAAATATATATATATAATTTATTATAATATATAATACATTAATACATATATATAATATATATTATATAATACATACAATATATTATAATATACAATACATACATATATATACACACATATATATATTTATATAAAATAAACAAAACATTGGGATATCTGGGACGGCTGTTTATTGACTTCCTGTGTTTCGCCCTCCGGCTCCGGCAGCAGGAGACGCTACTCGCCGTGTGAGGTGGTCATCCGGCGGCGTGTGTCGTGGAGGATGGGCTCATCCTGGACTACAGAGTTCTGTACTTCACCCGGTACTTGTTGACGCCGATGTAGTGGAGGACCTCCGGGCAGCAGGTGGTGCTGCAGGGCAGCAGGCCGTCTCGCCGCTCGCCCATCAGCCATTGGCGGCTGGCGGCGGACATGTCGGCCGTCACGTGCTCCGCGGCCCAGACGTCCAGCCAGGCGTGGAAGCGTCGGTGCAGCCGCGTGTTGACCCGCTGCTGGGACTGGGGAACAGAACCAGAACCACACGGCTCAGATACGGAGGAACCAGTTAGAGGGAAAACACACATATAAATAATTTATTTATATATATATGTATAAATAATGTATATATATATATATATAAATAAATATATGAATAAATATATATACACATTAGGGCTGGGCAACGATTACAATTTTTAATCCCGATTAATCGCATGATTTCCCTGATTAATCGCATTTGTATATGCAAAATCCAATAATTAATTCAAAAGTAGTGTATAGCGCACTTCTATTTTAAATGTTCTGCCATATGAATGAAAGTGCCATAAAATATGTTGTGCAAACAAACACTTAACATCAGCATTTGTATATAGTAGCAGTTAAATAAAATAAATACTTTGTGTAAATCTCAACTTAAACAATGTTATCAAAACAAACACAAAACTAAAGCTTATTGCCACTGCCAGGGCATTAATGTTAGTGTGGTGAAGCACCAAAAATGTGATTACATTTACGTAAACCAGAAAACGACAAACAGAAGGAAGTTAGCCAAGGTGTATTGAATTGTAAAGACATTTTTTATTTTCTAACATAGCTCTTCCCTTTGTACAGTCCTACAGGAGGCTATGAACAAGATTTACAGTTCAATCAGATTAACTCAACCAACAGCAAACGTGGAGGGTAACATGGGTTTCATGTGGAAACGAACCAGCTATTAACAATGCCATGATTCAGAAACCCGTTGGCCTAATTGTGGTTACCGAGTGATGTCCAGTCGTCCCCAGTGAGAGCAACAGCACGTTGTGAAGCTGTCGCTTTTGCAGTCCTCTCCTTTTCATATAACTCGTGTATTCTCCGTGTGACGGTGTGTCTCGAGGGCGTCTCATACCTGCCGTCATTTGTTGAGATTCTCAAAATGTTTCTCAGACCGACGTCTTCCACAAGACTAATCGGCCTGCAGTCTGTAGCTCTCCACTCCGCTGTGGCATTGGTGCTCTTGCCTTGGTTTATCTCCTCCCTGCAGCTCGTCTGCCGAAGCCTCGCTCCACTGTGTGGTTGGTTGTATGATTCGCTGCATCAACGGTGTGTTTAGCATTTAAATGATATTTAAGACTGGAAGTACTCCGGTGATGAGACAATTCATCTTGACAGTGTTACATATGACTTTGTTTCTGTCGACTCCGCCGTCTTTCAGAACTTTAAATTGAAAATGGCCATTTAAAATCTCCGTACTCTTCTCCATGTTTGTTAAACCGCGAATGACTTTCTTTTCCGGCTCCGCAGCAATCAGTAGCAGACTTTTCAAAATAAAAGCCTGTGAGCAACAAACTTTTACAATTCTAAAATAAATACTAAAACCTGCGTTAACGCGCGATAAAATAATTGTCGGCGTTAATTAATTGATGCGTTAACGCAAGATTAACGCGTTAACGTGCCCAGCCCTAATACACATATACAGGACTGTCTCAGAAAATTAGAATATCGTGATAAAGTTCTTTATTTTCTGTAATGCAATTAAAAAAACAAAAATGTCATGCATTCTGGATTCATTACAAATCAACTGAAATATTGCAAGCCTTTTATTCTTTTAATATTGCTATTTATGGCTTACAGCTTAAGAAAACTCTAAAATCCTATCTCATAAAATTTTAATATTTCCTCAGACCAAGTAAAAAAAAAGATTTATAACAGCTGAGTGTTTGTCAAGGCTCAGGAAACCCTTGCAGGTGTTTCGAGTTAATTAGACAATTCAAGTGATTTGTTTAATACCCTACTAGTATACTTTTTCATGATATTCTAATATTTAGAGATAGGATATTTGAGTTTTCTTAAGCTGTAAGCCATAATCAGCAATATTAAAAGAATAAAAGGCGTGCAATATTTCAGTTGATTTGTAATGAATCCAGAATGCATGGAGAGGGATCCTCCTCTGTTCTCTCCTGCAGGTTTCTTCCCTTTTTTTCCCCCTGAAGGGTTATTTGGGAGTTTTTCCTGGTCCGATGTGAGGTTTTGGGGCAGGGATGTCTATGTGTAGATTGTAAAGCACTCCGAGACAAATTTGTAATTTGTGAAATTGGGCTATACAAATAAACTGAATTGAATTGAATGACATTTTTGTTTTTTGAATTGCATTACAGAAAATAAAGAACTTCATCACAATATTCTAATTTTCTGAGACAGTCCTGTATATATGAATATATATAAAATAAAATAAATATATATATGCACACACATATATATATGTATAAATAAATAAAGTGATATATTTAAATACAAATTTATCTAATTTTGCCAGAAATACTATTTTAATTAAATATTGTGGTGCTGCAGAGTAATAATCATTATGAACTCTAATAATCCCAATTGTTTATTTAAATGGTTCAGCCCTTCTTTTTTTATGCTCCTCTTAAAATTCAATAGAGGGCGCTGTTCACCAAGGGATGAACGCCGACATCAAATATAACTTTACATCAACACATTCAGGTGTTTATTTTAATATTCTGTAGGTTTGCATCTGTTAATGTCTCAAAAGTTACCATTAGATAATGCCTCATTTGCATATTTAAACATAACATTAAACAAAGAGGTATCATCATGCCTCTGGAAACATGCAAATGAGCACATATTTGACGAGATGATGCATCATTTGCATATTTAAACATCATGTCAGAAAACCTGTAATACAAATAATAATTGTCCCGTTGTAAGAAATAGGCGTGGAAGTTTAATGCCGATATCTATTATCATTATTTTGTCCTCTCTTTACATCTCGTCTACTTCCTGTTCCTACCTGGTGGGCCCTGGTGAGCGCCGTGTGCCGGTACATGTAGTCCTCCGACTTGCAGACGTACACCATCTTGTAGGAGTTGAGGTTGAACATGCACGCCATCTTCGGCCCTCCGCTGCCGGCGTCCTGTGGCCCGTCCGACGGCGCCGCGTTCATCCTCTCCCACTGCAGGCGCTCCCATCCTCGCTGGCACCGCCGGATGCGCCGCAAGTTCCTGGAGGAAAACAAACCGACAGGAAGTGAGCAGCGCTGACGGAGGATGCAACAAAAAAATATATATATATATATTCTGAATACGCCACACATAAAAAAATCTATACAAATATAAATAATTGAAAAAAAAGGTGTACAAATATTTTTTTTCAATGTATTAAATCGTAAATTTAAATAGAAATAACATTAAAATAAATGTTAAAAAGCATTTACAGGGAAAATTTTCAATTTTATTTTTAATGAATGTACTAAATCTTAATTCTAAATAGATCTAAAATTTAATTAAAAACAATTTTCAAAGCATTTACAGGGAAAGTTTGCAACAAAAATGTTATGTGCAAAATGTCAATTATAAATAGAAATATAACAAAGAATTTAAAAAAAATAGTTTACAGGGAAAGTTCGCACATATATTTTGTTTAAATGTACAAAAATCTTGGTTTAAAAAAATAATAATTTGAGAGGACTGTCCCTTTAAACATGTTTTTTTTTTTTAACCCATGCATTATAAACTCACCGAGTGACTGAATTAGATTTGGGAGTCTTATCGTCTATAAGAGCAGCAGAGGCAGCAGTCGTAATATCTCACTTCCAAATCTAAAAATATCCTTTTTTAAATTTTAATTGGAAGTTTTGACGATTTTCTAATTTTTTGTATTTGTTTTGCAGGTAATGAATAAAAAGCATCGACTCACCCCACCTGAAGGAAAGTGCTGAATGTGTACTTACCACTGAGGGTACAGGTGAGCGGGGGGGACTCACAACATATTTTTGGATGCTCCACTTAAAAAAAGACAAGTGAGGCCAATTTAAAACCGTTAGAATAAACAAGAACAAATAACTTCCTGCCCGATGGGAAGAAAATATGAGCTGAGAAAAACCTGTTGCCGTGCAGACGGAGCGGAATGAACATGAGATGAACAACTGGACAGGAAGAGGAGGGAGTTTGTTTTTGTGCGTTTCTTTTTTGTTGTTGCTGCCATAGAAGACGCTGCTGACCTCTCATAGATTTGATGAAAAATAGAAATAATTAAAAATTTTAAAAAAGGCAAAAGATGTGGGTGATAAATCATAGCACCAGATTTATGCAATGGGTTGAAAAAATAGTATATTAGCGACAATGAAACGGAGGGAAAGAAACACGCCGACATGAACGTACAATTTAGACAATCATTTTATTTACAAACCCTACTCCTCTGTACAAGTGTTGCAGATAATGTGCTTGACGAGAGTTTTTAAAAACCTTTTGGCGCACTGATGTCTGTCAAACCGGTGGAAAATAAAAACACCCCTCGACCCTCGGGGTGGGGGGGGGGGGAGCGTGACGTTTCCCACCGAGAATAATTACAAACGTAACACTGAGTAGAACAGACTTGGAACAAAATGGACATTTGAACATGTTACAGTCAGACACAGGAGCCTTTGATCCGGATACAACCACAGAGGGGGGCATGATGATAGAGGAAAGGAAACAGCTGTCCTCTCTGAACTACGTCTCCCACACACACACACAGCTTCAGTCTCTCAAACTCGGTCAAAAAAAGACATCGTAGGGGGGAAAAAAGGGGAGGGGAAAAGAAATACGGTTGTTTTGCGTTCAGTTTGTGCATTCAATGACTTGTTTTCTGTTTTTGTTCTTACGTTACACAATGAGAATCAGAATTTTTTTTCTTCAATTCGATACAATATGAATAATCAAAACCAAATAACTTCGTGTTTTTTTTCGAGGTCGGAAATAAAATAAAAATAAGAAAACCACGATGAAGCCCAAACATTATTTTTTTCTTCTTTTCTTTTTTATAAAACCTTTTGCTATTAATAAATAAAAAATTCCCCGTTAAAAAGGAACTGAATCGTTGAATAAATAAATTCCATTATTTTTTTTATTTTTTCTCTCTTTCTCTTGTTAAAAAGATGGCCGTGTAAAGTGCATCTTTCGCGTGAGGCGGACGTCAGAAACTGAAAACGGCCGATGAGCTTCTTTACAAACGGAGAGGGCGTCCAGGCGTCTTCGAGCGCGTCGCTGTTTTGTCTTCTGTTTATTTTTATTTTTTGGTGTAAATAAACTTCGTCAAACCCTCGTTCGTCCGGGGAAGAAAAAAAAGAAAAGAAAAAAAAGAAAAGAAAAAAAGTGGGCGGTTCTTCAGCCCAAAGAGCTTTTCCTACGTCGGGCTTTGTGCAGAAGTGCCACCGTTCTTTATCTGGGAAACACCAGTTTGTATTTTGGCAGCTGGTTCGGCTCGTCGGCAGCGGAGCGGCAGAAAGTACGCAGACAAGAGGGACACGTGGCTGGTGGGGGGGGGGGGGGGGGTGGCGCGTGGGGGAGGGGCCTCACCTGGGGAGGAACACGGGCTTCTGGGAAAGATGCTCACGCAGCTCCGGGGACGCGGAGTCCGAGTTCAGGTACCGGCTCACGTAGACGGACCACCGCTGTGGAGGCAGCAGAGAGAAACGGGTCAACAGCAGCACGCAGACAGGCCTTCAGAATAAAAGATGGACGGCGGTTATTGCCGGGCAGGATTTGGGATATTAAACAGTTTTTGGTGTCGATAATCAAATTCTTTATCCGCCGATATTCAGTCGGATACTCGACGTCGTTGATCTCTAAAAATGTGACATCTGCAGTATTAATCCCACTACAGCAGCATCTATACACACAAGAGATATTAAATGTGAGAAAGCACAATATGGACAAATATGAACGCGAGTGCTCAGAAGTCACCAGACGGGCAGCGTGACGCGAGAGACGCCGTCCAACGGGAAGAGAGGAGGACATAAGCATCCATCTTCCTAAAGAGACTTGGATGTGAGCGTCGCCGCTCACGGCCTCCGGAGCGCCACGTACCTCGGCGTCCGCCGGCTCGTCGGAGTTCTCCTCCTCCGTGTCCAGCAGCTCCATGGACAGACTGACGGCCCCGCGGCTCTTCACGAACATCAGCTGAAAGAACACAGAGCGTCAGGGAGGGGCTGCACGCCGACTGGAGGCCGGGGTCGGCACGGGAGTTCTTCTTCTTCTTCCTCCCGTCGTGGTCTGCGTGGTTTTTCTTCTTCTTCTTCTTCCTGTTGTGGTAGTCGTGGTTCTTCTTCTTCCTGTCGTGGTCGGCGTGGCTTTTCTTCTTCTTCTTCCTGTCGTGGTTCTTCTTCTTCTTCTTCCTGTCGTGGTCGTAGTAGTCGTGGTTCTTCTTCTTCCTCCCGTAGTAGTCGTGGTTCTTCTTCTTCTTCCTCCCGTAGTAGTCGTGGTTCTTCTTCTTCTTCTTCCTCCCGTTGTGGTCGTGGTTCTTCTTTTGTGGTGGTCGTGGTGGTGGTTGTGGTCATAGTTGTGGTCATAGTGGTAGTCGTGGTGGTCATAGTGGTCATGCTGGTCATGGTGGTAGTCGTGGTTCTACTTCTTCCTGTCGTGGTCGGCGTGGCTTTTCTTCTTCTTCTTCCTGTCGTGGTTCTTCTTCTTCTTCTTCCTGTCGTGGTCGTAGTAGTCGTGGTTCTTCTTCTTCCTCCCGTAGTAGTCGTGGTTCTTCTTCTTCTTCCTCCCGTAGTAGTCGTGGTTCTTCTTCTTCTTCCTCCCGTTGTGGTCGTGGTTCTTCTTCTTCCTCCCGTAGTAGTCGTGGTTCTTCTTCCTCCTCCGCTGTGGTCGGTGGTTCTTCTTCTTCCTCCGTAGTCGTGGTTCTTCTTCTTCTTCCTCCCGTTGTGGTCGTGGTTCTTCTTCTTCTTCCTCCCGTAGTAGTCGTGGTTCTTCTTCTTCTTCCTCCCGTTGTGGTCGTGGTTCTTCTTCTTCTTCCTCCCGTAGTAGTCGTGGTTCTTCTTCTTCTTCCTCCCGTTGTGGTCGTGGTTCTTCTTCTTCTTCCTCCCGTAGTAGTCGTGGTTCTTCTTCTTCTTCTTCCTCCCGTTGTGGTCGTGGTTCTTCTTCTTCTTCCTCCCGTAGTAGTCGTGGTTCTTCTTCTTCCTCCCATAGTAGTCGTGGTTCTTCTTCTTCTTCCTCCCGTAGTAGTCGTGGTTCTTCTTCTTCTTCTTCCTCCCATAGTAGTCGTGGTTCTTCTTTTTCTTCCCGTCGTAGTGGTGGTTGTGGTCATAGTCGTGGTGGTCATAGTGGTCGTGGTGGTAGTCGTGGTCGCTCTCGTTACCTTGAAGCAGTTCTCGTCCGACATCAGCTGCTCCACTTTGCGCTGGTAGGCGCCCTCGGCCGGCGCCCGGGCCGTCTGCGTGGACAGCGAGCCGCCGGTGGCCTTGTTGGCGCCCTCGCTCAGGTACACGTCCGTGACCCGCGAGCACACGTCGTCGGTCACCAGGTGCTGCAGCTGAGGAAGAGGAGCAGAGGAGCTCGTCTTCAGGGTATTGTCGTTACTCCACGTCATGTGCACCGCGAAACGGGGAAAACTCGACTGAATCTAGCCAGATATGACCAGGAAGATTTCACTAGAGGTCTTCCATTAAAATAGTTATTAGTTATTTTTTGTATCACAAGATTTCTGAAATGTTTTGTTTAAATAAGAAATGTATCTATCATCTTATTTCCGGAGGAGAAATCTGAACATCAGATAAAATCAGGTTGAATGTTCTCGTTTAATCTGTTAAAACGACATCTCTCCTTGTGTCATGAGAAGATATGAACTATTCATTTAATTTCCCTTGAAAGAAAATGTCTGTCAATTATTGTTCTGGGAAAGGAAGGAAAACCCCAAAATATTATTACAATTGTTAGAATTTAAATTAACCAGAGACATTTCTGTGCAGCATCCACAAAGTAGGATTCATGAAAATAAAATATATACAAACTATTTTTTTTAAAGTGCAAAAACCTCCTCCGTAACATGTAAAAAATAAATAAATAAACATTTTAAAAAAGCAATTTTTCTCCAAGTTCTTAGTAATTAAAAGTTGTTGAAATGAGGCGGCGAATGAAATCTGAACAAACCTTTCAGATATATTTGAAGCGTTAAAAAAAAGTCCTTTAAAATATATATTTTTAAACTAATATCCTCATGAAACTTCTCCAGATGTGCACATAAACAATATAAACAATGCGCGCCCCCACCTGCCGGACGATGCTCTGGATGAGCTTGTCCATGGTGAAGGCGATGTAGGCGTGGATGGTGAACATCTCCCTCAGGGAGTCCTCGTACTGAGTGGGCTCCATGTTCCCGTCCAGCAGGTTGCGAACCATCTCCAGGAACACAGAGTAGTAATCCTCCACGTCCACGTCCACTAGAGGAGGGAGGGGGAGGAGTTACACACAGGGTTCTGACACATGTTGACCGATGGATTTCCAGGACTTTAAACCAAATGTCCATGACCAAACTGAAATCTCGGTATAAACAGGAACATTTTAGAAAATGTTGCGTATTGAGAGCGTACGCCGGCTTATATTTTGAGCGTCTTTCTTTAAAAAATATATTAATTATTTCAAACTCGGCGTAAATGAACACGTGATTATAACAAATTTCCATGACTTTTCCAAAACGTTGATGATTTAAGTTTTTTTTCCCATGACTTTTCCAGGCCTGGAAATGACCATTTTAAAATTCCATGACTTTTCCAGATTTTCCATGACCGTACGAACCCCGTACACAAACATGGAAGGAAAACTTTTTCTTTTTTAACCCTCCTGTGACCTTCACATTTACTAACATATTTTACCCGTGGGGTCAATTTGCCCCAGCAATTAAAACCTCCAGAAAATTATTAGAATTAATATTGTTTCCCAAGTTTAAGTGTGAGGTACTTTATGTTTGTTTGTTGACTACCTAAATAGCCCTTTAAATATATAGAAAAGTTGATATTTCTTATATGTTTGACTCAGTGACAAACAGCCTGGGGTCAAATTTACTCCAAAGAACATTAAACATTAAACATTGAATGGGGTCAAATTGACCCTAAGGTAACAGGAGGGTTAAAGGGGCGTGACCCAATTGAAAAAGGACTCACTGGGCTCCTTCATCTTCAGCTGGATGGCGGGGTGTTCGCTCTTCTCCCTCTTCAGGCCGAGCACCTCCCTCTCCCACTCGCGCTCGCGGGCGTCCACCTCGATCTGCCGCTCCGCCTGGCCGTAGATGCGCAGCAGGCGGGAGCACAGGATGTGGTGCAGGCGCAGGAAGATGTACCAGTAGTTGTTGACGAAGAACATGTTGTAGGCGTTGTCGGCGCCGCGCAGCTTCTGGGCCGCCGCCGCGCCGCCGAAGAACAGCTTGGCCTTGGCGGGGCTGCCGCCCGGCAGGCCGTTGGACTTCTTGGGACCGTCGGCGGCGTCCTCGTCGTCCTCCTCCTCCTCGTCGTCGGCGTCCTCCTCCTCGACGTCGGAGAGCTCGCCGCGCCGCGCGAACAGCATGTCGGGGATGAAGTGGTGGATGATCTGCTTGATCTTGTACTTGTCCTCCTTCTGGATGCCCACCTGCCGCTTGACGTGGTGGATGATGAGGGCGGCGGCGTCCTCCAGGATCTGGCTGTCGTCGTAGCTCTGGGTCATGTGCGGGCCGCTCGGCGGCGGCGTGGCGGCGTCCTCCGACGCTCGCTCCTGGCGCTGCGGGACGCACGGGGACAAGATGGAGGCGTTGCTCTTATTGGGCGTTTGGGTTTCACCGGTAAACACGGACGCCTTCTACTCAGGTCGGTCTTTCTTGTTTTTATTTTCTTTAAATTAATGTAAGTTTTTCTTTTTGTTATTTACAATGTTTTGTCGCATTCTTTTTTTTGTTTAGTTAAACTGGAGAAAAAAAACTAGAAATAAAAGTTTTTACAAAATCATACATGTCCAGGGCTTTTATTGTGAAAGGCAAAAACAGAAGCAGTAAATTGGTATGCGCTGCCGTTGCAACCGGGAGGCAATTAACGCATTATCCCAAATTAGTCTAACTCTCTCACTCCCTCCCTCCCTCACTCTCTCCCTCCCTCCCTCCCACACTCCCTCACTCCCGTTTACTCACGTCATCGTACAGCATCTCGATTTCGTTGAGCAGGGTCTTTGAACGCAACACTTTGGTGTCATTCTGCTTGAAGTTGATGCCCTGGTGGTCCAGTGACTTCAGGTAATACTTCTCGTTCTGCTCCCGCCAGATTTTGTTGAAGCTTCTCTGGGCTTCTCTCCACTCCTCCTCTTTCATTTTTAATCTGAAGAAAGAAAGAAAGAGATGCTTAAACCGGAAGTACACCAACGCTTTTAGGTTGCAATAAACACGACCGTTCACCTTTTCAGCACGATGGGAACCGACGCCGCCGGGTTCTTCTTGAGCCCGTCGATGATGTCGTGCGCCTTGTCCCCGTATATCCTCTGGATGGCCTTGCGGTGGATGACCTCCGAGGAGCCGCCCATCGAGTTGTCCAGCTTGAAGCGCAGCTGCTCCTCGGCCGACATGCGCGACATCCTCCGCTGCACCGTCTCCAGGGCTCGTATCGTGGAGAGGTTGGCCTCCAGCACCACGTCCAGCTGGAGCGCCGCCACAGGGGCAATATGGAGAAGTGAGCTTTCATTGGATTTCAAAAATAAAAGAAATGAGTCTGCGATCTTCTGCCGGCCTCACCTCAAAGCGCTCGTCCTCACATCTGTAAATGTGCTCCTCGTATTGAGACTTCTTGGAGCTCACGAACGTCGAATCTTCGGACCACGATGGAAACGAGACCCACGTGTCGTTCAGGACCTGCAGGAGAACATTCGGCTCGGGTTAAATGTTCGGAAAAAATGAAAAGGGAAAGACTTTGTGTGGAAGCTCAAACGTCAAAGAGGAAGACGAGGAGGCGTATAAATAAAGGCAAGAAGGTTTCAGGACGATTACTTGGAAATGCTTTTTAGAAAAACGATGAACACGCTGCTCATGTTTTATAAATGGTTGCTTCACGAAAGCTGTAGCAAATAATCCGGTGTAAAAGATGAAGCTTTAAATTAATTTTGACAATTAGACCCAAAAAAAGCACGAGAAACTAAACGTGCACTCTGTTAACTTCTAACGGACCTCTAGTGGTTGTTTTTAGAACTCTTAATTAAGCGATTTACCAAATTATGCATCCAAAAAATAAATAATCTTATGTTGCACAACGTGTCTAATTGTCTAATAATCATCTTCATTTGTTATGGAACGAAGGCGTGAGGTGTTACACACAGACGGGAGGACTTGTAGCCATCGTCATGTTGCTCTTAAAATATAGAAATAAACCCCATTTAGTTCATTTTTTAAGCACCGGCACCTTCGATCATCCAAGTAAAAACAAAACAAACTAGAACGGGCACTCGGTAGAGCGCATACCTTCGCATATCGCAAGATTGGGCATTGAATTATGAACATGTTGGCTGCATGCCAATTGGATAGAAATTGACCGCGCTATGGTAAAAAGAAGATTTTGACCTTTCCTTGACCTTGACCCGATTGATCCCAAAATCTAATCAAATGGTCCCCGGAGAATAACCAATCATCCCACCAAATTTCATGCGATTCGGTTTAATACTTTGAGTTATGAGAGTAACACGCATACAAATAAATAAATAAATAAATGCCGATCAAAACAGAATCTTCCGCATTTTCAATGCGAAGGTAACAAACACTGAGCGGCTCCTTATCAACACACACACACAATGGCAATATTTCAGAATTAAACCCAATTTGGTGTTTGTTAAATGTTCCTTTACACACACACACACACACACACACACAGTGTCCCGGCTCAACGGCGTGCTCGCCACGGCAGCCGTCAGCCCGGAGCGAGAGCCGAGCGCTCACCTCCCGGCACAGTGGCGTCCTGCCGGTGCACTTGGGCTGCTGGTAGCTCTTGGGCAGCGCCCGGTAGCTGGAGCCCAGCCGCTTGCAGGAGGCGTAGTCGATCTCCATGGCGATGCCCTCCAGGGCGCGCTCCTTGGGCAAACTCTCGGCGTGGCTCAACTCCCCGTGGCTCGACTCCCGGTAGCCCAGGAAGTTCTTAAACCACGTGAAGAGCTCCGGGAAATTTCTGTCGATCAGAAACAACGATGAAGAAACCAGAACAAGACGGCAGCCCGGAGGGTTGACAGCGGACATCTGCAGTGGATATTCTTCTGGTATGGAGGTCGTTGCACTTTTCTTTTATCGCTTATAGTTTTTTTAATTTGCTTTGTATTGCAAATCCTGCACAAAAATGTCTCTCGGAAATTTAAATTCAACAATTGTAAAAATAGTTTGAGGTTTTCCTTCCAATCCAAGAACAAGAATTGACAGACATTTTTCTTTCGAGCGAAATTCAATTAAAAGTTAGTATTTACTTCCACTAAATTATTTATGAATCAGTATCTATTCACAAGTACGTCACGGCGTGTGTATTCTATTCTAGGATGAATAAATACATTTGTGCTCACTGCATGTATACACTTTGGTGAACATGTGTTCAGTGCGATGCGTACGGCGGTCCGTCTGGAGAGGCGATGAAGCTCCGGCGCCGTCGTTGAACTCACCCGAGGAACGGGATGACCAGCTGGACCAGCTCGGAGCGAGAGATCACTTCCTGGTTGAAGATGTGAAGACACCGCAGGAAGTTGTCGTACGCCTCGGAGCTCCGCAGAGCCTTCTTCACCTGGGGAACGACGCGTGTTCAGTTGTGACGAAGAATAAACATCTTCCCTTCAAGCGGCGACTTCATTTAAGTGTGTGTTTTGTGTGTGTGTGTGTGTGTGTGTGTGTCTTTACACAGGCTTCTTACACATTTTGACCGATGGATTTCCAGGACTTTAAACCAAATGTCCATGACCAAACTGAACTCTCGGTATAAACATGAAAACTGTAGAAAATGTTGCGTATTGAGAGCGTACGCCGGCTTATATTTTGAGCGTCTTTCTTTAAAAAGTATATTAATTATTTCAAACTCGGCGTAAATGAACATGTGATTATAACACATGTCCATGACTTTTCCAAAACTTTGATGATTTAAGTTTTTTCCATGACTTTTGAGTCTGGTGCTGGTGAGACCCAGCACCTCCTCCTCCTCCTCCTCCTCTTTCCTCCTCTTGTTCTCCTCTCCTTTTGTTCTTCTGTTCTTGAGACCAGCGGCTTCAGCTCGGGCTCAGACCACCTCTGTGACATGCTGGTGAGACCCAGCGCCTCTCCTCTCCCTCCTCCTCCTCCTCCTCCTCCTCCTCCTCCTCCTCCTCCTCCTCCTCCTCCTCTCTCTCTCCTCCTCCTCCTCCTCCTCCTCCTCCTCTTCTCCTCCTCCCTCCCTCTCCTCCTCCTCTTCCTTCTTCTCTGCTCTCTCCCATTCCATGACTTTTCCAGGTTTTCCATGACCGTACGAACCCTGTTTACAGTAGTAAACGACACCGACCTTCTCGAAGAACATGGTTTCGGTGCTGGTGCTGTGTTTGCCGAGTTCGGTCATGCCGTGGTCCTTCCCCAATAGTTTGGGCTTTTTCTGCAGAGGTGATGGGGAGGGGGGGACAAGACAGAAAAATATGATCGCTGCAACCATGGACGTTATAACAGAAGAGAATATTTTCATCCTGGGGTTTGAGAAAAAACTTTCCTTTGCATTTTGGAAACTGTAATTTGGGGTTCGATGCCGATGGACGGTGTAGATATTTTAATATATATATTAGGGCTGTGAAACGATTAAAATTTTTAATCGGGTTAATCACAGGTTTTTGTGGATTAATCATGATTAATCACATATTACCGATATTCTCGGTATATTTTGTGAGAACATAGAGATTTATGACAAAAGACGGATATATACATTTATACATTCTTCTATACAATGGTGCTGCAACTCAGCAGTTATTTAGCAGTTTTCTTCCATATGGAACATTAATACATCTTCATCCTAAACAGAATGTTTAACCCTCCTGTTAACTTTCGGGTCAATTTGACCCCATTCAATGTTTAATGTCGGTGTTCTTTGGGGTCAATTTGACCCCAGGCTGTTTTTCACTGTGTCAAACATATAAGAAATATCAACTTTTTTATTTATTTAAAGGGCTATTTAGGTAGTCAACAAACAAACATAAAGTACCTCACACTTAAACTTGGGAAGCAATATTAATTCTAATAATTTTCTGGAGGTTTTAATTGCTGGGGTCAAATTGACCCCGAGGGTAAAATATGTTAGTAAAGGTAAAGGTAACAGGAGGTTAAACAGAACATTTTTCTCTTGTTTGTCAACCATGAACTCCACCATGATGCAATCTAAAGGCCTCTAGTCTTCCTCTAGCAGCTGCTGAGGCAAACTGACTGTGTGGGTTTTCTTCATGAACTGGGCCGTGATGAAAGGGACGGCGGGGACACCGCTGCAAAGCTGAAACCTCACCGGCCCGGACAGGTGGACAGATTGACAAGTGACTTTTTTTGCTCGGTCCCGATGCGCGCAGACGGAGCTCTGTGGCGCGCCAGACGGAGATCGATAAGTGTTAACGCAACGAAGAGACAGAAATGACATGCTGCTGCGGAGATACGATCAACAACAGACGTTTAGTTTAATAAAAGAACAAAGACGTGCTATAGAGAACATGTCAGGGGGCGGGCCAATCTCTTTAATGTCATGCGATCTACCGACACTACGCCGCGATCGACTGGCAGGTCGCGATCGACGTGTTGAGACCCTGATCTACAGGAAGTAAAAGTCGTAACAAGGTTTCCGTAGGTGAACCTGCGGAAGGATCATTACCGATGAACAGACCGTCTGCATGAGAGCGGACAGAGTTCAGATTGAAGTGGTGTATTGGAAGCTCATTTTGCAAGTGACTTTTTTTCGTCCCGACGACCAACAACAGACGGATTGGAAGCTCATTCTGCGCATGCGTTAAAAAAAAAACTAGTTAAACCTGTAATTGAATTAACGCGTTATTTTTCACAGCACTAATATATATATATAAATAAATTGCAGCATGCGGACGTTTCTGGCATCTAAAGCCCAGTAGAAAGAACCAAAAAGCTGCACATAAAAGAAGAGGCGGCGTGTACCTTGACAGGCGGGGCTCCCACTCCAGCGGGTCTCCTGATTGGCAGACCGTTCTGGCTCAGCCGCTGCTTGCTGCTCAGCAACGGCCTCTTCACCGTGCCGCCGTGGTCGTTGCGCACCGACTCGGCCCTGTCGGGCGTCGTCTTGCCCAGCAGCTGAAGAGAGGATTACATCATCTTTAATCTCACCGGCAACAAAACAACAGGAAACGTACGGAAGAAAAATCACAGTTCATTCGGAGGGAGGCGGAAAAACCTCCGATTCTGAAAGTGAAGCCAACATGAAGTTAATATGCATTCTCTCTACTGGCCACTAGGGGGCGCCTGAACATCGGCAGTAGTCCGTTGCACCACTACGACTTCGAGATCAAACATTTTGAACCACACTAGTTTATTTCCATGTGTTCGGACTCACCATCGTGCTGTTGGCGTCGGGCAGGAACTGTCCGAACTCCGACAGCAGGTCCTCCTGGTTCTTGAAGAGTCTCGCCACCTGAGTGTAGACCTCCTGCTCGGTGAGCGACGGGGTGTAGTTGCCTGCTGCCTCTTTAGCGTTCCGCTGTTCCTTCTGGAAAACGCATCATGAAAAAAAAGGAGGGTTGAAAAATTACCCATCGATATAATCCTAATACCGCCCGTCGCTGCCGGTACCCTGGAACCTGTACATTGCACATGTGGTACGTCTTCTCACCTGGTACGTGTGGAGGATTTCCAGGAAGGCTTTGTAGATGTCCGGCTGACCCTGGAAGCGGTTCTTGATCTTGTTGACGTAGTTTATGGCGTGGTTGAACTCCACGGGCTGGTTGTTCTGCAGAGGCGGCCCGCCGCCGGACGGCGTGCTGCTCACGGGAGTGTGGGACTGGGCCGAGGGCGAGCGCGGCGAGGCGTAGGACGGGATGGACGGGTTGGTCTGGCTGGTGGGCGTGTGGGCCGGAGACTGGACCGGCTGCAGGGGGTCGGCGGAGAGGAGCACATTGCAGGGTCATTACAGAATGATGTCATTAAAGTCACTTAGTAAACACTCAGTTTGGTGCAAAAAGAAAACAAAAAACAAATACATTCTAAAACTAAACAAAAAAATGTTATGTGGCAGAACGCTGTTGGTCGTCTTTCAGCATATTTCGATATGTTGTTCTCGGCTTAGCAGATCAATATAGACGCATGAGCCAGGGGGCGACTGCTCTGGTTGTATAGAAGTCTATGCTTCATGTGTTTAAGCTGCATTCTCTCTTCCGACCACCAGGGGGCGACTCCTCTGGTTGTATAGAAGTCTATGCTTCATGTGTTAAAGCTGCATTCTCTCTACTGACCACCAGGGGGCGACTCCTCTGGTTGTATAGAAGTCTATGCTTCATGTCTTGAAGCTGCATTCTCTCTACTGACCACCAGGGGGCGACTCCTCTGGTTGTATAGAAGTCTATGCTTCATGTCTTGAAGCTGCATTCTCTCTACTGACCACCAGGGGGCGACTGATCTGGTTGTATAGAAGTCTATGCTCCATGTGTTAAAGCTGCATTCTCTCTCCTGACAACCAGGGGGCGACTCCTCTGGTTGTGAAGATTAATCTGATTGTATAGAAGTCCATGAGAACATTACATTTGACAGTTATCTGGTAAATATTCAGTTTTGTGAAGAAAAAAGAAACAAATGAAACAAATCCATTCCAAAACAAAAAAATATTTTGTATGTGGTAGAAAGCTTTAATTTAACGTAATAATAATAATATTATGTCCTCTACCTTGCTGGTTTTGTTCGGAGCAGGTTGGGCGGGGGTCGGTGGGGTGGTGGAGGTGGTGGTGGTTGTTGCGGTGTCGTTGTTGTTGTTGTTGCCGGCGGCGGTGATGGCGGCGTGCGGGCCGGCCGGCGGCAGACTCTGGTGCTGGTTGTGGCTCAGCGGCGGGCCGGACGCCGCCGCGCTCATCGGGATGTTCTGAACCGAGATGCCGTGGGGCGTGATGTAGTGGATCTGGCCCGGCGTGGTCACGTTCACCAGGTCGTTGGTCTGGATCTCGATCTTGTAGCCGGGCGGCAGGAAGGTGTTGAAGCCCATGATGAGGTCCGGGTGGCCCTTGAAGAGCTGCGACACGCGGTTGATGACTCCAGGGGTGTCGATGCTGGAGGGACGGAAAGTTCTAGATTTTAATTATCGGCAACGGAGGTTAAAACTTTGAAAGAAGTAGATTCAACTTTACCGTCATCGCACACAGAGGTAAAACAGTCACAGCCAGAAGTGCAAAAAGCAGCAACAGATATAATACAGGACTGTCTCAGAAAATTAGAATATTGTGATAAAGTTCTTTATTTTCTGTAATGCAATTAAAAAAACAAAAATGTCATGCATTCTGGATTCATTACAAATCAACTGAAATATTACAAGCCTTTTATTCTTTTAATATTTAATATTTTTTAATTGCATTACAGAAAATAAAGAACTTTATCACAATATTCTAATTTTCTGAGACAGTCCTGTATATATATATATATATATAGGCAACGACAAACTGGATACGTTTTTGCCATATTGGGGGAACAAAAACGTTTCCATACGTAACACCTCATAGACCTGATCTTATTTTACCTAAATTAATGAATGTACAATCGAGAATAGCTCACGCCTCGGTTATATTCTTTTAGTTTGTTACTTTGTCTCTTTGTTGCTGTTTATTCTATGTTTTACACTTCTTGCTCTAAATATGTGAAACTAAAATGAGCGTCATCTAAAAATCTGCACACGCAATGTCAATGAAAGACGTCTGTAAATGTCTCATTGACGCCTACTTTTAATTACAAATATATATATATATATATGTATTGAAGCAGCAGTTTATATTGTATATTTTCTGCACCTTCATTTGGGATTTGAGTGTTTATATTTGCTCTCAACATCTGAGGCAGTGGTTTTGAACTGCCCCGGGGAATAATGAACATCTCATCTCTCCATCGTGTGTGTGTGTGTGTGTGTGACGATGCTCATCTGAACGCCCCGATCTAAAGTAGCATCATGAGATGTTTTACAACTAAAGCACGAGGTCATGTGGCGTGTGGGTTTCTACAACGCTGGAAAGGAAAGAAGGAAGAAAGAAAAAAACGTTGCCGGATAAAAAATAAATATAGAAACGCTCCGTTAAAATGTGATGATTCTCAATAATTTTTCGATTGAAAGACTTCCGGGCCGGACCGGACGGTTTCTCGTGTCGACGGCGGTGTGAATGTGGTGTAAATGTTCAGTGGAATGAGGTCAGAGAGAAATATCATTGAAGGATTTGGAGTAAAATGGCAATACAATTGTTTTTAAACTCACCTCTGTGATTTGAACTCTTTCATAATATCAAGGAAGTCATTATAAACTTGTGGCTGATTCCCAAACTGCAGCTTCACTTGATCCAGATAGGACAGGGCGTCTTCAACCTGCAGCGGCAACGAACAACAACCACTGAATGAGTTATGAAAATAAACGTTGAAGACAAAGATCCCGTCCGCGTAACGTTTTAACGCTCTTCCCTTGGACGATAATGTGAACTGAACTATTGTTCTCCGTGCAACAGGTCATTGCATTGGCACACACACACACACACACACACACATGAAGTACCTTCAGTCGCTGAAACTGCTGTCCTTGGGTGGAGGTCATGGGTGCAGGTGGATGGCCGTGCCCGTGGACCGCCGCGGCGCCCTGTGCCTGCACCGCCAGGGCGTGAGCGTGGGCGACCACGTGAGGAGCGGCGTTGTTGTGGCCGTGGCCGCTCGTGCTCTGGGGCATTATAGGCACCTTTTTATTGTTTAAAAAAGGATGAAAATGACAACGTGAGGATCCGTGAACCTTGAAGATCACTCCGCATGAATGAGACAGCGAACAAACGAAAGACTTTCTACGGCCGCCGCCGTATTTACGCCTTTTAGGCGTCATTTTGAGTGTCGATGGAGCAGCTGCAAGGTTATCAAAACTAACAAACTCCATTTCAGAAATCAAGCATTTTAAAAGTTGTTTCGCTTGTGGAACTAAGAAACCATCAATTCAGACTTTTTACACACCTGCATAAGTCTGGAGTTATTTTAGAAGCTATTTTTTTATTAATTTATTGCAATTCACCATAAAATTGTTTATTTTGCCATTTCATGCAGCTGAAGTTAACCAGCCAACGTGTGGCTTGCTAGATACAGGGTTCTTACACATGTTGACCAATGCTTTTCCATGACTTTTCCAGGACTTAACCAAATTTCCATGACCAAAATGAAATCTCGGTATATACATGAACAATTTAGAACATTTTGTGTATTGAGAGCGTACGCCGACTTATATTTTGAGCGTCTTTCTTTAAAAAACATATCAATTATTTTAAACTCGGCGTAAATGAACATGTGATTATAACAAATTTCCATGACTTTTCCAAAACTTTTATGATTTACGTTTTTTCCATGACTGGAAATGACCATTTTAAAATTCCATGACTTTTCCAAGTTTTCCATGACCGTACGAACCCTGTAGATAGTTCTGCCGGATGAAGTTTCCAACACAGCGGCTATTTCAGCCGGGATTAACGAAAAGTTGTCTATAGGCAGGGAGTTAATCCAAGTTAATCTAAGACCCAGCGGTATATAACACACACAACTCTCTCTCTCTCTCGTCGTACAAGCCGTCATACCTGGTAGCCTTGGGGGAGAGAATACTGGATGCCGGTGGACGGCTGCATGTTGTCCGCCACGGCCTCGATCCCCGAGGGGGCCGGGGCGAGGGCCCGGTGCTGGAAGCCGTCTGCGATGCCTTGGACTGGGGGGCGACGCGTTTGCTGTTGCTGGGGGGCAAATATGGGTTCCTGGTCCTCCACGCGCCTCTTCATTGTCCACGCATACTCAGAGGGGCTAAAGTGGACAGAGACAGGTGGACGGTAAACAGTCTGGTTTTAAATCAGCGAACAAAAACATATTATTACTTGTGTATTTTGAGGTAAAACGACACCGGAATCGACTGCATCGCCAAATATAAAAGCAACGTGACACTGTTGCTATTTTTTATTTATTTTTTATCACCTTGAAATAACAAAAACAAAATACTGCACCGCACTCCATTCTGATTTCATGAAGAGCATCGCAGGTGTTTTGAGCAGATTGTGACAGAAAGGTGTTGATTTAGTTGGAGGCCTTTCGGTCTGATCCAATAAAACTTTGGTGTCAAAGGTTTCACAAAAGGACTCGATAAGAACAATTATCCGCACAATGAATTGAAGCGTTTATCTGAGGCTCGAGGACACGGTTGCAGTGAAGATGGTCGACGTGTGATTGGTTTACTACGATCAGTCTCAGTCCACTTTATAAACGAACGCTGCAACCACCAAAGTGATATTTTCAATTTGAGTCGTGATCTTAAATACAACCTTTATTTGCTCGATATATAAACACTTGGAAACACATAATGACGATCGAACATCCTATTTTACAAAGTTCACCATTCATGAAACAAATGCACACAACACAAACAAAACAACAAAGAAATCAGGGCTACAAAGGCAGAAACTTCGGCTGCAGGAACCTAACAGACACGTTTCAGCCAGTTAGGGGCCGTCCTTCAAGTGACGGGGACCCAGAGCTCCCTTTGCCTGCTACTAAGACGGAAGGAAGTTACCAGTCATCAATTTGTACTATTTAAACTAGAATGGGCACTCGGTAGAGCGCATACCTTCACATATCACAAGATGGGGCATTGAATTATGAACATGTTGGCATTAGTTGCATGCCAATTGGATAAAAATGTACCGCGCTATAGTAAAAAGAAGATTTTGACCTTTTCATGACCTTGACCTTTGACCTGATCAATCCCAAAATCTAGTCAAATGGTCCCCGGATAATAACCAATCATCCCACCAAATTGCATGCGATTCGGTTTAATACTTTTTGAGTTATGCGAGTAACACGCATACAAATAAATAAATAAATACACGGCGATCAAAACACAACCTTCCTCATTTTCAATGCGAAGGTAAATATATATATTTGTTTTAAGGTATTTGTGGCCTCGACACGTTCACGTAGAGACAATTAATTGCTCGACGCTCCCTGAGCGAAACGTCACTGCAGTCCAGCCGTTGAGGAGGGCAGAGACGTTGAGCTCCTCTGGACCGGAGAACACGGCCGTTCTGGGCCAACGGTCCTCTAGTCGCCGTCCGTCGGTCGCACACCCGGCTTCTTCGAGCGAGACGCGAAGCGACATACGACAGTTTATATATTTAAAAAAGAGGGGAAAAGGAAAGGAGGAAAAAAACAAAAAAAAAGATGGCGGAATTTATCTCGAGAAAAATATAGAGGCTAACGTTTAGCCGCTAACATTTTTTTACAGGCGCTCTCTCTTGTCCCCTCCCCCTCTCGGTCTATATCTCTCTCCCTCCCTCTCCGTCTCTCTCCCCTCACACCGAGCTTCAACACTCGGGTGATTTCTCGCTCTCGCCGTCATCGCTTAGCGGAGAGAAGTTACAGCGACGAGAAAAGCTCGACCGTCTACAAATTAAAAAGCTAGTTAGAGACGCACAAAAAAAGAAGCGGTTTGACAGTTTGTCCTCAGAGAAAAAAAGGACTTAAGTAGAATAAATAAATAAATAATAAAAACCCAGCTGAGCTGAACGTGTTGCAGTTAAATCGGGGAGAGAGAAAAAAAAAAAACAGCCGCGCTTCGTGGCAGCTGACAGCGCGACAACACGGTCCCCCCCGGCCGGCTCACGACCCCCGAACTCCCGCTGCACGTTCTGTGAAATCAGAGTCACACGGTTCTTCTCGCTAGCAGGAAAGACCCGCTAGCGAGCTAGCGGCGCATTGACGCTCAAGTTGTGCGAGAAGTTCCTCAGTAAAAAATGGCTGTTTGGCTGTCAGACAAACCGCTTCAACAACATTAACGCGTGGATAGTTGAATAAAATGGCAGTGAAATCCGACATACCGCGAAGAAACTTAAACATGAATACAATGCATGATGTCAGGTCAGCTCGGCTTTAGCATGTCAGCTAATTCACGTTCGCCGCTCTTAGCGAAGCTAGCCTCGCTAGCTCAACGTAACTAACTGTAATCCCGCGTTATTAAAGTTGTGAGGCGGAAATACAGTACACAAATACTAACACAATGCAGTAATCACAGAGGAAGGAGCGTGTTGCACGATGGCGTCGTGGTCCACTCGGCAAGGTTATGTGGGAGCTAAGTGAAAAGCTCCGTTAGCACAACAACCAACCCCCCATCAGCGCAGGGCATCTCCGGGAGCTAGCGAGCTAGCGCCGCTTCAACTTACCTCGCAGGACCCGCAGCCAGCAACGATTTGACCCAACAGTGAACCGGGCGCAGACCGGGAGAACCGCTACTCGCGCATTCGCCTGTCCGCGGCAGGAAAACAAGTTCTGAGTTCTGAGAGGTGGCAGCCGGTGGAAATGTCAACAAAAAAAAGGAATCGGCCGGAGAGGCTACGTCGCTAACAACAGTGTATGTATGGAGCGGTGTTCCTTGAACAGAGAGGCGTGGCCAACACGGAGGCGGGCTAGGCCCCGCCCAGTCTCCTTTGTGATTGGTCGGTGCTCCAGAATGAAAACAAATACAGAAAGGGCAGCGAGCCAGTGTCCTCGGTTAAAGGCGTTTGACTTGTAACCCTCCTGTTACCTTCAAATGTACTCGCATCGTTTACCCGTGGGGTCAATTTTACCCCAGCAATTAAAACCTCCAGATTATGAGAATTCATATTTGTTCCCAAGTTTATGTGTCAGGTACTTTATGTTTGTTTGTTGACTACCTAAATAGCCCATTAAATAAAAATAAAAAGGTTTGGTGTTTTAATAGCTTTATATTAGTTCTAAGTACATATTTTTTATATCAAATTGACCCCAAAGAACACCGATGCGTAGAAGTCGTGTACAGGACATTGAAAACATATCATGTGAATTTTATGTTTTCCCAGTTGTCCCCAATAAATTAGGAAAAGTCATGGAATGTGAAGCAAAAAAAATTATCTTAGTAATTTGTTTAGAGATGTTAAACATTGAATGGGTAACAGGAGGGTTAATGGTCACGTCCAGTGCAGGTCCAAGGCCTCCATGTTGCTCACCTGGTGCGTTACAGGTGGATGTTTATTCCCACTTGGAGGTAACTTTATACAAACGTGTGCTTCCTGAACAAAGTGCATGCCAGGTCTCAATAAAAAAATGTGACACTTCAGTTTTCTTTTTACACATACACTGATCAGCTGTAAGGTCTCCTATATTTATTATACAGCAATACAAAATATACAATATTATCTATATTAGTGTGTGAGAAGACACGCCTGTGTCCAGGAAGGTATGCGATTAGGAGCCGCTCTTTCATTTACAGATATATCAAATTCACTTTCGTCTTGCAACTAATTTGAAGCTCAAATAACACCATTACAACGTGTTTTACTTTTACCCTTTCATTTTACACAGTGGCAGTGTTTTGCAACAAAATGTTTTGGAGCATTACTGGTCTCAAACCTTCATTCAAACATTTACAAAGCAGAGCAGTTTCACATTATTACAACTAAACGGTTGTGTTGGACCATAAATAGACCGCGGCTTCACTTTTATTATTGTTGTTGATGGTGCTATTGACAATATCTAATCTCACTGTGCACACATGCAGCTGCTTCATATGCTGAACATGCAGTTCTGCCAGTGCAGTTTTGCAAAATATTAGTTCAACTGTCCTTTGATTATGTTTTCCATGCACAATTCACACATTAGAAGTCAAACTACCAGCATATGTCAACGTTTTCATCATGAGGCTTTATTTTATACATTTATCTTGACATAATAGTTGTCTTTTTTTTGCTTTCAATTTTTACCTATAAGACATAATTATCTGTTGATTGTGGTGGACTTTTATTCATGTGGTTCATTTTATTATTGTCTTTAAGACTCCTGTAAGTTGTTCAATATGCCTTTTTAAATTGTTGTATTACTTCTGTGAAACTCTTTGTGTTCTATAATTAACATCATTATCATTATTCGTACCAATAAGATCATTTTTAGATTATTATTGGTATATTTCCAGAAGTCAATGACTAAATACATCTAAAATAAGTAATATTGTATTATAATCTTTGAAACCCTTTCCTCATTTAGCACCAGTGATATTTTTGCTTTGTTCTAACAAATCAAACAAATCAACACAACATAAAGGTTTGCAAGTTTTTAATGTCACATCAATATTTTATAATATCACATTGTTATATGTAATGTGAAGAGAGATGCACACAACCCTTCGTGGAAAATAAATTTAAATACATGTTATCCACAATGTTGTAATAAACACTTTAATAAACAGTGTATTTGTTATTGCCTGCTCACAAGTTTGTGACACAGACTGGTGAGCCGTTTTTTATTTATTTAAATTTTCATCAAATAATATTCGCAGACAACATGCTGAATTTGCACAACCAGCACCAAGCTAGCAAAGAACACACAAGAAGGCATTTTAACTGAGTCTGGTGTTCTTGTGAAGAAAAAAGAGTCAATATATATTTTTTGATTTGATTACAATAAACAGTCGACTGTCGATAGGAAGTGACGGAAAAGTGAAGAACGACATGAACCGAGGTCTCAGACCGTGAGGACCTGCAGGACCTTAACGTGTGACTACAACACACGTCATTCAGTGTGACTCGGGCTGCGAGATAATTCAATATGCATTAATATTTTGAGATTTAGTGATCAAAAATTTTTATAAAAGCAAGCTCGCAATTTCTCATAAAAACTCTCAATTGATTGGAATTCTGTTTATGCGAATACACTAGCAAAGTTAAATCAATTGACATTTAAATGACACTGTTTTTGTGTTTAGACAAAAAAAATTACGTTTTTCTTTATCTCTAATTTAACTTTAATTTTGCAATTACGCTTTTCAATTAATAACCAAATAATTAATTCTCTGCATTTTTTAATTATTGAATTTACAGAGGAGTAAACACTATTAAGCTACACTATGATGTTATTTCAGAGAGACTGTTTATTTATTTTTAAATTAAGCTTTATTCGGATTTATATCTGTTCTTGAGATATTCAATTATGAAGGTTTTGGCCATACATAGCTGACCGCCCTCTGATTTATTTGGTATTTTTTAGATGTGACGGTACTGTGTAGTGTGCTCTCGGCTTTATTCACGTCTCTGAAATCATACGCAGTGGAGTGATGCAGCGCTGCGTGTTCCCACAGGTCGTAACCGCTCAGTGAGGGAAGTTTTGAAGAGATATGACGATAAACGTTGAAATCACTGCTGCTGTCGAGGAGGCGGCGACCCGTTCTGGAGCTGCAGGAAAAAACATTCAAGATTTTAGGGTTTTTAAACTTGAATCAATACTTAAAATTCTGAAGGAAACAAAATATCTTAGAAGAATGCTTATTGAGAATTACATAACTAATAAAAGTGGATAATGGAGGGAAAAAGCTTCACTGAGGTGAGGATATGCTGCTTTTCTCTTCGGGAAGGCCGACAATGAGGAAACAAGTGACCGTTTGTCCCCCTGCTCTTAATCTTCTCACACGTGATAAACTTTAATTCATACGATCGTCATTCGTAAACAGCTCAATACGTATTTATGAGTACGTTCCTCCCAGACAATCCTCAAAGAAAACTATGATGTTCACATTTTACTACATGAATCATCACAAAGATGATGTCTTACCATGCGAGCTGGTGCAGTTGAAAGTGGCTGCGGCGGCGGCGGCGGCGTTAGCGGCAGCGGCGGAGGCGGCAGCAGCAGCGGCGGAGGCGGCAGCAGCAGCGGCGGAGGTTGCTGCAGCGGTGCTGTTGCCTGTTGTGGGGGGTGCGGTGGTGGTGGTTGCGACAGTCGGGGTCACCACCAGGCTGACGGGCCCCGAGTGGACCTTGTAACTGTTGGTGAACACGCTGTTCACCACATTTCTGTTTCCGGCGGCGCCGCTGCACAGATCCGGGCACGTCTGAGAGGGCATGGTGGCGATGCAGAGGTTCACGGTGCACTCGACGAACATCTGCAAATAAACAACACCACGAACACTCGGACAGGTGAGCAAACAGGATATGACTTCTACGGTTTAGAAGAGAGAGAGAGGGGAAAAAGTCAGGGTCAAAGGTCACCAGGGTTGAGGTACCCACCGTGAGTCCTTGGGCCTTTATGTTGCTCAAATCCAGGCGGTAAACCTTGGAGTTGTTTCGCGTGGTGGTGACCTCTAACGTGGTGTTGGAAGCTGAACACCTGGAAGAAAAAGACAGAGAGAGGTATTGGAATTTATATATATATATACACGTCTTCTCGCAGAGGACTGCGTTCAACGCGACACACAGGGGGTCAAGGGGTCACTGACCCTTGATCCAGGATGGGGGAGGAGATGGCAAAGTCCGCCGTCTCAGACTCGATGCAGTTTCTCACGATCATCTTGGCTCGCCCGATGCTGCAGTTGGACATCACCTGGAGGTCCAGATAGGAGTACCGGGACCCGACGGCGTTGGAGGACACAGACTCTGCTTCTCGGCGCAATCGTCTCTGCGCCATCCGGAGGGGGCGGAAAGTAGGGACCCGCGTGTGGTTCCCCATGGGACCCTCTCCGGGCTTGTGAACTTCGACCCAGATCCGGAAGTTACCGAAGGTCTCCTGCTCCGAGGGCATGCTGATGTTGACGTGCGGCCCACCGACCTTGATGGCGGGGAACCGGCAGGCCAGAGGGAGCTCCATGGAGGGCCGGCGGCTGACCTTCGTGAAGGGATGCACACTGTGCAGGGTGTTGGTGTAGACCAGCTCTGATCCAGAGTGCTGTAGGGGGGGCGGTGAGGAAGAGGAAGAGAAGAATTAACATTCAGCGGAATTAAATGTCAAGAAAATATGTAACCGAAACCAACAAGACCCCCGTACACCCAACAAGACCCCATACACCCAACAAGAGCCCCGTACACCCAACACCCAACAAGACCCCATACACCCAACAAGACCCCATACACCCAACAAGACCCCATACACCCAACAAGACCCCATACACCCAACAAGACCCCATACACCCAACAAGACCCCATACACCCAACAAGACCCCCGTACACCCAACAAGAGCCCATACACCCAACAAGACCCCCATACACCCAACAAGAGACCCTAGACACCCAACAAGACCCCAGACACCCAACAAGACCCCATACACCCAACAAGACCCCATACACCCAACAAGAGCCCATACACCCAACAAGAGCCCATACACCCAACAAGACCCCATACACCCAACAAGACCCTATACACCCAACAAGACCCTATACACCCAACAAGACCCTATACACCCAACAAGACCCATACACCCAACAAGACCCCATACACCCAACAAGACCCCATACACCCAACAAGACCCTATACACCCAACAAGAGCCCATACACCCAACAAGACCCTATACACCCAACAAGACCCCATACACCCAACAAGACCCCATACACCCAACAAGACCCCATACACCCAACAAGACCCCATACACCCAACAAGACCCTATACACCCAACAAGACCCCATACACCCAACAAGACCCATACACCCAACAAGACCCTATACACCCAACAAGACCCCATACACCCAACAAGACCCTATACACCCAACAAGTCCCCATACACCCAACAAGACCCCATACACCCAACAAGACCCCATACACCCAACAAGACCCCATACACCCAACAAGACCCCATACACCCAACAAGACCCCATACACCCAACAAGACCCCCGTACACCCAACAAGACCCCATACACCCAACAAGACCCCATACACCCAACAAGACCCCATACACCAACAAGACCCAGACACCCAACAAGAGCCCATACACCCAACAAGACCCCATACACCCAACAAGACCCCATACACCCAACAAGACCCCGTACACCCAACAAGACCCCATACACCCAACAAGACCCCATACACCCAACAAGACCCCCATACATCCAACAAGACCCATACACCCAACAAGAGCCCCATACACCCAACAAGACCCCATACACCCAACAAGACCCCATACACCCAACAAGACCCCATACACCCAACAAGAGCCCATACACCCAACAAGAGCCCATACACCCAACAAGACCCCCGTACACCCAACAAGACCCCATACACCCAACAAGACCTCAGACACCCAACAAGACCTCAGACACCCAACAAGACCCCAGACACCCAACAAGACCCCAGACACCCAACAAGACCCCAGACACCCAACAAGACCCCAGACACCCAACAAGACCCCATACACCAACAAGACCCCATACACCAACAAGACCCCATACACCCAACAAGACCCCAGACACCCAACAAGACCCCATACACCAACAAGACCCCTATACACCCAACAAGACCCCATACACCCAACAAGACCCTAGACACCCAACAAGACCCCATACACCCAACAAGACCCCCGCACACCCAACAAAAACCCCATACACCCAACAAGACCCCATACACCCAACAAGACCCCATACACCCAACAAGAGCCCCGTACACCCAACAAGACCCCGTACACCCAACAAGACCCCATACACCCAACAAGAGCCCCGTACACCCAACAAGACCCCATACACCCAACAAGACCCCATACACCCAACAAGACCCATACACCCAACAAGACCCAGACACCCAACAAGACCCCAGACACCCAACAAGACCCTCAGACACCCAACAAGACCCCATACACCCAACAAGACCCCGTGACACCCAACAAGACCCCGTACACCCAACAAGACCCCATACACCCAACAAGACCCCCGTACACCCAACAAGACCCCATACACCCAACAAGACCCCATACACCCAACAAGAGCCCCATACACCCAACAAGAGCCCCGTACACCCAACAAGACCCCATACACCCAACAAGACCCCCATACACCCAACAAGACCCCTACACAACAAGACCCCGTGACACCCAACAAGACCCCTACACCCAACAAGACCCCTATACACCCAACAAGACCCCAGACACCCAACAAGACCCCAGACACCCAACAAGACCCCAGACACCCAACAAGACCCCATACACCCAACAAGACCCCTATCACCCAACAAGACCCCCATACACCCAACAAGACCCCGTACACCCAACAAGACCCCATACACCCAACAAGACCCCCCGACACCCAACAAAACCCCAGACACCCAACAAGACCCCATACACCCAACAAGACCCAGACACCCAACAAGACCCCTTTACACCCAACAAGACCCCATACACCCAACAAGAGCCCCGTACACCCAACAAGACCCAGACACCCAACAAGACCCCATACACCCAACAAGACCCCATACACCCAACAAGACCCCATACACCCAACAAGACCCCCATACACCCAACAAGACCCCCGCACACCCAACAAGACCCCCGCACACCCAACAAGACCCCCGTACACCCAACAAGACCCCATACACCCAACAAGACCCCATACACCCAACAAGACCCCATATACCCAACAAGAGCCCATACACCCAACAAGAGCCCATACACCCAACAAGACCCCCGTGCACCCAACAAGACCCCCATACACCCAACAAGACCCCATACACCCAACAAGACCCCATACACCCAACAAGACCCCTTTACACCCAACAAGACCCCATACACCCAACAAGACCCATACACCCAACAAGACCCGCACCCAACAAGACCCCATACACCCAACAAGACCCCATACACCCAACAAGACCCAGACACCCAACAAGACCCCATACACCCAACAAGACCCATACACCCAACAAGACCCCAGACACCCAACAAGACCCTGCACCCAACAAGACCCCATACACCCAACAAGACCCCATACACCCAACAAGACCCCATACACCCAACAAGACCCCATACACCCAACAAGACCCCATACACCCAACAAGACCCCCGTACACCCAACAAGACCCCCGTGCACCCAACAAGACCCCCGTGCACCCAACAAGACCCCCATACACCCAACAAGACCCCGTACACCCAACAAGACCCCATACACCCAACAAGACCCCCGTACACCCAACAAGACCCCATACACCCAACAAGACCCCATACACCCAACAAGACCCCGTACACCCAACAAGACCCCGTACACCCAACAAGACCCCGTACACCCAACAAGACCCCATACACCCAACAAGACCCCATACACCCAACAAGACCCCCGTACACCCAACAAGACCCCCGTACACCCAACAAGACCCCATACACCCAACAAGACCCCATACACCCAACAAGACCCCATACACCCAACAAGACCCCATACACCCAACAAGACCCCATACACCCAACAAGACCCCATACACCCAACAAGACCCCATACACCCAACAAGACCTCAGACACCCAACAAGACCCCAGACACCCAACAAGACCTCAGACACCCAACAAGACCCCATACACCCAACAAGACCCCATACACCCAACAAGACCCCCGTACACCCAACAAGACCCCCGTGCACCCAACAAGACCCCCGTTCACCCAACAAGACCCCATACACCCAACAAGACCCAAGACACCCAACAAGACCCCAGACACCCAACAAGACCCCAACACCCATCAAGACCTCCGACACCCAACAAGACCCCCGTGCACCCAACAAGACCCCATACACCCAACAAGACCCCTGCACCCAACAAGACCCCATACACCCAACAAGACCCCAGACACCCAACAAGACCCTATACACCCAACAAGACCCCATACACCCAACAAGACCCCATACACCCAACAAGACCCTATACACCCAACAAGACCCCCGCACACCCAACAAGACCCCTTACACCCAACAAGACCCCATACACCCAACAAGACCCTCAGACACCCAACAAGACCCCATACACCCAACAAGACCCTATACACCCAACAAGACCCCAGACACCCAACAAGACCCTGCTCACCCAACAAGAGCCCATACACCCAACAAAACCCCAGACACCCAACAAGACCCCAGACACCCAGCAAGACCCCAGACACCCAACAAGACCCCCGTACACCCATCAAGACCCCATACACCCAACAAGACCCCCGTGCACCCAACAAGACCCCCATACACCCAACAAGACCCCATACACCCAACAAGACCCCCGTACACCCAACAAGACCCCATACACCCAACAAGACCCCCATACACCCAACAAGACCCCCGTACACCCAACAAGACCCCATACACCCAACAAGACCCCCATACACCCAACAAGACCCCCGTACACCCAACAAGACCCCCATACACCCAACAAGACCCCCATACACCCAACAAGACCCCAGTGCACCCAACAATATCCTAGTTCATCCAACAAGACCCCCGTGCACCCTCCAGGTAAAGCACTGGAGCTCCTGAAGACCTGAACCCTGAAGACCTGAAGACCTGAACCCTGAAGACCTGAACCCTGAAGACCTGAACCCTGAAGTCCTGAACCTGAAGACCTGAAGACCTGAAGGCCTGAAGACCTGAAGACCTGAACCCTGAAGGCCTTTGGGATGTGAACTGACTCAAAGTGCCGTGTGGCCCTTGGTGAGGCGTCGCCGTGGAGGACAGGAACACGTCAACTGATAAAGCTTCAAATCCAATCATCCACATTTTGGGGAAAGCCAAAAGTACATTTTGCCTTTTGTCTTTTTCGTGGTTATATTTTGTTACCAATTATTTTCAGCGCGTGTCAATTAAGACGAGTTTGAGTTATTTTCCAGCCCAGTGGGTTTGTTGTCTTTTGAATACGTAAAAAAACCAGAGGAAATATCAGTAAAGTTCATGTGTTATGTAAATATTCCCCCCCCTCCCCCCAAAAAATATTAGAAATCTCCCACTATTGACGCACTATTTATCACGTCCTTTTTATAAAAATAAAGAAAGCGATAGAGGACTCACCACAATGATGGTGCCGCAGCCGTCCAGCGGGATGGAGGCGGTGAGGTGGGTGCTGTTGTAGCTGACGGGGCAGGTGGGGCTGTTGAGCTGCAGCTCCGACAGGTCGATGGCGCTCAGCGTGGCGACGGGCAGCACCAGGGTCATCTGGGTCTTATCACACGTCAGCACTAAATCAAATTTAAGTTTTCTCAGGAATCTTCAATCGTACGCAAAAAATTAATTAAAAAAACACTCGGATATGAGGATATTTTAATCTCCACCTGTTCCGACCGGCAGGTCCTTCGTCTCCCCTGGAAACAAGAGGAAAGAAAGAAAGAGGACGTTTTACAATGATGTCGTAAAGGTCCGCCTTCTCGGCTCCCTGTTGCTATGACGACGGCGTATGAACGTATAATTGTAATGTTTCACTTACTTTGGTAAAGCCACACGCAGCGAAGCCCCGACTGCAGGCTGGGGGACGAGAGGAACCGGGTCAAACCAAATGTGAATTTCTGACTGGCAGAGTCACCGTGAACCGGAGGTTCTTCAAAGCCGGTTTGAGTTAATTAACGTAAGAATTAGAAGAACGACGGAAACCTGTCAAGACATGTTTCACCCAGAGGCAGACACCGTGTGTACAGTATGTACACCGTGTGTATATTATGTGTATATTATGTGTGTATTATGTGTATATTATGTGTAAATTATGTACAGTGTGTGTACATATGTAAATTAACATATAATGTATATATAATGTATATAATATACATGTTATGTACACATAATGTAGATATAATATACATAATGTACATCTAATGTCCACAACATGTACACACAATGTACACATGATGTACATATATATTATATGTACATTATATGTATACATTATGTACATTATATGTACATTGTGTGTACATTATGTGGACATTATATATTATATGTACATTATATATTTCAGTAGATTATATGTAAACATTATGTAGATAGATAGATAGATAGATATATACTTTATTAATCCCCAAGGGGAAATTTGTCGTGACAGTAGCAGCAACACACAAGAATAAAAACAAAACACAAAATATAAGAACAGGGATGAAAGATATAGAAGTATACAAGTAAAATAAAAGTAAAATACAAAACAAAATATATATGTAAATATACAACACACATGCATACACAACACACAACAACACTGACAAATCAAATACAAAAAATATTAAATATAGACAGAGTGCAAAAAGCAAAGTGTGTGTATGAGTGCAGAGCAAATGAAATGAAATGTGTGTGTATGTGTAGTGCAAACAAATGAGATGTGTGAAGTGCAGATCAACATAGTGTAAGTATTCAGTGATTGTTGTAGTTATTGCACTATGATCTGGCAAGAGGTGATCTGTTGTAGAGCCTCATAGCCGCCGGTAGGAATGTTCTCCTGTACATTGTGTGTACATCGTGTGTACATTGTGTGCATTGTGTGTACATCGTGTGTACATTGTGTGTACATCGTGTGTACATTGTGTGTACATTGTGTGTACATTGTGTGTACATTGTGTGTACATTGTGTGTACATTTGTGCAAGTAACTAGTTCATTTTAACAAATGAAAGCCTTTTGGTCCATATGTTTTTTGAAACTTTATTTTTCAACTTTCCAAATGAGTCCGATGTCTTTGTGGAACCGGTTTGATCCGGTTCTCCGGCCTCCGGTCGGCGCTCACCTCTTGCTGTTCGCGGCGAAGCAGACGGGCAGCAGCCGGGGCAGCTGGTTCTCGGAGCGGACCCAGGCTATCGTCATGGTCGCCAGGTAGCTGATGGATTTAAAACCAACCCTGAAGAGTCCGGGGGGGCCGACCACCCCCACCTCCAAAACACTGGCGAGAGAGAGAGAGAGAGAGGGAGGGGGGGAGAGGGGGAGAAAGAGAGAGAGAGAGAGAGAGAGAGATGCTCATAAAGGGAGAGAGAGAGAGAGATGCTCATAAAGGGAGAGAGAGAGATGCTCATAAAGGGAGAGAGAGAGATGCTCATAAAGGGAGAGAGAGATGCTCATAAAGGGAGAGAGAGAGAGAGAGAGAGAGAGACATAAAGGGAGAGAGAGAGAGATGCTCATAAAGGGAGAGAGAGAGATGCTCATAAAGGGAGAGAGAGAGATGCTCATAAAGGGAGAGAGAGAGAGATGCTCATAAAGGGAGAGAGAGAGATGCTCATAAAGGGAGAGAGAGAGAGATGCTCATAAAGGGAGAGAGAGATGCTCATAAAGGGAGAGAGAGAGAGATGCTCATAAAGGGAGAGAGAGAGAGATGCTCATAAAGGGAGAGAGAGAGACAGAGACATAAAGGGAGAGAGAGACAGAGACATAAAGGGAGAGAGAGAGACAGAGACATAAAGGGAGAGAGAGAGAGACAGAGACATAAAGGGAGAGAGAGAGAGACAGAGACATAAAGGGAGAGAGAGAGAGACAGAGACATAAAGGGAGAGAGAGAGAGAGAGAGACAGAGACATAAAGGGAGAGAGAGAGACAGAGACATAAAGGGAGAGAGAGAGAGACCTTCAGTTTCACTCACAAACACACGCCATGGTTTTAACTCGGCCGACTCGGGGCAACTCTGGCGGATCCCGTTTGACTTCGTGCCGAGTCTCCGGACGCCGTCTCTCACGTTGGTAGCACGGGACGGCTCGTTTTGTTTGTCCCCGTGTTGCTTAAAGACAATAAAGTTGCGATGTATACACAAAGGTAACAAGGACTCACTTCTCCACCTGCGACTCGAAGTCGGTGTCGAACTGAACCTCCTCGTACGGCAGTACATACAGCGTGGCGTCCTGCTCGGGGGTCTTGCCCGACACCACGGGCTCGTCGAGGCAGCTGCCGGTCGACGACTCCACTGAAGGGAAGGACATCGAAATATTCCTTGACCATCCTCATTCTATTGTGTCGGCGTTGTCGAGGACAACGAGCGTCATACCCCGACCGACTCACCGGTGACAGAGAGGTGCACGGGGACGGCGCTGAGGGGGCCGCTGTCCGTGGCCTGGCTGCTCGGGGGGGCGGGGATCCGGTCCTCCGCCATCAGGTAGATGAAATACTGTCCCGCTGCCGCGGCGCCGGTGAAGGACAACAAGCACTTCTCCTGGAGAAAGAGTTGAGAAGATGTATAAGAAACAACCGAAGGCATCAGTGTGCAGACGGATGTCTGTTTGAGAACCGTTAGGGACGCAGAAGATGGACGTGTGAGATATATAAAGCTCCAGGGGGCGCTATAGAGTCCTGGAAATGTATTTAAGAAGTCCTTTATCCAAAATGCCTTTGAATTCTTATCTCAATAAAGTAGCTGAATCAATAAATATTATACAGTATATATCTAGATATATGTATGTATATACACATATATATATATATATATATAAAAGCATTTAACATCCATTCTGTCTCGTAAAAGAGTCATAATTAAATAAACTGGCCCCAATGGTCAGAATGATGATGATCATCATCATCATCACCCTCTGCACATGAGGATTTTTTGACACTAAAGTGTCCAACATTATAAAGTCTCAACCAACTACTAAAGTTGCTGTTTACAAGTTTGTGCATCGGCAATAAGAAGTGCAATAATTTAATGTTTTATATTATATATATATATATACATTAAAAGAAGATGTTTCTCATACTTGTATTTAGCAGCGCAGTGATCGATACTTTTATTTGAAAGTTACCGAGAGGAATTTTTTCATTTTGGGTGGATTTCTGCTGCCCCCTGTGGACGAACGAGGAAGTGTTCCCGAGCGCTCGTTTTACCGGACTTTGAGGACTTTTACTTTCTACATGGAAGTATGTCTACACTTCTGCTGGAGTGATGATGATGATGGCAGTGATGATGATGCGTTATGTGTGCTGTTTAACGGGGAGACTCGCCTCATTCAGCTCGATGAAGGCGTGCTGGGGGCAGTTGACACACTCCCCCTTGTCGGCCTGCGCAAAGCGACACGTGACCCGGTCGCCGTCCAGGTCCATCACCGAGAGCTGGAAGTGGTGAGAGCAACCCACCCGGGCCCTGGGGGGGGGGGGGGGGGGGGTCAGCTACCCCCTGTTTGCAGTCTTTATGCTCAGCTAAGTTAGCCGGCTGCTTCATATTTCCATTTGTAAAAAATGCATATAATATATATTTATTTTATATTAAAATAGGTGTTGACAGATTCAGGTAAGTTGATTACATCATAGGCTTTATTGCACTGACAAGAACACCAATGTGTGTGTGTGTGTGTGTGTGCGTGCATGTGTGTGTGCGTGTGCACCTCAGTGGCGGAGGGAGACCAACATAAGGAGGTTGGTTGAGTTTTCCGTTGTTTTCTCGAATGGTTGGAGCTGCGTTCAGGGACACATACATCTCTGTGTTGGGCCTAAACATTTCAGAAGAAAGTGTATTAGAGAGACTTTGAATTAGTTTGGAATGCTTCAATAAATAAAATATAAATAAATAACATCTAAAGACACAAGAATAGATTATAATTAGGTTTATACCTAAAGGCAAGATTTCTGCAAAGTTAAATAAATAAAAGCAATGAGATACCAATCAGAGTGAATGACAATATAAATACATAAATAAAATAAAACCAAATGAAGAACATGAATAAGATAAATTAAATACATTAAATACAATAAATACATAAAATGAATGAAATGAAAACAATGAATTAAATAAAATAAAATAAATAAAATAAATAAAATCAAATCAAATAAATAAAATACAAAACTTTGATCACTTCATCAGTACGACTGAAGATCATACGACATATTTGTAAAGATGAGCTACTTAATATTTATTTAACTATTTAGTAATTCTGTTTATATTCTTAAAAGATAAAAACTAAAATGCACCACCAACCGGGAAAATAAGTCATGAAGGAAGTAAAGCACTATTTCAAAACTATTTCCACCGGCTGAACATTACATCAGGATGGCAAGAAATGTGAAAGAAGAATGACGACATTCCCCCTGTACACACACGTGTGTGTGTGTGTGTGTGTGTGTGTGAGTCTCCTACCCTAAACTGATGGTGTCATTGTAATCACTGGGGACCGTTTTCTGCCACTGGCGGACGCACCAGCCGGATCCGGGTTTGGTGCCGACGAAGGGGTCCGAGGTCTGGTGGACCAGGCAGTCCTCGCCCGCGCCACAGAGCCCGGAGAGGGACGGACAGGCGCCGGCGGCGATGGCGCTGAAGTGGGCGTGCACCTGCAACAATCACTTGATTATTGACGTGTGCTTCAGGGAGTCGGAGGCGCTGCGCTTCAGTGAACATGAGGAGCTGAGCGTGAGCTTAGAATGTGGAGCACCGTGTTCCCTCCGTCGGCCTCCAGGGGCACGACGTGGACCGTCAGGCCCAGAGAAGAGGCCTCGCAGGCCGGGGCCCCCAGGACCAGGGCCAGAGTCAGGACCCGCAGCAGGAATGTGTTCCGCATCGCAGACGCTCCGTCACACAGGGAGTCTGAATCTCTGGGGAAACGGAGACAATACGGTTCAAACAACGCGTCGAAGAATATGAACGAATACTCCATTTCATATAATAGAGACGCCCAGGTCTCTTCATCGCTCATTACGAACTCGACTTCCTCCCCTCCGGCCTCTGGCCCGGCCTCCTTCCCAATGGCCCCGCCTCCTTCTCTGTGCATCCTGCCTTAAAGGCCTGACCTCATTGCCCCCTGCCCCCCCCCCCCCCCTCTCCACCTCCTTCTCTTTCGTGGTCCATGCCAACTACTCATCCCTCATGATGTCATACTCATTGCATGTTTATGGAACTCTGTAATGATTCCTTCCGGTCACATGACTTCTCTTCTCCGTCCCTCCGGGAGGGGTTCTCCTCTTGATCTCCTGAAGGGTTCTTCACTTTTTCCTGATCCGATGTGAGGTCAAAGGTCAGGGATGTCGTATGTGTCCAGACTGCAAAGCCCTCTGAGGAAGAGTTGTGATTTTGGGCTCTGCAAAATAAACTGAATTGAAGCTGCTGACGGACAAAAAAAATATTGTTCATGAATTTGTCTTAAATCAAAAAAAGGTGTTTTTATGTGGTTCGTAGATGTTAAGCGTTGAATATTAAATACCTTCTTCTTCTTCACAGGTTGTTCACAAAAAAACACCAATGAATGGTCGCGTAACTGTTTCTTTTGATGTTTTTTCTTCTATTGTTCATTGCGGATTTCAAACAGGAAGGTCGAGTTCCTCGGTTGCTTCTCAAAAGGGAAGTAAAGGACTCAAGTGAAGGAAACATGGATTCAAACGTAACCGATTGGCTGTGATGGTCCACATCACTGATGATCCTCTTCTCTCATGTTCATACTTGAATATAAACTCATGTTTCATCGCTCACGGCGTGTTGAACCCGACGGAGACGTCTCAAGACTTTTTAATTAAAGCAAAGCTCCGTCTGGATGAATCAACGGCATCTTTTCTCCCAGGAGATAATCTGACTCTGAAGACTTGATAATCTGATTGATGACCTGATAATCTGACTGAAGACCTGCTGTCAGCTCATCATCCGGAGATGATCAACAAATTACAAGCAACGCCAATTATTGTTGACGCATCGCAGAACTATTTACTACAGTACTACTACTACAGTACTATTCAGACATGAAAACGGGTCAGGGGTGAAAAAGGTGAGGAGGATAGGCGCGCGGGGGGGGGGGGGGGGGGGGTGCTGGTGGTGACTTCCACGAACATCGATGTTGGACGTTGTATGATAATCTATAGGCCCTCCATTCTGACACCAAGTCAGTGATCGGGCCCTATAATACTATAATAATAGTAATATTGTGTATAATATGGTCATTCATGAACCAACTTCCTTTTTTTGTTGTTGGGGTGAACAAGTCTTCAAGTCTTGTGCTCTGCTGAGCCATGAGTCTGTTCCTCAAGTCTGTTCCTCGAGTCTGTTCTGCCTCTACCTGGTTGTCACAATCTTCTATACCATACCTGCCATAGATATCATGATACAATACCATAAAAACAGTATACCATAAATACGATACTGGTATATTTATCTATAATAGTAATAAATAAAATATCTGTATGGTTCACTTTTTACCAACTTTTTCAACACTTAACAAATAGCAGTAATATTAGTATTAATACAGCAAGATATTAATGAAACTACATGGAGCCATCATAGCATTGATCAATGATTATACACTATGAGGCCGTTAGTCTCTGACCAGATGATACAGAGTTCATCAGGAAGAGCAGCTGGAGAGTTACACAACTTTACAGACTGAACTTAAACATTTCACTTCTGGCATCTTTTTTTATTTTTAAAGCCGAAAATTCCGCCACTTAAGGCCCCTCGCTGTGAGCGCTGCGCAGTGTGCGCAGACAGCTCGACACGGAGCAGCGCGTGCGCTCTGATCGCTCTTTTAATGAAGTATTGAGACTAAAAATATGCTAAATCACATCGCTCTTAACGTACGGGTACTTTGTTAGTATCGCTCCACCGTGCAGCGCGACAGCAGCAGAAGTAGCATCTAACATTCAAGCTAACCTAAACCACCAAACGCTGAAGACATCTTGACGCTGATTGGCCGAGACGCGACACGTCCCATCAAAGATGTTCTATTGCGAAGAGCAACACTTCACATTTTCTCCGTGTCCCACTCCAATCTCATAAACGCCGGCCGGCCAATTGACCCCCCCCCCCTACCCCAAAACAAAAACTCTTCGGTTCTACACGATTCACGTAAGTCACCTATTTTAGTTTCAAAACGGCGAATTTCGCCGAAAGGTGAGGGATTCTCATGCCTGACTATTAACTACAGCACTATTTACTACTTCTACAGTACAATTTATTACTATTTACTACAGTACTATTGACTACTTCTACAGTACTATTTACTACTACTACAGTACAATTTATTACTATTAACTACTTCTACAGAACAATTTATTACCATTTACTACTTCTACAGTACTATTTACGAGTATTACAGTACTACTTCTATAGTACTATTTACTACGTTACTATAGTACTATTTACTACTACAATTTACAACTTCTATAGTACTATTTACCACTATTACAGTACTATTTAATACTTCTATAGTACTATTTACTACGTTACTATCTACTACTACAGTACTATTTACTACTACAATTTACTACTTCTATAGTACTATTTACCACTATTACAGTACTATTTACTACCATTACAGTACTATTTACTACCATTACTACGACATTACTACCGTCTACTACTACAGTACTATTTACTACTACAGTACTATTAGCAGTGAACTTGTAACCTTCCGATGTTTTCAGTTAATTTCTTTTGTTTTCTTAACCGGTTCAGAAGAAAAACCGTGGAGTTCATTGAGCCGAGCAGCAGCAGCAGCTTCTTCACCGCCGTATTGATACACTTTTACACTCAAACATCCACATTTCTTCTGTTGGACAATTAATAATAACATTTTCTCCCGGAAACCAAAAAACATGAACAATTAAACTTGTTTTAGTCTCGGAAATCAGGACAGAAAACTTCAGTTTGACTTAGTGAAAAAAATTAGAATTCTGCTTCAGTAAAATAATTATAATTCTACTTCACAGTAAAATAATTGTAATTTTGCTTCAGCGAAATAATAATAAATATTTATAATTCAGCTTGTGCAAGACCATTTCTCAGATCAGCTTTTTTTTGCTAAAAATACAAATCAGTCGGCTCAAATCTCCACAAGCTGCATGAAATAATCCCCCAAATGAGGAAACAGAGTATATGTATAATATATATATATATTAATATTACTATTAATAGTGTGAATCCTTAATTAGCCATTACCTTGATTAGCCCGGTTCCGTTAATCACACTTCCTTCAGAAAGCACCTGCTACTTGCCGCCGGGCGTCAGACGAGCACTAACAGGCGGCCGAGAGCGCAGACGCGGTTTTAACGCTCGCAGCGGTGGAGGCGGAGCCAAAGAGAATGATGTTGGACTGGCTGGGCCGGAGAAGGGAGAAGAAAAGAAGAAGAAGAGAAGCAGCGGTGCGTGTCAGGAGGAGGAGGAGGAGGGCGGAGACCTTGAGACGCAGCCAAGAACAATCAGTTCACCTGAACTCAGAACAATGAGAAATAAAAACAAATAAACAGGATGACAGATTCATAGTTTTATTTGTGAGAAAGAACAAGAAGTGCAACCTTCTGGAGGAATGACGGGCGCCGTGTCGTCGGCTGTTATCAGAACTCTGGGCCTCAAAACCGTTGTGGGAGTTCGTCCCTTTATGGTCAGATTTATACAAAATATTAAAGACTATTTTTACAGCAAAATGCAAACAAGCGTCGAGTCGCCGGTTGTTACGTTTCGGGGAAACGCACGACGGTCGGCGAGAGGTCCCTGGCGGAGGAGCTGCTCTCGGCGACAAAGATGGCCGACCCGCCGACGCCTCCCGCTTCACGCCGACGTCCGGCCGCTACTTGCCGTTTTTCCCGCTGAGCATCTTCTCCTGAGATTCAGAAGAAACGGAAAACGAGAAAGTCGTCAGACGCCAACGGAGTCGCGACATCGCCTCAGCGGCCGAGGAACCGGCCAATAGAAACCCTCCGTACCCGGATCACGGTCTCCAGCTTGACGCCGTCGGCGGCGAACTTGCGGATGCCGTCCGACAGCTTCTCCACCGCCATGCGGTCCTCGTTGTGCCGCCAGCGGTAATCCTTCTCGTCCAGGTGGATCTTCTCCAGGTCGCACGACTTGGCTGCGCGACACAACAAACACAAACAACAAACACATTGGAGGTCGAGCTGGAAACGCACACATTCGAGTTTTAAAAAAGAAAGAAAAAGTTTTACAATCCGTCCCGATCACTTTCCACGTCTATAAATAGAATAGACACAAAAACAAAATTTGGACTAAGATCACACATATAGACTAAATATGTATTTTTTTTAAACTCAACTAGTGAGGAGAAGTCATGAAATAGATTCACAATAGAACACGAGTCCTTGATTGTGCGATTTTTATTTTTTAAATCGGTAACTTTACATTAAGGGAATTATCCATTAAAACGTTTTTTTGTTAAACTCTCGTTGCCTCGATTCCCCGGGAGCAGCTGATGAAGAGGATCATTAATAATCAGGAGGATGAAGATGAATCTGGTTCTCCTTTTTTAAGAAGGATCATTTGTAGCAAATCGATCAGAAACTCAGACGGAATAAACGGGTTGAACATTAATACGAGTCACACAAAGACAATAGAGGAACGTTCAGACACATCTCCTGAGCGTGTTCGAGATCTTTTGTCCGATCGTCACTTTGATGATCCTTCCTGTAATCTGATGGCCTTCATAAAAACAAATGGTCCTCATGATGAAACATCTGGGTCCAGTTGAAACATTACAGACTAAACTTTAGTAACTCGACATTGGCCGACACTTTATTACAAGTGTGATTTGTCACACACACACACACACACACACACACACACACACACACACACACACACACACACACACACACACACACACACACACACACACACACACACACACACACACACACACACACACACACACACACACACACACACACACACACACACACACACACACACACACACACACACACACACACACACACACACACACACACACACACACACACACACAGGAATGTGTGCGACCTCAAACGCAGCCAGATTATTAATTATTTATTTACTGGCATCAGTTCTTTAGCATTGTGACCACAAGTCATTTATTTAATGTCACCGATGACGAACACACACACACACACACACACGTGACCTTCAATTAAACACCGGAGGACACCTCAAATGTATTTCGGGAACTTATTTTGAACATAAACGCTTTGGGGGCGGAGTCGAGCGGCGGCATAGTTTTCACCATCCAGACGCACGATTCAAAAGATTAAGAAATTAACTTTATGAACTCGTATTTGAAGCATCAGCTTCGATTAAACCAGACATCTTGGCGTTCGTAGTTTGAATGATTTATTTTAAGGCATTCAGAGAAGTTACACAGGTCATAATTATCTCTATTGTCTATTTTATAACTGGTGTGAAAACAACTGAGAGTATAGCGGCACAAAGAAATACATTTATAGCCACACCAAAAAATACATTTAGACGGGATTTGATTGAAAACTCATTTTTTATAACGTTACGATGTTGCGATGTTACAATGTTGTGATGTTACAATGTTGCATTGATACAACGTTGCGATGTTACAATGTTGTGATGTTGCATTGATACGTCGCGATGTTACAACGCTGCGATGTTACAACGCTGCGATGTTACAACTTTGCGATGTTACAACGTTGTGATGTTACAACGTTGCGATGTTACAATGTTGCATTGATACAACGTTGCGATGTTACAATGTTGTGATGTTGCATTGATACGTCGCGATGTTACAACGCTGCGATGTTACAACGCTGCGATGTTACAACGCTGCGATGTTACAACGCTGCGATGTTACAACGCTGCGATGTTACAACTTTGCGATGTTACAACGTTGCGATGTTACAATGTTGTGATGTTGCATTGATACGTCGCGATGATACAACGTCGCGATGTTACAACGCTGCGATGTTACAACTTTGCGATGTTACAACGTTGCAATGTTACAACGTTGCAATGTTACAACGTTGCAATGTTACAACGCTGCGATGTTACGTCGTGATGTTACAACGTTGCGATGTTACAACGCTGCGATGATACAATGTCCGATCATTATTATTTTTGCTGATCATTTTTTGCAGAAGGCCTGCGGATTTAATTCCAACAGAATGTGCGAGGTGAAGCTCGTCGCTCCCGATTGTTTTGAAACGTTAAATCATTAAGAGCGTACCTCATGATCCACATTCCACGTCACACAATGAAGCTAATTACCCGCCTGCCGTCATTAACTCGTCTGCCACCACTCCGCCCTCTAAGATAACACCGGCTCCGAGGCCACTCACCCGCCTCCTCGCTGAGCGTCGGCGTGACGACGGCGTAGTCGCCGCTGAGCTCGGCCAGCAGCCCGGGGGAGATGGTGAGCAGGTCGCAGCCCGCCAGCGCCTTCACCTGCGCCGTGTTCCGGAAGGAGGCGCCCATCACCACGGTGCCGTAGCCAAACTTCTTGTAGTAGTTGTAGATCTTGATCACGCTCAGCACACCTGGGCATGGAGGGAGAAGAGGAGGAGGACGTCGTTATAATGATGCGGCTCATGATTTGGGGTTCTTTTGGTGGCCGTGGAGGAAAAGTTGAGGCGAACTCTGCAGTGCGACACAATAAACGTCCCCGATGAGAACAATGAGAAAAACGTTGAGCGCCAGAAGCGATATTAATTCAATTCAATTCAGTTTATTTGTATAGCCCAATTTCACAAATTACAAATTTGTCTCGGAGTGCTTTACAATCTGTACACAGACATCCCTGCCCCAAAACCTCACATCGGACCAGGAAAAACTCCCAAATAACCCTTCAGTGGGAAAAAAAGGGAAGAAACCTGGAGGAGAGCAACAGAGGAGGATCCCTCTCCTAGGATGGACAGATGCAATAGATGTAATGTGTACAGAAGGACAGATTTAGAGTTAAAATACATTCAATGAATATGACAGAGTGTATGAATAGTTCATAGTAGGCATATTCCACGATGGAGACCTCCACGATCCATCAGGCAGATGGCGGTGGGGAGGAGGAGTGGGCGGAGTCTCAACAGGACAGTGGCGTAGTCATGAGCAGGAATTCCACGACCCAGACGATCCATCAGGCAGATAGGATCTATGCCGTCTCATAGGGTCCGATGACCCCATGAGACGTAAAGTCAAAAGGACTTCCGGGAGAAAGCAGAGTTAGTAACGTGTGATTGAGAGATGAAAATTCATCCTTAAGGAGAGAAAAAGAGGAGATAGGTACTCAGTGCATCCTAAACGTCCCCGGCAGCTATAAGCCTATAGCAGCATATCAAGGGGCTGGACCAGGGCAAACCTGATTCAGCCCTAACTATAAGCTCTGTCAAAGAGGAAGGTCTTAAGTCTACTCTTAAACGAGGTGACTGTGTCTGCCTCCCGGACTGAAATTGGAAGCTGGTTCCATAAAAGAGGAGCTTGATAACTAAAGGCTCTGGCTCCCATTCTACTTTTTAAGACTCTAGGAACTACAAGTAGTCCCGCATTTAGTGAGCGGAGCTCTCTAGTGGGGCAATATGGTACGACAAGCTCCTTAAGATATGATGGAGCATCACCAATCAAGGCTTTGTAGGTTAAGAGAAGAATTTTAAAAGTGATTCTTGATTTTACTGGGAGCCAGTGCAGAGCAGCTAGTGCAGGAGTGATGTGTTCTCTTTCTTAGTTTTAGTGAGAACACGAGCTGCAGCATTCTGGATCAACTGAGGGACCTAAGAAATTTATTAGAGCAGCCTGCTAATAAGGAGTTGCAGTAATCCAGTCTCAAGTAACGAACGCGTGAACCAATTTTTCTGCATCTTTTGAGACAAGATGTGCCTGATTTTTGAAATATTACGTAGATGAAAGAATGCAGTCCTTGAGATTTGCTTTACGTGGGAGTTAAAGGACAAGTCCCGATCAAAGATAACGCCAAGATTCTTTACAGTGGTGTTGGATGCCAGGGCAATGCCGTCTACAGAATCCACATCACCAGATAATTGATCTCTGAGGTGCTCAGGGCCGATTAAAATTACTTCGGTTTTGTCTGAGTTTAACATCAAGAAGTTGCAGGTCATCCATGTTTTTATGTCTTTAAGACATGCTTGAATTTTACAGAGTTGGTTGCTCTCCTCTGGTTTTATCGATAAATATAGTTGAGTGTCATCTGCATAACAATGAAAGTTTATGGAGTGTTTCCTGATAATATTGCCCAAAGGAAGCATGTATAAGGTAAATAAAATTGGTCCAAGCACAGAACCTTGTGGAACTCCGTGATTAACGTTGGTGGTTATCGAGGCGTCATCGTTTACAAATACAAACTGAGATCGATCTGATAAATAGGATTTAAACCAAATTAGTGCCGTGCCTGAAATGCCAATCGACTGCTCCAGTCTCTGTAACAGGATGTCATGGTCAATGGTGTCGAATGCAGCACTAAGGTCTAACAAGACCAGGACAGAGAGGAGTCCTTTATCTGCTGCCATTAAGAGGTCATTTGTAATTTTCACCAGTGCCGTCTCGGTGCTGTGGTGTTTTCTAAATCCTGATTGAAATTTCTCAAATAAACTATTATGATGTAGAAAGTCGCACAACTGATTTAGATGATAAAGCGACACACACACGCACACACACGCACACGGTGTCCCAGTCGTATGGACACCACATCAAAGCCTGCGAGGCGTTCAGGGTTCGGTGCCTTGAAGCACTAATTGGCTTGTTTTGTTCCAGTGAACTCTTTCCTCTCCTGCTGAGGTCGTTTGTTTATTTTGACATCTCGCCAACCCACGGGCTCATTACAGAACCAGTGGTGTCGTGAACCTTCGCGTGTCTCACACGCTCACGATTGGCCGACCGTCTGCGTGCTCGTTGCGAGCGCAGCCTGAAGCGAGGCTCCGGCGCGTCGGTTGCGTAACCAAAGAGTCGCCACAGCTCCGGCGTCTCGACCGAACGCGGGTCGATACATTTCACTTTTTAAACCAACGGCCAGACGCCGTCATCCTACCCGGGTCCTCGTGCGCCTCGTAGCCGGCGCGGCCCGTGCTCTCCTTGTACCAGTCCAGGATGCGGCCCACGAACGGCGATATGAGGGTCACGTTGGCCTCGGCGCACGCCACGGCCTGAGCGAAGGAGAACAGCAGCGTCAGGTTGCAGTGGACGCTGTGGTCCTTCTCCAGGACCCTGAGGGGGGAACGAAAACACACACAAAATTATATATATATATATATACACACACACAAAAAATAATATTCAGACGTAAACATTTGTTTTTCCTCTGCGTCCCATTTCAGACCAGAACCTCCGCAGAGCCTTCAGGTCTTCATCTTCATCATCATCATCATATCTGAGCTGTAGATTTACTTTTAGAGCTGCGGTGATTTAGAAATCGATCAGTTGCCGACTATTAAATGCGTCGGCTGCCGATCAGATGTTCAATCTGTTAGAGTAGAGTATTTAATTTATACTAATGTTCAGTTTACGTCTCACAAAAAAAATAATTGAGGAGTAAACAACTTCCTGTTTGGATCGCTCACTGTGTGGCAACACGGAGAATATTTTCAGTTTCTGCTAAAAAAAAATGGCATTAATAAAAATGACAGAAAGTAGTGGCCTCGCAGTTTGGTGCCGTTATTTTTATCAATAACACTCATCAAACAAACATGCAAGACCTCCTTCTACCACCTCAGAAATATTGCTAAACTCCGTCCCTCACTCAGCCTATCAGATGCTGAAAAGCTTGTCCATGCCTTTGTCTCCTCCAGGCTGGATTACTGTAACGCACTTCTCATTGGGACTTCTGCCAAGAACATCCAGAAGCTGCAATACATCCAGAACAGTGCTGCTAGGATCCTGATGAGAGTGCGGAAGTATGAGCACATCACGCCCATACTCAAATTATTGCATTGGCTCCCGGTCTCACTCAGGATTGACTACAAAATCACCCTCTTCACCTATCAGTGCATTCATGGAAATGCGCCCTCATATATCAAAGAACTTCTCACCCCACAAAATTCCACGAGGAGCCTACGCTCTGAAAAGGCAAACCTCCTTCTTCCCCCCAGGACCAAACTGAAAATTATGGGAGACAGAGCCTTCTGCTCCGCTGCTCCGAGACTGTGGAATGCCCTCCCAAACCAGCTGAGGACACCACAGACTGTGGATGTTTTTAAAAAAGGCCTAAAAACACACCTTTTTAGAATAGCTTTTCACTAGATTTGAACATAGACGTCGCTGCTTTTATTCTGTTTTATCTAAACCATTTTTACTTTGTAGCACTTTGAGTTTTGCCCATGCAAATTAAAAAGTGCATTATAAATATAATCTATTATTATTATTATTATTGATATATATATATTTTATTTTTATTTATACATTTATGTCTAACATTTTTGTATTTGATTCACGTTAATATATCTAAACGAATAAAACTATTTCAGTGACAACAAAATAAAAGTGGTCCCCTTCAAACTCTTTTAGAATAAAATTGTAAAAAGAATCAAATAAAAAAAGGATTTAAAAATTAAGGCCGTCAATCGATTAAAAAAAAAAAAATCGCACATTTTGAAATTCATTAATCACGATTAAAAGTTTATTTTTTCTTCTAAAGACTAAATCTTCTCAATGAACGAGTACTCACTTCAGACAACGTGTATTTTAGACACTTGTTTAATTGTATTAACAAGAATGTAATAAATATTTAAAAACATGCGTCACCTGCCAGCCTGGATCCCCTCCCACGTCGACGACAGCTTGATGAGCACGCGCTCTTTGCCGATGCCGGCTTCTTCGTACAGAGCGATGAGCCTCAGAGCCTTGGCCACCATCTCGTCTTTGTCAAAGGAAAGCCTGTCGAACAACGGAGACGTCACACGTCGGAAAACACGAATTCCATGCATGCCAATAAATCCCTGAAGTGAAACACTGTCCCTTTAAGAATGCTATTTATGCCAATAAACCCCCTTAATTGAAACACTGTTCCTTGAAAAAATTCCATTTTGGGATGGAAGGGACATGAAAGTTAATGTACCTGGTGATTTAAATATAAGGATGAATGTATCATAGTGGGCATAAAAATAATATATAGATAAATAAAAGATTGACTGAAATCCTGCAGATAAAGAGAGCGTAAATAAAAGATTGTATCGTAGGGGACTCTGTTGGGAGCACATAATTCACAAGACGAGTAGGGTGGTGTGCAGGATACGTGACCGGGTCCCTTTAAGAGCTGGGAGCGTAACCAGGGCAACGGGGTGGCGTCGAGGGGTTTAAAGGTCACGAGGTGTGCACTGATCACACCTTTCGGCCTCTTTGAATTTTTGAGGATGCCGTTTGGCCTCAGAAATGCAGCACAGACTTTCCAGCGCCTCATGGACACTGTGCTTAGGGACCTGCCTTTTCTGTTTGTTTACCTGGACGACATCCTGGCTGCCAGTTCATCGAGGGCAGAGCACATGTCTCACCTGTGGATATTGTTTGCTCGGCTCAACCGACACGGGTTGATCGTCAACCCGGCTAAGTGTCAGTTTGGGTTGACAACCATTGACTTCCTTGGACATCGCATCACTAAAGACGGGGCCGTTCCCCTTCCAGCGAAGGTGGACGCGGTGGCTAATTTTCAGCGCCCGCTCACAGTGAAGGCACTGCAGGAGTTTTTAGGAATGGTAAACTTTTACCATCGATTCATCCCCCGGGCAGCACAGTTGATGCGACCCCTTTTCGAAGCCCTGAAAGGCAAGACGGTCAAACAAGCGGTTGACTGGACAGAGCGGGACCAGGCATTTGGGGATACCAAGACTGCTCTGGCAAGGGCAACGATGCCGGCACATCCCGCACCCAAGGCTCCGATCGCCATCACCACTGACGCTTCAGATTTTGCAGTGGGCGCCGTGTACGAGCAGTGGGTGAAAGGGGCACGGCAACCACTTGTTTTTTTTAGTCGACAGCTGCGTCCTAATGAGAGAAAGTACAGCACTTTTGATCGGGAGCTCCTCGGCCCGTTTCTTGCCATTCGACATTTCCGGTTCCTGCTAGAGGCTCGACAGCTCACAGCTTTTGTAGATCACAAGCCATTGACATTCGCTATGCGTAAGACGGCTGAACCACGGTCAGGCCGCCAGCAGCGCCAGCTCTCCATCTCCGAATTCACCACGGATGTTCAACATGTGGCAGGCAAACATAACCTGGTCGCAGATTGTTTATCAAGAGCTATCGTGGGGCCGGTTCATTTGGGACTGGATTATGCTAAAATGGCGAAGGACCGTTCCGCGTTCTAGAGGCCGGGGACAAAACCTTCAAAGTCGACGTTGGCGGTAAGGTGGAGCAATTGTCGGTTGATCGCCTGAAACCAGCACAGCTCGACCTAGACCAGCCGGTAAGGTTGGCCGAACCCCCGCGGCGCGGGCGCCCTCCTATATTTCCACCACGCCGCTGCAAGGCCCAGAAGCTGCCGGCGACGGCCGCGCTGCCTCCAATTCCGGCTCCAGTAACAAGGAGTCGGGCAGGACGGTTGATTCGGGCCCCGAGACTATGAGTGTGGTTTTTTTGTTTTCTTTAGTCTTGGTGAATTCTGGGGGGGCGTATGTAGGGGACTCTGTTGGGAGCACATAATTCACAAGACGAGTAGGGTGGTGTGCAGGATACGTGACCGGGTCCCTTTAAGAGCTGGGAGCGTAACCAGGGCAACGGGGTGGCGTCGAGGGGTTTAAAGGTCACGAGGTGTCAGGGTCACGGGTGAAATGTTTGTGTGAGGAAATAAACGGCCACAGAGGTGTGCAGCCAAAGAAAGTGACTTTGTCCATATCGTTCATTCCCGCGCTCCTACATTGTTCTCTCAATGCCAGTTCACAGAGATGCTGTAAACCGTGTGTCGCATTAAAAAGAGTCCCCGGTCCCGATCCAATGTGTGTGAACCTACCTGGCGTCCACCTCGGTGGAGACTCGGCCGGGGACCTTCTTGAGGATCTCGAGCCCGAAGCTCACGAACAGCTTGTCCATGGTGTTGGCCACCTGCTCCTCCTCGGTTCTGGACGCAGAGCGGCCGTTATGAAGACGGTTAGAGTCACCATGTCACGCACCAGCATTATTACACATGGCTCATTTCAAAAGGACCTTTAAGAGTATTTCTGGTAAACAATAGATTGAAATTGGACTTAATGCAGAAGATATACGGCTTTATAAACATTTTTTTAAAACGTTGACCGCTTCAGAACCACGTTAAATGTTCCCGCGTGTGCTTCGACAGTCTTACCCGCCTTTGGCGACGCCGTACTTGATGGCCTGGTCCACCAGGTGCTGGTAGGCCGGCATCTTGGCGGCGGCGAGGATGAGCGACGGGTTGGTGGTGGCGTCTTGAGGCTTGTACTCCTCGATGGCTGCAGCACGGGGACACGAGGAGGAGAGGGGTTAAAAGGTCACATTCTAACATCGGATATGCACACGGGGGATACAGATCAATACTTTATAACGGTTAAAATGGGGATTTTGTTTTTCCTCATTTCTGATCCAGTAGATCAGCGTGAAAAAAAGTGAAAAATAAAGAAATAATCAAAGTCAGAAGATCTGCTCAAGATGCAAATGACGGTGGCCTTAAAGGGACATTTCACGCTACAACTCTGCCGGTGTTCTAATGACAGTGACCAGAACTCAGGTAGGAGCATATGGAGGACATACAATGTCTTAAGTATAAATAAATAAATGAATAAATATAGGAATAAATAAATACATGTTTAAATAAATACAGGGAAAAATGAATGCTTAAATGAATAAATAAACGCTTAAATAAATGTATAAATAAATGTACAAATTACAAGAATAAATAAATGCTTAAATGAATAAATGCTTGACTAAATAAATGTATAAATAAATACTTACATAACTGCTTAAATAAATGTATAAATAAATAAATAATGACAGGAATATATGAATGTATAAATAAATAAATACAAAAATAAATAAATGCATACATAAATAAATACAAAAATAAATAAATACGTAAATAAATGTATTAATAAATAAATAAATGCTTAAATAAATACAGGAATGAATAAATATAAGTTACACCTAAACAGGACAACATTAAATAAATCCATTGCTACATTTCTTTGAAGTCCCCCACAGGGGCAGACGTAACAAACACACGTCGGTGTCGTCGTCTCAGCGGCTCGTTGCAGGTAAACAAGCGCAGGGCTCACACTCATTCGGCGTAATGGTGAGCTGTATTTTTGCACTTCATGCCGGTCGTATAATTTTATGACATCATATTTATATTGCCGTTCCGTGCAAATAATTTCTGATACGGAACCGGTCCGTGGCTCAAAAAAGGGTTGGGGACCGCTGCAGTAGATGAGAAAAATGTTGAACTGAATGCTTTCATATCGGCAGAGTCCACATTTAGGCCGTGAGACGGAATCATTTCAACAACTTTATTATTATGAACATGTGTGCGAGTGCATTATTTACTAAATTATCATCTTCACCAACAGGAGTAACACGCTCCTCTGACCCTTTTGGCTGTTTGATTGGTTACAAAGACAAAAAGCCATATTTAAAATCTGTTCCCCAAGAAGGTTTTGATTATCATCTTTCATGAATATAGTTATGATTATAGTTTCATCTTTTTTATTATCTTTCATGAATATAGTTTTGATTATTCTTTTATCATCTTTCATGAAGTTTTGATTATTGTTTCATCTTTTTTATCATCTTTCATGAATATAGTTTTGATTATTGTTTATTCTTTTTTATCATCTTTCATGAATATAGTTTTGATTATTGAATCATCTTTGTCATTTTTCATGAATATAGTTGTGATTATTGTTTCCTTTTTTATCATCTTTTTGTTGCATATAGTTATGATTATTGTGTCATCTTTTTTATTATCTTTCTTGAATATAGTTTTGATTCATGTTTCATCTTCTTTCATGAATAGTCTGCAGGTCGATGCTCAACCTCACCACTAGGTGTCCGACAACGGACCAAATTCAACCAGCTGCTGTCAGATGGAAGATGGCGCCATCTAGTGGACAGAAACCTCAAAACTATCCACACTGCGACAGAAGCAGACACACATCAGATCTTTAGATATAAAGAATCCGGTTCAACACCGACACACAGATGAAGGATTCAAGCATCTTCTGTTCATTCCTAAAGCTCAAATATACAAATTCTTAAGACGCCGCTTAGTAAATTTGCTTTTTAAAGCTCTTACTGAAACTTAAGCACCGTAAAAAATGTATGCAAACAAAACACCAGCTGAGGAGCGACTGGAATACGACAGGGGATGAGTAAGAACTTTTCTCTTTTTTTAAACGCCCTGTTGCAGCTTTTAACTCGATATGCTGGAGCGCCTCCTCGGGAAGCTTCCACGCGGCCGAGGAACAAAGCCGGCTATCTCCCGAATCCCCCATTCAGGAAGGAAGAAAACAACCTCAATTGGAATCCGTGTGCAGGTCAGTGGGTTTGGCCTGAATACCTAACGAACTAAAGAGCTGCTGGGAACTCCCCGACACGGGCCCCGCTCCGGCTGCAACGAGAGGAGAACAACTCGACATCAACGGGGAACAAACGCAGCGATGACGGGAAGATTAAAAACTACTAAAAGATCGTCAACATTGAAACACTCGCCGAGACTTTTCTGTCTCTTGATGGGAACTTTATATTCTACGTGCACATTACAGATAAAACAAGTCGGGGTCACTCGAGTTGGTATTTTGTGGAGCATCAGTGTAAAATCTGCCCCCCAGAGATATGATGATGCCCCTGATGTCACCAGGAGGGGCAAAAAAATGCCCCATAATTTCCTCTAATAATTTGATAGTGTTGTGTTTGTGTTCTTTGTTGTGTCTGTAACTGTATCGCCTGTACGAGGTAGGTACACACACACACAAAATATATATATATAATTTTGAATTATAAAAAAAACTAAGAAATAAATACTTGTATAGTTGTTTAATTTTTTCTTAAATATCTATAAATAACCACAAAGAAATAAGAATAAAATAGAATATGACAGTCTGTTTTTGTTTTAATAAATTTAATAAAACACTTCTGTAGACGACTGCTTTATAGTCTTACTAACATTTAATGACAATTGCTCATAACCTGTAAGCCTAAATAAGTCTATTTATTATTTTTGAACAAACGTTAAATGTCATTTCACAAGTTTCAAAAAGTGCCCCCAATTTCTTTTTAAATGGGTCTGGAAGTCAGTGGGGCAAAAATTGCCCCCAAAGAAATATGTAACTTTCCTGCCCTGGAGCATGTTTATTGAAGCGTAAAATATAAAACAATGAACTTCTTTATAAGCGGATGAACGGCTCTGGATGCTCGTCAGGTCACATTTGTGCACAGAAACGCAGCTTTGTCAACTCCATATTCACACACGCCCTAAAATACTCTGCATAGTGTTGCATGCTGGAACAATACTAGAAAGGAGTATCGCAATACCTCTTTTCATAAGTACCGGTACGACAGTGTTTTAGTAAGTTCATGACTCATTATAAAGTTATTAAAAGTTGTTTTAATGTGATATCTGGTGGCAAATATTAAGTTCACTATCGTACAATATAGTTTAGTGGGCAGCAGATTAATGCAGACGTGTAAATGTTTTTAAATCAAGTTTATATTTTAAAAAAGAAAAAAACACTTCCTTACATTTACATGAGTAATACTTCACTTAAAGTATGCACACTCACGTTGACGCAAGTCAAAAATTATAACATAGATACAATAAAAAGGTACAAATTCGAATGCTTTAAAAAAAAAGATACCATAGTTAAAAAGACGAATTCATATATATTTTAATCATACAATGTTATTGGAGTCAGCGGAGGATGTGACGAGACGATGGTGCCTTTGTGTGTTCAGACATTTTAATACTCAGACACTCATAATTCTATAAAACGGGTTCTTTGTTTGCAGAGACAAACGAGTACGAGCAGAAATACAACATTTAAGTGGCGTTTCCTCGCAGAGTGAATTTAACTTCCTTCTCGTGAGCGGCGTCGAGCCGAGAGGAAGACGACACTTCTCTAGCGTCGCGTGCGCAACACTCGCCTTCGGCCATGTGGAGAAACTTATGGCAACATTTGGCATTAAAGAACCTCGATATCCGTATTAAGACTTCATTTTAGGCAGGTTTACACAATACCAAGAGTAAAGACAAATAGAAGCAGCTAGAACAGCCTGTAAGCTCGGAAAGTCACATGACTTCCCACATCCAAAAGCATGCATATGGATAATAAACCATCAATAAATGGATAACTAGAACGGGCACTCGGTAGAGCGCATGCATATCACAAGATGGGGCATTGAATTATGAACATGTTGGCATTAGTTGCATGCCAATTGGATAGAAATTGACCGCGCTATGGGACAAAGATGTTGACCTTTTCATGACCTTGACCTTGACCTTTGACCCAATCGATCCCAAAATCTAATCAAATGGTCCCCGGATAATAACCAATCATCCCACCAAATGTCATGCGATTCGGTTTAATACTTTTTGAGTAAATAAATAAATACACGGCGATCAAAACATTACCTTCCGCATTTTCAATGCGAAGGTAATTAAGCCTTCTCCATTTACTTCTCAAGCTTCTCCGGGTAACGTTTCTCCACGTGAAGCAAGAGGCGGTTGCGCCGCGTTGCGCCAGCTTCCTGTGCTCAACTTGTCTCAACCTGCATCCAGTGCAACGTCACGACATTCATGCAACACCGATGTTTTAAAACCGCGCCTTAAGGGGGAAGCCGAGGCCTCTTGAGAAACATCTCATCGCCTCATGAACTGGTTTTGGTTCTCATGACAGACGACTGCTTTGTTGGAAACGCTCACTGCCGAGAAGCCGTTAGGCAATACGATGACAACTGATCACAATGAGAACTAGAACGGGCACTCGGTAGAGCGCATACCTTCTCATACCACAAGACTGGGCATTGAATTATGAACATGTTGGCATTAGTTGCATGCCAATTGGATAAAAATTGACCGCGCTATGGTAAAAAGAAGATTTTGACCTTTCCATGACCTTGACCTTTGACCCAATTGATCCCAAAATCTAATCAAATGGTCCCCGGATAATAACCAATCATCCCACCAAATGTCATGCGATTAAAGAAGATGTTGACCTTTTCATGACCTTGACCTTTGACCCGATCGATCCCAAAATCTAATCAAATGGTCCCCGGATAATAACCAATCATCCCACCAAATTTCATGCGATTCGGTTTAATACTTTTTGTGTTATGCGAGTAACACGCAAACAAATAAATAAATAAATACATGGCAATCAAAACATAACCTTCCGCATTTTCAATAAGAAGGTAACAAATTAATAATTTGCTTTCAATAACACTCATTATAAAAAATCTTAATGTGATATCTGGTGGCAAATATGAAGTTTACTATATCATTTTCTTTAAAAAATTTAAACGGACGTATAGCGGACTGCAGATTAATGCATGCAGTGTAAATGTTTATAAATAATCATATTTATATATTTTAATTAATTAATTTAGCTGTAGTTTAATTAAGTACATTTGTGTGTACATTTTCTGACATTAACATGTGTTGCTGTGGTTTAATTAAGTAATAATTGTGGTACACACCAAACGTGTTGATTCCCTATATGCATGCATTTTATAAAAATGAAAGAAGTCAAAATTCCAGTCAGCTCATTGTATAAAGTTTTTAAAAACTTTCCTTTTTATATAATCACATTTATATTTTAAATAGAAGCAAAAAAATCCTGACATTCACATTTTGTGCTGTAGTTTAATTAAGTAATACTTGTGGTATGTATGAATAACTTAATTTTTTTAAAGTCTAAATTCCAGTAAGCTCATTGTATAAAGTTAGCAAAAGACTTTACTCACATTTTTGTGTGTGGTTTAAATAAGTAAGAATTGTGGTATGTATGAATAACTTTTAAAAAAAGAAAAAAAAAGTCTAAATCCCAGTGTGAGCTCATTGTATACAATTTGCAGAAGACTGCGCTTACACACATAATACAATTAAACTCGTGAATGCAAACAGCCTCCAGCAGGAACAGTCTCTGCTCTCCAGGGTCACACCAGATCTGTCGCGTCACGGTGAGTCTGCAGCGTCTCGGATCAGGAACTATGTTCCGGGTCGTGTTTCTGCACAGTTCCGCATGATGACCCCGTTGAGAAACGTGACCTTTGACCCCTGTGTGGCAAGAAGCGGGGAAACCTGTCCGTCTACACCCTGCTGCGCGTTCACGCAAGGCAGCAGTCTATAATCTAAATAGTTATATTTTTCACATCCTGCGCATGCGCAGTACGAGAAAGTTTCTAGCTTGAGGGTAATGCACACCCGAGCATTATTAATTGAATTACCACTGACGCCATCAGGTTAACTAGTATATTTGGTGTCTATAATCTAGTTTAATAGTTATATTTTACTGACACACATGCGCAGTATGTGCAAGTTGCAGTGTGAAGGTTTTTGTAGAGAATGTAGATTCTTAAATGTTATAAACACAGACGTCATGATGTCAGCTAGTACATTTGCAGCTCATAAACTAGTTTAACAGTTATATTTACGCCACACCGCACATGCGCAGTACGAGCAAGTTATTGCCAATTTGATTTGCAGTCTGTTAATATAGTTTAGTTATAGTTCCACACACGCGCATGCGCAATACGAACAAGCAGTAGCTAGCTTTCTGTCTAACGAAAGGAGCTACGGTCGGTTCGGTGACGGTTGACACAAGTAAACGGATTATCAGGACTTTCGCAGCGAGCTAACCGAGCTAGCGTTTGCACGGTTGTTCGTTTGTTGTTGTTATTGTTGTTGTTACCGTTAAAGTCGCCAGTGTCCGCCACCACCACGGTGTGCTTCTTCAGCTGGTCCAGCGCAGTCTCCATCTTCCTCCGTTTGTCCGGTGACTGACTCGACATGCTGAGCGGAGACCCGGTTTTATACACAGAGGAGCACGTGGGAGCGGACGGAGTTTCAGAGACACGGGAGCGCGCAACGCTCTTTGAAGGGGGCGGGAGCGCGCACCGGGCAGATTCAAGGAAGCTGCAGAGAAGGCAGTAAATGACTGTAAAACAACAGATTATATTACTCTCATCAATGTATCACGTGCGCTAGATTTATCTATGCACGTCGTATTTATATTACAGGAAGTGGTGGAATAATTAAATATGTTAGTCCTGCATTAAAAACGTATATTAAGGACATTAAGTACTAGTATACCATTAACTAACACGTAGTACTACAAGCACTACCATTTCACAATATTACACTATTATAATTAGTAATATGCTTTGGGATGCTAATAAATGTCGGCTGAATTTGTATTACGCTATGTACTTGTAGAAGAAATATAAAATATCAAAGAAGTATAACGTATAAGATGAAATACCAGGGACCAGGGACTAGGGACCAGGGACCAGCGACTAGGGACCAGGGACCAGGGACCAGGGACCAGGGACCAGGGACCAGGGACCAGGGACCAGGGACCAGGGACCAGGGACCAGACTAGGGACCAGGACCAGGGACCAGGACCAGGGACCAGGACCAGGACCAGGACCAGGGACCAGGGACCAGGACCAGGGACCAGGGACCAGGACCAGGACCAGGACCAGGGACCAGGGACCAGGACCAGGACCAGGACCAGGACTAGGGACCAGGGACCAGGACTAGGGACTATGGATCAGGACCAGGACCAGGACCAGGGACCAGGACCAGGGACCAGGGACCAGGGACCAGGGACCAGGACCAGGACCAGGATCAGGGACCAGGACCAGGGACCAGGGACTAGGACCAGGGACCAGGACCAGGACCAGGACCAGGACCAGGGACCAGGGACCAGGACCAGGGACCAGAGACCAGGGACCAGGGACCAGGACCAGGGACTAGGATCAGGACCAGGACCAGGGACCAGGACCAGGACCAGGGACTATGGATCAGGACCACGGACCAGGACCAGGACTAGGACCAGGACTAGGGACCAGGGACCAGGGACTAGGGACCAGGGACTAGGGACCAGGGACCAGGGACTAGGGACCAGGGACCAGGGACCAGGGACCAGGGACCAGGACAGGGACCAGGACTAGGGACCATGGATGGACCAGGACCAGGGACCAGGGACCAGGGACCAGGGACCAGGGACCAGGGACCAGGGACCAGGGACCAGGGACTAGGGACTATGGATCAGGGACCACGGACCAGGGACCAGGGACCAGGGACTATGGATCAGGGACCACGGACCAGGGACCAGGGACCAGGGACCAGGGACTATGGACCAGGGACTATGGACCAGGGACCAGGGACCAGGGACTATGGACCAGGGACTATGGACCAGGGACCAGGGACTATGGACCAGGGACCAGGGACTATGGACCAGGGACTATGGACCAGGGACCAGGGACCAGGGACTATGGACCAGGGACCAGGGACCAGGGACTAGGGACCAGGGACCAGGGACCAGGGACCAGGGACTAGGGACCAGGGACCAGGGACTAGGGACCAGGGACCAGGGACTAGGGACCAGGTGTAACTTGGATCACAACGGAGCAACGTTAGTATTGTGCATTATTAATGGGACATGAATTCATATTTATACAATCCATCTCTCTTTCTTACCCTCAGGGCTTCAGCAATGGAAGAAAGAGAAATGCCCTGCAGGTATCGGCCGGTCGTCATCGGTTACCGTATCGCACCGCGTCCTCCATCCCGGTGCAATAAAGTCTATTGAAGGAATTAAGTTGCCATCTTGGACCTGATGATCTCCATAACGGTTCCTCGTCCTATAATAGATCTCCTCGCCCTCTGGTAACAGCCACTTGAACACGACTATTATACTATTATTTGCACTGCATATGGGGGGAAATTTAATTTAAGAAACTATTACATTTGGTGTGATTGCCTCCGCTCACCTTTCAGCTCACGCGCCTGTATTACAAGAAGAAGAAGAAGAAAAACGGTAGTCCGACCCTCCGGCAGCTTCACGCTGTAACCCACTGCATTACCTCTTATAGGTCTAATTTACTCATATTGATATTTAACAATAGTGTTATGGCATTGATCATTACCTGAAGGACTTCAAGGAGCTTCAGAGTTTCTCCATGTGTGAAATCCTCCCTTCAATAAATGATTTCCACCCCAAAGGCAAAAATAAACACCTCCAACAGTGCAAATAAGATACCGTGAACTTTGTTCTTGATTATCCTCACAGAGTGTCCGGTTTGTTTTGTTAAGGTTGTGCCTACTCGTGGTTCTTGTGGTCTACGACATCGTCTGGTGCACTTAAAGGGACAGTCCACCCCAAAATCAAAAACACATTTATTTTCTCCACGAGCCCATTGACTCTGAGAAGAAGGGACCAGAAAGCTCCATTCTCTCTACTGACCACCAGGGGGCGACTCCTCTGGTTGTATAGAAGTCTATGTTTCGTGTGTTAAAGCTGCATTCTCTCTCCTGACCACCAGGGGGCTCCTCTGGTTGTATCCTCCAGTTGCAGCTCCACAGAGGTGCAGTAGCGTTACTCTCCACTGGGGGTCGACCTTTTGCTGTTTTTCCTTCCTCATTTGCACGTGCATCTATGTTGAGATAGAGAGAGAGAGAGAGAGAGAGAGAGAGAGAGAGAGAGAGAGAGAGAGAGAGAGAGAGAGAGAGAGAGAGAGAGAGAGAGAGAGAGAGAGGGGAGACCAACAAGTTCAGAAGTTTTGTGCTCCAGTGAGAGAAGCAGAGCGAGAGCCGGGAGTGAGATAAGTGAGAGAGGTAAGTCGCTTCTCTTCATTAGTGAATCACCCCCCTCTCCTGACTTCTCCGCCTTCTCCTCTTCTTCCTGACTTCTCCTTTTCCTCTTCTTCCTGACTTCTCCTCCTCCTCTTTTTCCTACTTCTCCTCTTCTTCCTGACTTCTCCTCCTTCTCCTCTTCTTCCTGACTTCTCCTCCTTCTCCTCTTCTTCCTGACTTCTCCTCCTTCTCCTATTCTTCCTGACTTCTCCTTCTCCTCTTCTTCCTGACTTCTCGTCCTCCTCTTCTTCCTGACTTCTCATTCTCCTTTTCTTCCTGACTTCTCCTCCTTCTCCTCTTCTTCCTGACTTCTCCTCCTCCTCCTCCTCCTCCTCCTCTTCTTCCTGACTTCTCCTCCTTCTCCTCTTCTTCCTGACTTCTCCTCCTCCTCCTCCTCCTCTTCTTCCTGTCTTTATTCTGCATTCCGGCTCCGACGCCGATGTCATTGGCGTTGTCGTGGCGATGTAACGTTGATAGATTGGGGATCTCTGGTCCCGTCAGACGGGATGAACTCTGGTCCTCGTCTCATCCATCGTGCTGAGTGGATCGATGAAGATGACATCATCACATTTGTCATTTTCTCATGACAAGAAAAACTTTTTTAAAACTCTTTTTAAATCCCCCCCCCCCCCCACACACACACACACACACACACACACACCAGCTTGTTAGTGGTCGTCTCGAGGTTTCATGTTGTGATTGTGGAAAAGTGGTGATGTGGTGAGAACGAAGCTCTCTGATTGGCTGAGGAACGCCAGCCCCTCCCACCCCTCAGGGGCCTCGATGAAAAGACAGAAATAAACCTGTGGAGAAGAAACAACATTTCGGAATACCGACCATTCCTCCAGCGACTCCCTCCCGCCGGTCCTCTCTTTCATTTTACTTTTTCATTTCCTGGAGCGGTCAGAGGAGCTTCAGGCCTTCAGGAGGGGGACAACAAGGCCTTGTGCCGGGTTAGACCCCCCCCCACCCCACGTGGACCTGCTCCATGTGGCACATTACACATTGAGCAGCTTCAATGGAGGCAGTATTATAGTTTGTGTGTGTGTGTGTGTGTGTGTGTGTGTGTGAGGAGTCAACACAAAACTACTCAAACAGAAGATGTTCCCGTTGCCCGTGTTGTTGTTTTATTTTATATATTTGAACAAGACACTTTGACTTTATCTCGGCTTTTCGGAGCTACTGCGCTGAAGAACTTCTCTTTATTGTATATATATATATATATATATATATACAATAATATATATATATATATATTTGAACAGGAAACATTACTTCTCTTTATTGTATATATATATATTTTAATATATATATATAGTATATATTATATAATATATATGTAATATATATATATATGTGTATATATATTATATATTATATTTATTGTATATATCTATATCTATATACGGGCTATATATAGACTATGTATATATATATAAAATAAATATTATATTATATATATATATATATATATATACATACAATAAAGAGAAATTCTTCAGCACAGTAGCTCCGAAAAGTTGAGGAGAAGTCAAAGTGATGCTTCCTGTTCAAATATATATACGGATTATATTTATATATATACAGGACTGTCTCAGAAAATTAGAATATTGTGATGAAGTTCTTTCTTTTCTGCAATGCAATTAAAAAAACAAAAATGTCATGCATTCTGGATTCATTACAAATCAACTGAAATATTGCAAGCCTTTTATTCTTTTAATATTGCTGATTATGGTTTACAGCTTAAGAAAACTCAAATATCCTATCTCTAAATATTAGAATATCATGAAAAAGTATACTAGTAGGGTATTAAACAAATCACTTGAATTGTCTAATTAACTCAAACACCTGCAAGGGTTTCCTGAGCCTTGACAAACACTCAGCTGTTATAAATCTTTTTTAACTTGGTCTGAGGAAATATTAAAATTTTATGAGATAGATTTTAGAGTTTTCTTGTTGTAAGCCATAATCAGCAATATTAAAAGAATAAAAGGCTTGCAATATTTCAGTTGATTTGTAATGAATCCAGAATGCATGACATTTTTGTTTTTTAAATTGCATTACAGAAAATAAAGAACTTCATCACAATATTCTAATTTTCTGAGACAGTCCTGTATATATACAGTATATATATATATATATATTGCTTCTAATCTTTCCTCTAAACACGTGTGAATAGGAACACCCTTCTTTAGGACCCTTAAACTGCTGCACATCTCCTTCTGCTTCCAGTTAACAGAAATAAACCAGTTTATTAGGTACCCCTCTGAATGAGCCAGAGCCCTGTGAGGAACCCAATGACCGCGCAGGAGATGACGACTCCTCTTCTTCTTCTTCTTCTTCTTCTTCTTCTTCTTCTTCTTCTTCAGGTCGTAAGCAGTGAGGATGCGTTGGGGTGTTTTCCGGAGAACCTCCCCGAACACTGGCTCCTCAGTGAGGGGCCCCACAAGGCTGCATTGTGCTGCAGGTGTGTGTGTGTGTGTGTGCGAGTGTGTGTGTGTGTGTGTGAGCACTATTCTCTAAATCCTCCCCAGTCCTCTGTTCCTCCAGGAGCCTACTGCTCTTCTTTTTAGTTTATTTTTCTGGTGCCTCTCCATATTTCACACTGGCAGTTTCCTCATGTTCTCCATGAGACACGTTCCTTCCAGTCCTGCCAGAGGAAGAAAGAGCTGAGAGGCGTACAAATATATATTCAAAATATATATATACGAAATAGTTATCTTTGCGTGAATCTTGCATCGCCGCAGATACCAGACTTCAAAGTCTGATACGGCCGATATGAATTAATTATTCGCCCAACAGGAACCGCGTTAGATAAGAAACTGGAAGATCTAACTGTGATGGTTGTTCTGGGTCAAACGAGGCTTCAGGAAACCGTAAATACAACATTTAGTTTTAAAGACAAAGCGTACAATATAAACTATTGTATTTGAATTGTTAGTTTTCATCCAACCACGAACCATAACCATAACCACTGTTGATGAATCCAACGAGAAAAATTGTTGCTTTAAGAACATTTGATGGTTTTTGCCAGGGTGCAAGCTGCATTCCCTCCACCGACCACCAGGGGGAGACTCCTCTGGTTGTATAGAAGTCTATGCTTCATGTGTTAAAGCTGCATTCCCTCCACCGACCACCAGGGGGAGACTCCTCTGGTTGTATAGAAGTTTATGATTCATGTGTTAATGCTTCATTTTCTCTACCGACCACCAAGGGGCGACTCCTCTGGTTGTATAGAAGTCTATGCTTCATGTGTTAAAGCTGCATTCTCTCTCCTGACCACCAGGGGGCGACTCCTCTAATTAAAGTTGTGCTATTTAAATGTTTGAGTTTCCGTGCTCACACTTCTGGACGACTTCACAACGTCTCTAAAGACATCGCTTCAAATCTACCACACAGTTGCTCTTCATTGGAAAGTCAAGACAAGAGAGGATGAGAGAGAGGGAGGGAGAAAGAGAGAGAGAAATAGAGAGAGAGAGAGAGAGTCAGTCTGCATTTGTTCCGCCACGAAGAAGTTAAAACTTCACTCAGAATGAAAATGGCCTCCGCTCTAAAAACAAACGTTTAAATATAGGATTTAAAGACGAGAGGAGAAAATCATGGAGGGCAGGGTGAGATGTAGTGGAGTGTGTGTGTGTGAGTGTGTGTGTGTGTGTGTGAGTGTGCGTGTGTGTGTTAAACAGGGCGTGAGACTGGGAGTCGGCAGCGGTCTTACGGGCTCGTGGTTTCCACTCGGCAGCGACGTCTCAGACGGGAAAAGGGGACTTCAACAACAACCTGAGGGTGTGTGTGTGAGTGTGTGTTAGTGTGTGTGTGTGTGAGTGTGTGTGTTAGTGTGTCCCTGTGACTTTTTCCGTCAAACACACTCTGCATTTATTGCTCTTGTCATTGAGGGGAGCCTCAAACCAATCTGTCCCCGACGTGACCCGACTGGGGAAAAGTACATTTATATTTATTTATTTATTTATATGGAGGGAGACAAATAAGAATACTGTTATTATAATGTGAATACAACAGGATCATGTCTCCTGAAAATACTTCTATACAACCAGAGGAGTCGCCCCCTGGTGGTCAATAGAGACAATGCCGCTTTAACACATGAAGCATAGACTTCTATACAACCAGAGGAGTCACCCCTGGTGGTCAGGAGAGAGAATGCAGATTTAACACATGAAGCATAGACTTCTATACAACCAGAGGAGTCACCCCCTGGTGGTCAGGAGAGAGAATGCACATTTAACACATGGAGCATAGACTTCTATACAACCAGAGGAGTCACCCCTGGTGGTCAGGAGAGAGAATGCTGATTTAACACATGGAGCATAGACTTCTATACAACCAGAGGAGTTAAAGAGTTGCACAAGGAAAAAACACAGTATTTTCAGATGTCCTGCCGTATCGGTGCACGTCATGTTTTATTTATTTTATTTTAAGCACGTTTTTCCATCTGAAGTGAACACAAGTCGACTTCGAGTCTCTTAAAGTTGCAGAGAATCGAAAAACTTATAACACACTTACTCATCGATGTGTTGGTGAGATCTCACTTTGTGTACATTCTTTGAAGCAATGACACTCTGAGTACCGGCTCTTCCAGATTCAATATATTTTTTATTTTAAAGCACTGAGAACGCCGACTAATAGAATCTCTTTTCTTCTTCGTGCCTTTATGGAACGATTCTTCTAAATATGTCCTCCAATCAGCTCACAGGCGCTAATGTCACACATCATTAGCCCCAGTTAGCTGTAATTCTTCCGGCGCTGTAATCAACCCCTTTGTTGCCTTGATTACTGTGTCCTTTGTGACACACACACACACACACACACACACACACACACGTGTGGGTTACAGGCCCAAGTATTCAGAGAGAGAGCCCCTGGGACCGAGCATCGGTTTGAAGTGAGTGTTGCTATTTGTTGACGTCAACTAAAGGACCGAAAAGGAGATGCAAAATGAGTAAAAGCAAAATGAGCACAATGAGATGCAAAACCAGTAACAGAATTCTGAAGCAAATTTACCAAAGAGAGTTTAATATGACCACAAAGAGAAGAGATGCCGAATGACAAATATAAATGCAAAGTGAGTAAAGGAAGATTTCAAATGACCTCAAAGAGATGCAAAATGACCACAAAGACACAAAAGTGTCTCAAGGAGAAACAGAAATACCCCACTGGTCTTAAAATGACAACTAAAAAAATACAGATATAAAAAAATGGAATAAAAAGATTTAAAATGACAAAAAATATATAGTATAAAGATACATGAAAGGCCGACAAAGAGATGCAAAACGAGTACAAAGAGACATATGAAAAATGCACAGAAAGAGACATTGAATGACCCAAGGAGATGCAAAAAGACCAAAAAGGGATGCAAAATTACTATAAAGGGACATCGAATGATTCGAAGAAATGCAAAAGGACCACATAGGGATTAAAAATGAGTATAAAGATACATCAAATGGCCCAAAGAGATGGACAAATACCACGGAGGGATGCAAAATGAGTACAAAGAGACATAAACTGACCAGAAGAGATGCAAAAGGACCACAGAGGGATGCAACATTAGTTTAAAGAGACATTGAGTTACCTGAGGAGATGCAAAAGGACCACAGAGGGATGCAAAATTAGTTTAAAGAGACATAGAATTACCTGAGGAGATACAAAAGGACAACAGAGGGATGCAAAATGACCAGAGAGATGTTGAGGGCTTTTCACACGTTCATCTCATCATAACACCGACTCATTCATGCGTTGGTCTAATCTGTGTCGGTTTGAGGAGTTTAAGGGAATCAAATGGTGTCTCTTTCAACACCAAAGCCTCATTTTGCTCTTACTCGCCGGGTTCCTTTCTCATGTGTGATTAACATTCAGGGCCGCCGCTCCGTCCTCCACAGCGACTCGTTCTCATCGAGAAGTTCACAAGGTACTTCTTCACCGCCGCAGCCTGCGGATTAGTTGCCATGGAGACAGAGCTGTCGAGAGGCAGCGGGCGTGTTTGCTTTTTCTCCGGCGGAGGAAAATACTTTACGGAGAAAAAAGTTGTAAGAGTTTTGTGGACGTGGGAGGATTCGGCTTCCCCTCTTCCCCTCCGTCAGGCTCTGAAGAGTCACACCTGAGGTTTCCGCGGTTCATCCATCAGAAGCCAAACGGAGCTGAAAAACAAATCGCACGAGGCTTAAAACACAGAAGACGAAGGAGAAGACCATCATCACGCCCGTGCATTAATAACCGGATAACTCCTTCATGCATTATTCACCGAGAGGAGCTACATGTCTGCTTCCCCGCATTGTTACCGCCTTGAGCTTGATTCTCTCCGCGTTATCCAGATTAATCAGCAGATAGTCGTGATCGGACTTCAAGAGAAAAGATCCTCGAGTTGCAAATCATAGAAACCCCAAAAGGCAGCACAGGAGCTCCCAGTGGATGGCGGTCATACTGGAGCCACTGGGGTCCCAGCACTGAGCACGCAGTTCTGAAGTTGGCCACTGGGAGCTAAATGAGCCGTTTAGTGGGTTTGTATGGAGGACTCAAAATGACTTAAGTATAAAGAAATGAATAAATTAATGCATGAATAAATATAGGAATAAATAAATAAATGCTTAAATAAATGTATAAATAAATAAATGCTCATTTGAATATACGGACACGTAAATGTCACACATAAATAAATGAAGAAATACGTGTGGACACATAAATAGAGATATAAATAAATGAAGAAATACAGAAATGTAGAAATACATTTATGTAATGATGTCCTGTTGATTTATAACTTATATTTATTAATTTCTGTATTTATGTATTTATACATTTATTCTTGTATTTATTTATACATTTATTTAAGCATTTATTTATTTATTCCTGTATTTATTTATTTATGTATACATTTATTTAAGCATTTATTTATGTATTCTTGTATTTATTCATGCATTTATTTATTTATTTATTTATACTTAAGTCGTTTAAGTCCTCCATAGGTTTGAGGTGGGAGGACGAGGCCGGGTGACCCCATGTGAAACCACCAACGCTGAAGATAGAACGTCTTTTATGAATATGAACTGTGAGCAGCGTTTGGGGCATCGAGCAGCCGGTCGATCCCATAATAAGTCTTCATTTTGTGTTAGTAACTCATTATTTTAATATACTAAAGTTATTAATTTGAGATATTTAGTCATTATTTCAAGACAAGACATTATTTTGAGATATTTATTATGAGATATTAATTCATTACTATCAGATAATAACTCATCATTTTGAGATAGTGAGTCATTCAGAGATATTAACTCATTATTTTAAGATACCAACTTTAGGATCACACAATCATTTGAAAGTAATTTTACATGTAATAAGAACGCCCTTTCTTGCTCTTCGGTTCATCGTCTGCAATGACGACTGCAATGACGACTGCAATTGTTTATTCCTAGATTAATTTAGTGTCAGTTAAAATCTGTTTTTCGTACTAATGTTACGTAATTCTCTGAGTTCACGTTGTATTTTAATAGAGAATCACATTTGTTTTTAATGAAAGCTGCGTTGAGAACATTTGAAGTTGAGTCACGTGCAGGACGTCACGTCATCTGGACAAAGCCGGCGTCTTCCTCTTACAGTTTTTCTCGATTGCTTAAACACATTTTTTGAAAGCATGCCTCATTTTCTCAAAACTCTAAACACAAATCCCAAAACCACTCACACAAAATGCAAAACCCTTTATATCTCCTGCAAAATGCAACTTTGCTTTCAAAACAGTGTTATGTCACCTCAAAAGGGTATTTTGTTTTCAAATGACAAACACAGCCCATTATATGAGTAGACATTCTGAGCATCGATTGAACACTGATGTGCTCAATGGAAAACACGATGAAATGGGAAAACACCAGCATGAAGGCCTTATCAGGAGCATTATGCCTTTTCATGTCCAGTGGTACTGTACGCTTTCTCCTGTTGTAAAATATTGTAAATGTATAATGTTTTAACTCAAAATATAAAACAACACACAAATATGCAACAAAAATGTTTCTTTCTTTTTTCTAATTTTTTCACAGAACAAACAGTAGAAAATAGACCACAACAGTCAACAAAAAAAGAAAGAAAAGTGTAAATAAAAAAGGACCAAAAAAATACTCCTCTGCCTCTCTAGTCTCCTCTAACTTCCATGTTTTCATCCATTCTTCTTCAAATCAGGAGGTCACCTGTGGCCCTTGTATTGCTAAAGCCTTGATTCAAAAATTGCACAACAGCCGTGGAAATGGAAGTTTTGCCAATTGAACAGCAGTGTGTTCTGTCTGGACACGAGGAGGTTTTGGCATTGATGAAGTGTGCAAAGTAGAGAGGATGGTGTTTAGTGTTTTGAAGAAAGTGTGGCTAACAATTGAAATCTGTGTCTAAAGCAGATACTTGTGCTTCTAGTTTAGCAGACTTGGTTTAGGGAGTTGGCACATGAGTTACAGGTTGTGGTCATTGTGTTATAAGTTCCAGTTTTTGTGTGTAATCAATTGAGAAAAACTGTAAAGAGGCGGTAGCGACGCCTCCGCTGCGCGGCTCGGCGCCCGGCTAACGGCGGCTTCAGAGGCGTCGCTTTGAAAGAAGGTCTAAAAATATCTTTTCTCGAGGTGAAGACATCAAAACAATGGGAACGTTTCATGATGCGCCGAAGGCCGCCATGAAAGCCGGTTTGATGAGCGGCGGTTATTCTCCTCCTCTATAATCGTGTTTTAGTTGAAGCGGGACGCAGCGACGTGCTACACCTTCAAAGAAAAGACGCTGTCATCCACCTCCGGAGGAAACACAACATGAACACATCTGGTGATCAGAACCTTTTCCAGTCGTTTGCTGGTCGCGTTCAACCACCTGACCCGCGCTGCGCGGAGGCCGGTAGGCCGACGCCCCCAAGGGAAGACTTCCATTTAACTTCCCATCAGTCTCCCTGATACAGAGACACAGACCACGAGGACCTCACTCTGTACCACCTCTCGATAGAGAATGAAGCATAGACTTCTATACAACCAGAGGAGTCGCCCTCTAGTGGTCAGAAGAGAGAATACAGCTTGCACACATGAGGTATATACTTCTATACAACCAGAGGAGTTGCCATCTAGTGGTCAGTAGAGAGAATGCAGCTTTAACATATGAAGCATAGACTTCTATACAACCAGAGGAGTCGCCCTCTGGTGGTCAGAAGAGAGAATGCTGATACAACCAGAGGAGTCACGCCCTAGTGGTCAGTAGAAAGAATGCAGCTTTAACATATGAAGCATAGACTTCTATACAACCAGAGGAGTTGCCCTCTGGTGGTCAGAAGAGAGAATGCTGCTTTACCACATGAAGCATATACTTCTATACAACCAGAGGAGTCACGCCCTAGTGTTCAGTAGATAGAATGCTGCTTTAACACATGAAGCATAGACTTCTATACAACCAGAGGAGTCGCCCTCTAGTGGTCAGTAGAGAGAATGCAGCTTTAACATATGAAGCATAGACTTCTATACAACCAGAGGAGTCACCCCCTAGTGTTCAGTAGAGAGAATGCAGCTTTAACACATGAAGCATAGACTTCTATACAACCAGAGGAGTCACCACCTAGTGTTCAGTAGATAGAATGCTGCTTTAACACATGAAGCATAGACTTCTATACAACCAGAGGAGTCGCCCCCTAGTGGTCAGTAGAGAGAATGCAGCTTCTGGTTCCTTCCTCCCAGAGTCAATGGGCTTGTGGAGTGGACTGTCCCTGTTTCTACGTAACTTAGGAATCGAACCGCCGACCCTCTGATTTTGGCCGATAGTCAAAATGCGTGTATTATTCTGAATAATGGAACCGGTCGGGTTCATTTGACGTCCGGCTTCAGCACAGACGCAAACAACCCTTGGGGATTAATAAAGTATATATCATCATCATCATCATCATCAAACACTTTGTCTCCGAGACGAGGAGCGGACGTCACCGTGGAAACGACAACAATGGAACCGACGTGTTCTTCTTTGTTGGTTTCGGGACCTTGATCCAAGAACTTTTTTATGAAGAGAAAAAAAACATTCCCACTAATGAGATTCATTAAAAAATGTCTTTAGAGCTGAATCCATCGCGGCCCTCGTGAGAGAAGACCCTCCGGCGCCGCGTGACGCTAACGCTAACGAGCAGCGCCGGCAGGTGAGATGGGAACGCCGCTGGACGCCATTGGGACTCCCACTGCGTGCAGTATCTGTGCTGCGAGCGCTATTGGCAGCCTCAGCAAGGTCCCTGGGGAAAGATGGAGCTCTCTCTCTCTCACACACACACACACACACACACACACACACACACACACACACACACACACACACACACACACACACACACACACACACTCACACACACACACACCACACACACACACACACACACACACACACACACACACACACACACACACACACACACACACACACACACTCACACACACACACACACACACACACACACACACACACTCTCACACACACACTCTCACACACTCTCTCACACACACACCAATTGATAGGTCTCGATCCGAGGAGATTCATGTCGGCTCCGGGGGGAGAATCTGATCTCTGGTTCTCTCTCTGGTGTTCTCCTGCCCCCGGCCCCCACCCATGAGATTACTCTGTGTTGTGCTGAGCAGGTGTTTGAAGTGATTCCCTCTTAATGTCTCCGTGTGTGTGTTTGTATGTGTGTGTATGTGTGTTTGTGTGTATGTGTGTGTATGTGTGTTTGTGTGTGTATGTGTGTGTTTGTGTGTATGTGTGTATGTGTGTTTGTGTGTATATGTGTTTGTATGTGTGTGTGTGTGTGTGTATGTGTGTGTTTGTGTGTATATGTGTTTGTATGTGTGTGTGTTTGTGTGTGTATGTGTGTGTTTGTATGTGTGTATGTATGTTTGTGTGTGTATGTGTTTGTGTATGTGTGTGTGTGTGTATGTGTATATGTGTATATGTGTGTGTGTGTATGTGTATGTGTATATATATGTGTGTGTATGTGTGTGTGTATATGTATATGTATATGTGTATATATGTATATGTGTTTGTATGTGTGTATGTATATTCGTATATATATATGTATGTGTATATATATTTATATATATATATTCATATAAATATATATATGTATATATATATGTGTATATATATGTATATATATATATATATGTATGTGTATATGTATATATATATATATATATATATATATGTGTATATATATATATGTGTATATATGTATGTGTGTATGTATCTATGTGTGTATATATGTATATGTGTGTATAGATATGTATATATATGTATATGTATATATGTACTGTATATATGTGTATATATGTGTATGTATATATATATATATATGTGTATATATATATATGTGTATATATGTATATATATATATATATGTGTATGTATATATATGTATATGTGTGTATATGTGTATGTGTATGTATGTGTGTATGTGTATATATATGTGTGTATATATATATATGTGTGTGTATGTATATATATATGTGTATTTATGTGTATGTGTTTGTGTATGTGTGTGTGTATGTGTATGTGTGTATGTGTATGTATGTGTGTGTGTATGTGTGTGTGTTTGTGTATGTGTGTATGTGTGTGTGTTTGTGTGTATGTGTATGTGTGTGTATGTGTGTGTGTATGTGTGTGTGTATCTGTGTTTGTGTGTATATGTGTGTGTGTTTGTGTGTGTGTGTATGGGTGTATGTGTGTGTGTTTGTGTGTGTATGTGTGTTTGTCTATGTGTGTGTGTGTGTATTTGTGGCCTACTGTAGAAATAAATATATAAATAAATCAGAAGGAGGGGATTTATTTGAAATTCAAAAAAATGTCAAATCTTGTTCAGACTAGTGACAGGAGATAATATATATATATATATATATATATATATATATATATATATATATATATATATATATTTATATCTTTATAATTATTATTATTATTTGTGTCTTCTAACTCCCCTGCACCTCCTTCCACTCCATCTCTCCGTTCATGTCTGCTGATCGATGATACCGATTAGTGAAACATAAACATAGAAACAAACAGCTGCTCAGGCACCAGCTCGGCCCCTCGGGGTCCTGAAGGGTCGTCACGACGACCCCGATTCATTTCGGGTCTTGAAAGACTTTTAAAAAAAGACTTGAAAAGAAATCTGATTTTAAAAGCGTTGGGCCTCGCAAATCAAATGTCAGACTGTGTGTGTGTGTGTGTGTGTGTGTGTGTAGGTGTGTGTGTGAGCCCCGATCTAATTGGCCCCTGAAACCGTTTCGACTCGGCTCCTGAGGAAAACCCTCGTGAATGAACCTTCAAGGCGTCACGTCTTTCTCAGTTTTAGAACCAGTTGGATGATTTCTGTAAAAAGAAAAAAAGAAAAAGGATTTCTTTTCGTTCAACGTGACGTAAAAACAGATTATTTTTCTTCTCCTTCTCTCTCAAAGGAGTGTAACCTCGGAGTGGGAGTCACACACCATGTATGTCAGCTGTCAGCGCAGTGGTGTGTGTGTGTGTGGGGGCTCGTTCATGCATGTGTGTTTTTACATAATGTTTGTGACTGTAACCGCACACACACACACACACACACACATGGCCACACAGCGAGCGTTTGATTGACAGGTCCGGTAATAACCTTCCAGCTCAGGGATTAGATTAGCGGCAGAATGAAAAAAATGGCGGATGTGACACGTCCTGTATGCACGCGTCACGTTTGCAGGTTTTGTATTTATTTGTATTTATTTTGATGTCGTCCCCCCCCCACCCCCCGGTGAGATGTGTAAACTGCGAGGCCCGATGTGCAGATGGAGATAGATGGAGACATTACCAGAGGTGGAAATTACCGTTCTGCGCCCCGGCTGTGAAAAGATGTCACATCAGGCTGACTGATGCCGCACCTGGATGAGATGTCCTCGTCAACTTCTTTTTTTTTTGCGAAGTGAAAGAACGCAAGATTGATTCCCAGATACCGCGGTTTGCTCGTCGGCCGTCGGAATGTAAATAATGAAAGTCGTCTGCAGCTTTTATTTATTCTCGCGCGCCGATCCATCGACCGTCAGATACGAGGCGCGTTTGTGAAGTCGTCCGACGTGCAATTACGACGGCGCTCTTGCTTTTTCGCTATTGTTCTCTACGGCCACTCGGGAGGGGAAGACGGGTTTTACTGAGTTTATGTACTTATTTAAATTCCCACACCACCAAGTTTTAACACTGGTTTTGTTGCATCAACCCCAAACTGCATCCGGGTCACGGGTAAAAAGCTTAAAGCCTAAAGCCAATGCCGAGGTTCCCTCAAACATGCATTCTCTCTAATGGCCAGCAGGGGGCTGCATGTTCGTATGTGTTACAGCTACTGCTCTTCATCGATGCATCGGGCGTTTCTCACATTTCGTCCTTGAGTATCAAAATATATTTTTTATTTGAGGTTCTTTTTGACAGCCGAGTGGTCACAGATGATTTTGTCTCTTTCTGATAATCAAAGGGCTGATTACTAACCTCTCGTAGCGGCTCGTGAAAGCCGCTCCTCACTTATCTGACTCACTGAGGAGCTGAGTCTTTTATCGTGATTAGGTGCTTCAAAATTAAAGTCGATGGTTAAAAGTGTTCGTCTGCCTCCTGCAGGCTCATTAAACTGGAGGGAAATCACAAATACTGCACAATTCTACACATATTTTATGTTTTAATATATTCAATACATGTTATTATTAATATTATCTATATTAATATTGTAGTAGTATTACTGTTATTAAAATAATCTTGCACATATTTTATGTTTTAATAGATTCAATAAACATTATTATTAATATTATCAGTATTAATATTGTAGTCGTAGTATTACTGTTATTGAAATAATCCTGCACATATTTCATGTTTTAATATATTCAATAAATATTATTATTAATATTATCAGTATTAATATTGTAGAAGTAGTTTTACTTTTATTAAAATAATTCTGCACATATTTTATGTTTTAATAGATTCAATAAACATTATTATTAATATTATCAGTATTAATATTGTAGTAGTAGTTTTACTTTTATTAAAATAATTCTGCACATATTTTATGTTTTAATAGATTCAATAAACATTATTATTAATATTATCTGTATTAATATTGTAGTAGTATTACTGTTATTCAAATAATCCTATTAATAACAATACAAAAACATCTGGATTTCTATAGAACATGCAAGATAAAAACAACTATTATCATAATAATAATAATATGTATGCAGCACTGATGCAATGATGCATTCAATGCAACACAAAGTGTTAGAAGATGATCGTAACATGTATGAGAATAATAAAAACGCGGTGTAATGTGGTGAAACCTTTCCAGGATGAAGTGGCTCTTTGAGCTTCTGTTGTTAATATTTCACAACAGACGAGTTCCCGTTGTTCTTTAAATAGTCGATAGAGGTCTTCACTGATGCTCCGTCTGAGCCGTGTTGCGCTGCATTGTTGACACAAACCTGCTGTTTACAACTTTAGCCCACTTGCTTTCTTTGTGCCGAGGCAGCCTGTGCCATGAAAACACGTTATAAATAATTAAAGTTCAATTTCCAGAATGACGGGTGATTTATCTTCAGGCTGTCAGCAGTGAATCAGATAATAAAAATAAGCTTATTTATTCTCTCTTAGTGTATTTAAGAAGTAGGCGTCGCCCGTTGGCTCGTAGACCGGCGTTTTGAAGACTCCAGTTCGACATCTTGGCCGTCGACATCTTGGTTTTTTTGACCGAAGAGGGTGGAGGACAACAAATAAACTTTTAGGGTGAAAACAATGTTAAAATTAACTTTCACGAGGGAAAAGGATGAAAGTGGTAAGATGAAAAAACACGAGCAACACCCACCCCGGACAACGCTGTGGGGGCGACCTGTCAATCAACTTGTAGCCCCGCCCTTTTTAAACTATAGAGCACTAAACGATGACATCATGCTGTATAGAAGAAGACTTGAAACTAGAGGCTGAGACATAAACTCATGTTTACAATGTTTACTGAGGGAATACATCAAGAGAAGTAGAGTCACTATATAGACTTCTATACAACCAGACGAGCCCCCTGGTGGTCAGTCGAGAGAATGCAGCTTTAACGCATGAAGCATAGACTTCTATACAACCAGAGGAGTCGCCCCCTCTATTTCATTCTTTACACAATGAAGCTCATCTTTTCTGCCCCACATATCATCTCTCCATGTCTGATGCGTAACTGCAGACAACAATCGACACACTCAAACACAACAATAGGTCGGCTCACACGCCGTCACGCCTCCTTAATTGGTTTGTGTCCACTCGTGTAAAAACCCTGCGTTGTATTTTTATATTAATCACATCCTTCAGTTTAATTAACGCTTATTCGTAATGTTCAAAAGGTAAAAGTCACTCTAATGATGACCCAGGTGTGACTCATTCAATATTTTGCCCTCAGGCTTTGTGGATTTTTTATTATTCATGACGGTTAATGTGTGAGTTGTATTTCTTCCCTTTAATTCGTGTATCATTCACAGTGTGAGCTGCTTGATAGTAATGTCGAGGGGTCTTTGAACGCATCGGCACTCGTTGTTACCATGAGATCGTTATCGGAGCCGTCGCACCTGAGGGGGAGAATCTGGGATGGAAACGTCTGCCAGTGACCCACTTCCCTCCAGAAACACTCCTGCTCTTCTGCAGCGCGGCGTCGGCTCCCAGAGAGGAGGAGGAGGAGGAGGAGAGGAGGAGGAAGAGGAGGAGGAGGAGGAAGAGGAGGAGGTTACGCTGCTGCTGCCTGGAGCTGAGCTTCGACTGTAGGTCAGAGGCTGCAGGGGAAGATCTGGGTCTGGAGTTGGAGGTGTAGTTGAAATTTGAGGTGTAGTCGGAGTTGGAAGTGGAGGTGGAGATGGGGGTGGAGATGGGGGTGGAGGTGGAGTTGGGGGTGGAGGTGGAGGTGGAGATGGGGGTGATGGAGGTGGAGGTGGAGTTGGGGTGGAGGTGGAGGTGGAGATGGGGGTGGAGGTGGAGTTGGGGGTGGAGGTGGAGATGGAGATGGGGGTGGAGATGGAGGAGGAGGTGGAGATGGAGATGGGGGTGGAGGTGGAGGAGGAGGTGGAGGTGGAGATGGGGGTGGAGATGGAGGAGGAGGTGGAGATGGAGATGGGGGTGGAGATGGAGGAGGAGGTGGAGATGGGGGTGGAGATGGAGGAGGAGGTGGAGATGGAGATGGGGGTGGAGATAGAGGAGGAGGTGGAGCTGGAGATGGGGGTAGGGGTGGAGGAGGAGGTGGAGATTGAGATGGGGTGGAGATGGAGATGGGGGTGGAGGTGGAGGAGGAGGTGGAGATGGGGTGGAGGTGGAGATAGAGGAGGAGGTGGAGCTGGAGATGGGGGTAGGGGTGGAGGAGGAGGTGGAGATGGAGATGGGGTGGAGATGGAGATGGGGGTGGAGGTGGAGGAGGAGGTGGTGATGGGGTGGAGGTGGAGGAGGAGGTGGAGATGGGGGTGGAGGTGGAGGAGGAGGTGGAGATGGGGTGGAGGTGGAGGAGGAGGTGGAGATGGAGGTGGAGGAGGAGGAGGAGGAGGAGATGGGGGTGGAGGTGGAGTTGGAGATGGGGGTGGAGGTGGAGTTGGGGGTGGAGGTGGAGGTGGAGGTGGAGATGGGGTGGAGTTGGGGTGGAGGTGGAGTGGAGATGGGGTGGAGATGGAGGAGGAGGTGGAGAGGGAGATGGGGGTGGATATGGAGGGGGTGGAGATGGAGATGGGGGTGGAGGAGGAGGGGGAGATGGGGGTGGAGGTGGAGGTGGAGATGGGGGTGGAGATGGAGGAGGAGGTGGAGATGAAGATGGGGGTGGAGATGGAGGAGGAGGTGGAGATGGAGATGGGGGTAGGGGTGGAGGAGGAGGTGGTGGAGATGGAGATGGGGTGGAGATGGAGATGGGGTGGAGGTGGAGATGGAGGAGGAGGTGGAGGTGGAGGAGGAGGTGGAGATGGGGTGGAGGTGGAGATAGAGGAGGTGGAGATGGGGGAGGTGGAGGTGGAGGAGGTGGAGATGGGGGTGGAGGTGGAGGTGGGAGGAGGTGGAGGTGGAGGTGGAGGAGGAGGAGAGATGGGGTGGAGGTGGAGGAGGAGGTGGAGATGGGGTGGAGGTGGAGGAGGAGGTGGAGATGGAGATGGGGGTGGAGGTGGAGGTGGAGTTGGGGGTGGAGGTGGAGGTGGAGGTGGAGATGGGGGTGATGGAGGTGGAGGTGGAGTTGGGGGTGGAGGTGGAGATGGGGGTGGAGGTGGAGTTGGGGTGGAGATGGAGGAGGAGGTGGAGATGGAGATGGGGTGGAGATGGAGATGGAGATGGGGTGGAGGTGGAGGTGGAGGGACATGGGGGGAGATGGAGGTGGAGGTGGAGGTGGAGGTGGAGATGGAGGTGGAGATGGAGATGTAGGTGGAGATGGAGGTGGAGGTGGAGATGGAGATGGAGATGGAGATGGAGGTGGAGATGGAGATGGAGGTGGAGATGGAGGTGGAGATGGAGATGGAGGTGGAGATGGAGATGGAGATGGAGATGGGGTGGAGGAGGAGGTGTACATGGGTGTGGAGGTGGAGGAGGAGGTGGAGATGGGGTGGAGGAGGAGATGGAGGTGGAGGCGGAGGACGAAGAGGTGGAGGAGGAGGAGGAGGAAGAGGAGATGGAGATGGAGGAGAGGAGGAGGAGGAGGAGGAGAAGGAGGAGGAAGAGGAGGAGGAGGAGGAGAAGGAGGAGAAGGAGGAGGAGGAGGAGGAGAAGGAGGAGAAGAAGGAGGAGGAAGAGGAGGAGGAGGAGGAGGAGGAGGTCTCTGAGCCGGAGGACAAATACACTTTAAACTTTAAATCAAAATATTGAACGACTTTTATAACACGTGACGAGACGTCTTCTCATCACGCTGCTGGAGACGCTGCATCACGGCGTCTGTCCTTTAATATCTTCAATACATTTCCACCAGAATGATTTCATAATCATAATTTATTCTGTGTCTTCCTTCATTATCATTTCTGCATCGTCGGCGTTTGTCTTTCCCGGAACTCTTTGGCGGCGGCGCGTTCGTCTATTTTTGTTTTTATTGTGCATAAATCTCAACGTTGTCGCCGGGTGACGCTCACGTCGCCACGAGGCCGCTCCATGAATGCAACGCGCTTATTTCCCACCAGAGCCGTTGGTGCTCATCGACGTGGCTCTGATTTATCATGTGTGTGTGTGTGTGTGTGTGCGTGTGTGTGTGTGTGTGTGTGTGTGTGTGCGTCTCGGTGTCTGTCCGTGTTCTGTTGTACCGAACCGCGTGTGACTTTGAGGTTTGGTTTGTGGTGACGACCTCTCGTGGTCGCGGTGACTCACTTTATTGCATGTTTTATGCTGCAGTTGACTTCCTGCTGACTCCAGTAGGGGGCGCTAGTGAGACAACAGTGTGTGTGTGTGGGGGGGGGGGGGTTGCTCAGCTTTATTGTTTTGGACGGTGCGTTTTGAAAATGTATGCTTCATGTGTTAAAGCTGCATTCTCTCTCCTGACCACCAGGGGGCTCCTCTGGTTGTATAGAAGTCTATGCTTCATGTGTTAAAGCTGCATTCTCTCTCCTGACCACCAGGGGGCTCCTCTGGTTGTATAGAAGTCTATATCGTGACTCTTCTTCTCTCTTGATGTATTCCCTCAGTAAACATTGTAAACATGAGTTTATGTCTCAGCCTCTAGTCTCCAGTCTTCTTCTATGCAGCATGATGTCATCGTTTAGTGCTTTCCGGTCGTGTGGAGTGGAGCAGACCGTAAAGCAGGGTGTAGATTTAAGCTTGAATGGCTCTTCAAACATTATCAAACACTGTTACTGAGCTTGTTTGTATAATTTTTGCTACGTTCTGCTCGTTAGATGAAACCATAAAGAACAACAACACTGAGGAAGAGGAGGCCGACGCCTCCGGGCCAAACAGAGGAACTGCAACGCGAGGGGAAAGGGAGGAGAAGTGGCAGCTGGTAAAGAGCCAGATGTCCGATTTATGACTTGATATTCATTTAATAAACATATAAAAGTAAATTAGAAGATCTGCGTGAGAAACAAAGAAGAACTATTAAATAAAGATGGATGTGACCATGTGGTCTCCAGTGGGCTGAAGACCACGAGGTGAGCAGAACAGAAGGTCCCCCCCCCCCCCACACACACTTCTTTTTCTTTTTTATCATCCCAGTGATTCATACAGAACTTTAATTTGTTCCCCGTAAACCTTCTCAGAACAAGAGCGTCTCCTTCGTCGGGTTTCCTCGCTTTTATTTGTGCAAGTTGAGGAATTCAAAGCTGCCGCCAGCTGTGGGGAGATGCCTACTGTGTGTGTGTGTGTGTGTCAGATTTGGGGATTACATAACCGATGATAAGGAAGGTGTCTCATGTTAATGACGTTTAATGAGTCTCATCCCAGACTTCACAGTTCGCGAAATATGACGACAGATTGTGTCGATTAACACCCGCACACACACACACACACACACACATACTGGAACCAAGCACATGCTGTATGAATATATACGTGTGTGTGTGTTTGTGTAGTGATTCAACAGAATATGCATTATGCATGAATATGCATGCTCGGTGCCAAGGAAGAAAAACAATATTTCTACAGGGAGCAGCTGTTCCATGTAAACCTTTATTGGTTAAACGTCAGCTACACAAACACGTTGCTGGAAGGTGGATAAGCTGCGGTGTGTTCAGGGACATCCACGTGTTTTTACCTCGATTTATTCAGCATTTTCTGGCCGTCGCCATCAAAATGACGCGAGAGGGAGGAGCATCAACGGTACGCCGAATAAGACGCGCGGAGGAGTTAAAACAAACTGTAAGATAATGAAAATACGGCCAACCCCCAGACCTGTCAATCACCTTGTAGCCCCGCCCCCAAGCACACCCCGCTAAATGGACCAGAATGTACTGAAGAAGAGAACGCAGCTTTAACACATGAAGCATAGACTTCTATACAACCACAGGAGTCGCCCCCTAGTGGTCAGTAGAGAGAATGCAGCTTTAACACATGAAGCATAGACTTCTATACAACCAGAGGAGTCGCCCCCTGGTGATCAGGAGAGAGAATGCAGCGTTAACACATGAAGCATAGACTTCTATACAACCAGAGTCGCCCCCCTGGTGGTCAGTAGAGAGAATGCAGCTATATCGGTAACAGCGACACACCTTCGGGAGTCAAGTTGTATTGGATGGCGGGGAAAAGTGCAAAAGTCAAGGTCCAGGGAAGAGGAGGAGGAGTAGGAGGAGAAGGAGGAGGAGGAGGAGCATGAGCGGAGCCAAGCGTGCAGAGAGCAGCCTGGGCTGTGCACAAGAACAACCTCTGCATGTGGAATGAGTTGCAGGGAGGAGGAGGAGGTGGAGGAGGAGGCACCAGTGCAGCAAGCTCCTGGTATAAACCCAACGCACCAGGTGTTGCGCGCACACGCGTGTGCGAGTTTGATCTAATAAAAGAAAAAACGATCGCCCTGTGCCTGGTGCACAGAGACACCGATTGGCTGTTCTCCCTCTTAAGGGCGTGGCCAGAATATGAACGACTGCTCCAGTCTTTTCGCGCTGCCAGTTAAAAAAACAAAACATTTTTATTATAGGGTTGTGGGGGGGGGGGGCAGTCACAGAGGAGAGGATGGGGTTTGATAAGGTGCGTGCGGAGGGGAGCGCGGCAGCGCTGCTGAGGAGAAGAACAGAGAGAGAAAGAGGTGGGGAGAGAGAGAGAGAGAGGGGGGGGAGAGAGGGGGGGAGAGAGAGAGAGCTCGGACGAGCGCTCACACACTGCGGTCTTTCTCTCCGCGCTTCTCGGAGGAGGCAGACTCGAGACTTCTTCTCTCGTCGCGTTTCTTTTTTGTGTGGCCATGACCCCCGTGGACACCTCGGTGTCCTCGCCCACTTGAGAGAAGAGGAGGAGGAGGAGGAGGAGGAGAGGGGGGGAGGAGGGGGAAAGAGAAAATAGCCGTATAGCAGAAGACTGGAGGGGGGTGGAGGACGAGGAGAGAAGAGAGAAGAGAGGAGGACGAGGAGGAGGAGGAGGTGCGTCGCACACTTTTTTCCTCGCTGATGAGCTGAGTCTGGAAATTAATTAACCGCCGTCAGCGCAGAGGGGGAGCGGAGTGAGGAGAGCAGGAGGAGAAGAGGAGGAAATCTGAGGAGGGAGTCAGAGGAAGGAGTCAGAGGAAGGAGTCAGAGGAAGGAGTCAGAAGGACTCACTTTTCAGAGACGCACAAACCAGACAAGTTGAGGCGGACGCAAAGGGACATTTAGGCTGCGTGCGGTGCGCGCACGCGCGCTCTTCATCGCTCCATCCATCTGCTCGACCTTCCTCGCGCACACATAACACCATCAACACCATCAACACCATCAACACCATCCTTTTCCTTTCCATTTTATTTGCATGTCAGCAAAAAAAAAGAAGAAAGCCACTCAGACCCCGCCCCCCCCCCCCTCATTGTCACTGGACGTGTCTCTGAGTAGTAGAAGTTGATTGGTCCGGATCGGGGTGTGTGGGGGGTGGAGAGAGGGGGGGAGGGGGATACGGTTACCTCCGAGCCCGGAGAGAGAGAGAGAGAGAGAGCACCTGCCCAGGAACTTCTCTCAGGAGACCCAGCTGTAGGGACGTTTCTGGATCTTTATTTTTTTATTTTATTTTGTGGAGGGGGCCGGATCGAGTTGGACCCCCCTCCCCCCGCCCCCTCCGGATTGAAACTGCATTTAATCTCTCGGAGCCACCTGCGTTTGAGTGATTGCGGAGAGAGGGACGCGCGCGCGCGCGTGTGAGTCGGGATCATGTCCTGAACACACAGAATCACGCAAAGTGTTGCGGCGGCGGGATTACGCGCGAATATAGTGGCACCGTGGGATTAAAGAGCACCGTATTTTCCACAGATTAAGTCAGATCAAGTGTGATCACATCACACTTTTCGTGTGAGGAAGAGGAGGAGGAGGAGGATTTAATCAGATAGGAGTTTGAGGCCCAAACTGGAGAAAACACCCATCAGCACTCCGTGGACTAACTTTCTGGTCCCCTCCTTGAGGACTTTTTCCTTTTTGGACCCCCCCCCTCCCTACGATGAGACGCTCCAGCACCGACGAGACCCCGTACCGGCGCAGTCCGTCTCTGGACAGCAAGCCCGAGTCGCCGCCGTTCAACTCCGGCTTCCACCGCTTCAGCGGGGAGTTCGAGTACAAGCGACCGCCCTTCGCGTTCGGCTTCCACACGGCCACCGCCGGGCCGCGGGCCGCCAAGGGCCGCTGCGCCCCGCGCGGGAAGAAGTACGTGGTGTTTTACCTGGACCTGTCCTTCATCTTCCTCCTAGAGCTACGGCGCTGCAGGATGGCGGAGGGCTGCATGATGGCCCTGCGCTACGGGATGGTCTTCTTCAACCTGCTGTTCTGGGTGAGTCGGCTGGGTTTGGGCTGTGCGAGTTTGTTTGTTTGTTGTTGTTTTTTGGTTGCTTTCTGGACTTTTGCATGTTTACTCTGTTTACTCCGGTATGTGCAACCGTGTGGAGGAGGGAGACGGGTCACGTCATTATAGTGATGGAAGACTCAATTTAGGGTGCTTAGCGAGTCACGTGACTAGAGAGTGATTAATGACTCGTGTGAGTGAAGAGTGACTTTGATGTGACTTTCGACTCATGTGACGTGACACGGGATTAATGACTAATGAGTCACCTGACAAGCGAGTTACTAACGAGTCACCTGACAAGTGAGTTACTAACAAGTCACCTTAGTAGCGAGTTACTAACGAGTCACCTGACTAGTGAGTTACTAACAAGTCACCTTTGTAGCGAGTTACTAATGAGTCACCTGACTAGTAAGTTACTAACAAGTCACCTGACTACTGAGTTACTAACGAGTCACCTGACTAGTAAGTTACTAACAAGTCATCTGACTAGTGAGTTACTAACAAGTCACCTTAGTAGCGAGTTACTAACAAGTCACCTGACTAGTAAGTTACTAACAAGTCACCTGACTAGGGAGTTACTAACAAGTCACCTGACTAGTGAGTTACTAACAAGTCACCTGACTAGTGAGTTACGAACAAGTCACCTGACTAGTGAGTTACTAACGAGTCACCTGACTAGTAAGTTACTAACAAGTCACCTGACTAGTGAGTTACTAACAAGTCACCTGACTAGGGAGTTACTAACAAGTCACCTGACTAGTGAGTTACTAACAAGTCACCTGACTAGTGAGTTACTAACAAGTCACCTTAGTAGCGAGTTACTAACAAGTCACCTGACTAGTGAGTTACGAACAAGTCACCTGACTAGTAAGTTACTAACAAGTCACCTGACTAGTGAGTTACTAACAAGTCACCTGACTAGTGAGTTACTAACAAGTCACCTGACTAGTGAGTTACTAACAAGTCACCTGACTAGTGAGTTACTAACAAGTCACCTGACTAGTGAGTTACTAACAAGTCACCTGACTAGTGAGTTACGAACAAGTCACCTGACTAGTGAGTTACTAACGAGTCACCTGACTAGTAAGTTACTAACAAGTCACCTGACTAGTGAGTTACTAACAAGTCACCTGACTAGTGAGTTACGAACAAGTCACCTGACTAGTGAGTTACTAACAAGTCACCTGACTAGTGAGTTACTAACAAGTCACCTTAGTAGCGAGTTACTAACAAGTCACCTGACTAGTGAGTTACTAACAAGTCACCTGACTAGTGAGTTACTAACAAGTCACCTGACTAGTGAGTTACGAACAAGTCACCTGACTAGTAAGTTACGAACAAGTCACCTGACTAGTGAGTTACTAACAAGTCACCTGACTAGTGAGTTACTAACAAGTCACCTGACTAGTGAGTTACTAACAAGTCACCTTAGTAGCGAGTTACTAACAAGTCACCTGACTAGTAAGTTACTAACAAGTCACCTGACTAGTAAGTTACTAACAAGTCACCTGACTAGTGAGTTACGAACAAGTCACCTGACTAGGGAGTTACTAACATGTCACCTGACTAGTGAGTTACGAACAAGTCACCTGACTAGTGAGTTACTAACAAGTCACCTGACTAGTGAGTTACTAACAAGTCACCTGACTAGTAAGTTACGAACAAGTCACCTGACTAGTGAGTTACTAACAAGTCACCTGACTAGTGAGTTACAAACAAGTCACCTGACTAGTAAGTTACGAACAAGTCACCTGACTAGTGAGTTACTAACAAGTCACCTGACTACTGAGTTACTAACAAGTCACCTGACTAGTGAGTTACTAACAAGTCACCTGACTAGTGAGTTACGAACAAGTCACCTGACTAGTAAGTTACGAACAAGTCACCTGACTAGTGAGTTACGAACAAGTCACCTGACTAGTAAGTTACGAACAAGTCACCTGACTAGTGAGTTACTAACAAGTCACCTGACTAGTGAGTTACGAACAAGTCACCTGACTAGTGAGTTACTAACAAGTCACCTGACTAAGGAGTAACTAACAAGTCACCTGACTAGCGGGTTACGAACGAGTCACCTGACTAGTGAGTCACCTGACTAGTGAGTTACGAACGAGTCACCTGACTAGTGAGTCACCTGACTAGTGAGTTACTAACGAGTCACCTGACTCCACTACATCACATTTATCTGACTTACGACAAGTGCAGCGTGTAAAGGAGGACTCGCCTTGACGAGTCACCTGACTGACGAGTCCTGTGTGAGCGACTCGAGGCTTTTTGCTCGGCGTACTTCCTGTTCAGACGGGGGGGGGGGTCATGTGTTTAGATCACGCGTAACGAAGCCCTGCGTGGGGGAGTCGAGCTTCTTCTGTTCCAATGTGGGTGTGCGATCCTCCTCCTCCTCCTCCTCCTCCTCCTCCTCCTCCTCCCACCGGCATGCCACTCTGTCGGGGTGATCCTATCTGACTCTCGGTCCGAGCCTCTCCATAACGGATCACTCTCATGTCTGAAGATCCAGATCTGGGCTTCGTGTGTGTCCTCTTCTTTTTCTAATCCATTATTTCCCGCCGTCTCTCCTTTGTGTTGCGACTCCGTCTCAGAGTCTTTGAGGGGCCGCCGTGGCCCCCGTGATTACTCTGATTCGTCATACTTCTGATCTTATTGGTAGCGGAGCGAGACGAGGCCTCGAATGCCCGAAATCCAATCTAGCTGCCAGGATGCAATCTCCCTCTGGGAACGAGTGACCTCTTCAACTCTTCATCTTCTCTCCGCTATAAAGCACTGTCAGAGAGAGCAGTGTGTGTGTTATTAGCACACTGTGTGTGTGTGTGGTGTTGCTTGGTGTTTAAAATGAGCACATGAACACGCCGAGCAGCTCTTATGTAATAAAGAAGTCCTTCAAGCAGCTGGTGGTGACCTCGGCTTCGCCCCAGTTGCTATGACGATTTACAACCTTTTACACATTAAAACTGTAGACTTTTATGAGGGGGGGGGGGGTTTCATTGGTTTTTAATGTGACCTCAATGTCGCGTGCACAGTGGAGTGGACAGTCTACCCAGATCACGTGGTTTTATATTCATGCTGTAGAAAAAACAGGATTGGTGTTAAACGTTCACGGCCAATCAAATACGACCAATCAAATACCAATGCCAAAGGACTCACCTGACTGACGAGTCACGTGGCTAACGACTCACGTGACTTGCGTGTCAGGTTACTAATGAGTCACGTGGCTAACGACTCACGTGACTTACGTGTCACGTTACTAACGAGTCACGTGGCTAACGACTCATGTTACTGTTGAGTTACGTGGATAACGACTCACGTGACTTACGTGTCACTTTACTAACGAGTCACGTGGCTAACGACTCACGTGACTTACGTGTCACGTTACTAACAAGTCACGTGGCTAACGACTCACGTGACTTACGTGTCACGTTACTAATGAGTCACGTGGATAACGACTCACGTGACTTACGTGTCACGTTACTAACGAGTCACGTGGCTAACGAGTCATGTTACTGTTGAGTTACGTGGATAATGAGTCACGTGACTTGCGTGTCAGGTTACTAACGAGTCACGTGGCTAACGACTCACGTGACTTACGTGTCACGTTGCTAATGACTCACATGACTGTCGAGTTACGTGGCTAATGAGTCACGTGACTGACGAGTCACCTGACTGACGAGTCACGTGGCTAACGACTCACGTGACTTACGTGTGACGTTACTAACGAGTCACGTGGCTAACGACTCACGTGACTTACGTGTCACGTTACTAACGAGTCACGTGGCTAACGACTCACGGGACTTACGTGTCACGTGGCTAACGACTCACGTGACTAGCGAGGAGAGTCTTGCCGTAAGAGCCGCAGAGTGACTCGTTAGTGGACGGCCTTCCTGGCGGGAATAGATCTACATTTTCCGACTTTACTTCATCTACTGTAGTTTATTTATAAGAGTGAGAGTTCCGCCTCCGTCAGCTGCTCTGCTAATCGGTTCTCACGTGGATCCTCAAGAGGATCTCTTCTCAAAGAGGCTCGGCCTCACATCAGATTGTTCCTGTGATACCCTCTCTTTCCCACTTTGATCTGCAGCTGCTGCACGGCAATCTCCCTCTGAATAAATACATCTTCATTCGTCTAAGGCCACATTTACACATAGCCGGGTATTTACAGAAACGAATATTTCTGCCCCTTCGTTTTCAAAAAAGTTTCTGTTTATATGAACCCGCATGAATACGCCCCCGGGCGCCATCATAACTCTGCCAAACCTGTAGTCGGCAGTGTAACGAGAAGGATGAAGACATGCAAACCAATCAGAATTCTCAAAACCAACACCAACTACGAAAAACACGATCAACTTCCTTTTCCTTTAGAGAGTAAATATGGCGCGAGGTTCATTTGTATGGACAGACAGCGAAGTGGAGCTGCTGCTTCGAGTCGCCTGAGATTATAAGGCAAAGAAAGCACTCGATAATGTGGATTGGGAATCATGCCAAACTAAATATAGGGATATGTTGGCATTGTTCTGAGAACAGTCCCCGTCCGAGACCTCCGAGGAGTATCCTCATGTCAAGGAGGAAATATCTCGGGCGCACCGAAGCAAACCAACTGTAAACAGGACGCTCACATGACGTGAAGCATTATTAGTCGCATACTGTGACGTTTGACAACCTAAAACTCCGTTTGACTTAGTTCACACGCAAACACAAAAACGGAGTTTTCAGAAATCTCTACTTTGGCCGGAGTTTTTAGAAATGATCGTTTTCCGTGATAAAACCTCAGTTTTTGTGTAAATGAAAGGCCAAAACGCATGAAAATATATGCGTTTTCCCATCGTGTAAACGGGGTCTAAGAGAGAATGAATAACCAAGTACTTCACGATTAGTATGTTTAGAAAAGAGATTTTTTAAAGGAAAAATACACCCGAAAAACCATGATCCTTACGATTCGACTATACTTGACTATCTTTGACTATTTTTGACTATCTTGCAATATTATATAATGTTACAAAATAGTCACACACAAAAAACATTTTGGACTATTTGTAACATTTAATTATATAAATAATTAAAGTAAGGATTGTTTTTTAAAGGAAAAATAAACCCCAAAAAACCATAATCCTTACTTTTTTCGACTATTCTTGACTATTTGACTATTTCTGACTATCTTGTAATATTATTTAATGTTGCAAAATAGTAAAACATATTTTTTACTATTTTTTAACATTTCATAATTAAAATAATTAAAGTAAGGATTATATTTCTTTGGGGTGTCATTTTGCTTTACAAGTTAATTGTTTGATTATTTCATTTTTGAAAACATTATTATAAAAATAAAGCACACGCATCAAATGCATGAATTTGATGTGAAAAAAAGTCAGTTACGACTTTACCCTCCGAGTTAGACCTCCAACGCACCGCAGCAGTAAAGTAACTCGTCGCGTTGCAGACGAAGCTAATCACCTCGCTCGGGAAGCTCTCACACCGGAGAAGTGTGAACATCCATATGTTAATTCTTTAGAAAACCTCGACTCTATCAACGCTATTGATTTCACACTTCTTATTTTTTTTGACGAGCTGACGATCGCGCGCTGCATGACAGACAGAGGACGAACATTCACCTCACCCGTGAAAACTCACAAGTTGCTTGAGTTCAGCCCCGACGGGGCGCGGTGACCCCGACGCGGTGGCAGCGGTGACCGCGATGTGTGGATGTGATCACAGTGTGACAATATTTTGACAGTTGCTCCCAAAAGTGGAAGAAAGGAGCAAGTTTTCAGCTTCGGGGGTGGGGGGGGGGGGATGTTGCTACCACAGCTCCCTCGTGGTGGGCAGCAAACTGCCAATCACCGTGATGGATTTACCGGGAAGTCGAGCCGGTGGTTTCGACGGCGTTTTCGTGCTCATTTGTCAGCGAGGAACAGGAAGTGTCAATTATCTGCTACCTGCTGGAACCCCCGGGGGTTCGATACCTTCACACCGGTTGGCAACGAACAAGTGAGAAGGAGTTGGCTCATTTAATGGATGCGTGAAGGGACATCGACCAAAACTACCAATTAGTCACCTAATGGACTCGGAGGTGGTTTCTAATAAGAAACATTATGTTTTCTGTAGTGTATGAACGCATAAAATGTTTTAGTTACCTTAAAATGAGCTCTATGTAGACCCGACCACGTTGGGTTGTATGAGCTTTATTTTTTAAATAATGTTTTCAATAATCAAACATTCAAACAATTAATTTGTTTATAAAAGATTTTTTTAAAGCAAAGACACCTCAAAAAAGCACAATCTTTAATTTGATTATTTTAATTATTAAATGTTACAAAATAGTCACACACAAAAAAAAAATTGACATTCATTTGTTTCTATAAGATTTTTAGAAGCAAAAAAACATCATCTTTTACTAAAACAATAAAATGTAACAAAATAGTCAGGAATAGTCTTTTTGCTTCAAAAAAGAATCAAATTAGTGATGTCATATGGAAACCCACCAAGTGATGCGGGTCAAACAAACACAGGACTTTCACCCAGGAGACCGGCGTTCGAGTCCCAAAGTTACCCCAATGATGTCCGTGCGACGTTTTCTCCGCACTTATTTCACAATAAATGTAACTTTGCCCACACCCAATGGATCCTTCACAGTGGATGTGCACTTAAAAGTCCCCGGAGTTGTTTTGTTGTTGTTTTGGTTGTTTACATGAGGGAATTGGTTTAAAACCAGTTTCACCGATTGTTATGTCTGCGAGCCTCTGACTAATGCCCCCCGCTGCCGTCACTTATCACCTCTTTTTACAGTAAACACGCCTCACGCAGAGTTCACAGCTCAGACGAGACTTCTGGTGATAGAAATGAGGAACAGAAACCCAAATGAAGTGCTAATTAGGCACCAGAGCTCCTCTAAAGTCGGTTAAAAAGGAAACCATTAAACAAATTAATCAAAATGTACTATTGCCCTTTTTAAAATTAGATTTTATCACATTTTTTAACCATCAGAACTGTGTGTGTATGTGTATATAAATACATATATGTATTAGTTATATTAAACATGATTGTTTGGGTGTTTGTTTTTTCTTATTAGAATTCTAATGACATGCTTTTAGGACATTCAAAGGTCCATCAACGAGCAGATCGTCATGGAAACAAGTCTACTGTATTTCCAGGCCCCGCATGAAAATAAATTGAAAATAAATCCCAAGGTCCTTCCAAGTTTAGTGAGTGTGTGTGAGAGTGAGTGTTTGTGTGTGTGTGTGAGTGTTTGTGTGTATGAGTGTGTGTGTGTGTGTGTGTGTGCGCTCATGTCAAGTGGAACCCAATGACTCTTCCTTCACTCACTCGGGGCGACAGTCGGTGACTCTTTTGTTAATTCCCTTTGTTTGAAATAAGTTCAGCACTCTGACCTCGTACATCAAGCTGTGTGTGTGTGTGTGTGGCTGAGAGCACACAAAGCCTCAATTTAATAATAAAAAAATAAAAAAATACATTAAAAAAAACGAGGAGAATGAAGAGACTTCATCGCTGATCATCCCCCTAAATGTAGCAGCAACGACAAAAAAAAGGAGAAAGAGGAGGAGGAGGAGGACGACACTGAAATTGTGTTTACTTGTCATCGGGATGTAGGTCAGAGGCCGCCGGAGAGGGAGTCGCATCCGTCAGCAGCGATTTAAACCGGATCAAAAGAAAATCGTCTTTCGGCCCCGCCCCCTTTTGCCCCGCCCCCTTTTGCCCCGCCCCCGTCACGGTGCAAGCGCTCCAGGAGTTTGTTTGTGTGACATTCGTCGCGCCCCGTGGGCCTTTCATGCAAACGCACATTTGATTGCGCGAGGAAAAACAACATCTATTTATTTATTTATTTTAAACACATCATTATTATGATCATTATTTGGATATGAAGACATTATTATCGTTATTATTTCGCATTAAAAACACCGGCGGCGGTGCTGTCCGGTCAGGTGCCGGGGATACGTAGTTAAACATTAGAAGGAGTCTCAATTAAATCTATTCCCAAGTTTATTCTTCTGGAAAAAGGGAACGCCGTTTCATGGAGCTCTCCGGGGTTTGGTCCTGGCTCCGGTTGGTCGGCCGCTCTGACTCCACCGCCGCCGCCAGTTTAATGCTCCAACCATTTGATTCCAGCTCTCACACACACACACACACACACACACACACACACACACACACACACCAGATTTCAGGCTTTGCCATGACACTGACCTACTTGAAGGCTTCTTCAACTTAAAAAAAAAAAGTCAAATTTTTCTTCATGTTTCCATGGTTATGAAAGTCAAGCCACATCAGTTTGTCGGTTTTGAAGTCGTGGTTTCATTCATTCCCCAGCAGTGAGACCGTATAAGAGTTTTATTTTCTCACGATACTCAGGGATTAGAGGGCCGGATCCTCCGTCATGAGGGATGAAGTGAAAACACTCCGCCCGTAACACAGAACCTCGATATTTTGAATGCAATTTCTGATAAAAGCTCTTTTATATTCATGTTATTAATGCGGCCGGGCTATAATACGTGTTTTCATTCAGCGATGTTGTCTAAAATATGAATGTCTCGGCATAAGGAGGAGCAGAACGTGTGTCAGTGAGGAATCCTCTCGGGTAATGAAGCCGATGTGAAGCTGATCTCAGGTCTGTCCTTGTGTTTGTTTTTTCTCCCGCCTCTCTTTTCCCCGGACGATCCAATCTCACTTTTGATTTGTTTGCCAGATCTTTTGTTTGCAGCAGAGTAGAGTACTGAGGCTGAGGCGCGAGTGCATTTCTAATTGCCCTCTTCAAAAGCTTCGAAAAAAAGTATTCAAACTGACAAACCTACTTAGAAAATGTGTATATTCAGAGGCTTGTGTACAACGTACCACATTAGAGTCGAGAACATGCTCATTCAAGGTTGCTTCTGCCATTCAGACACAAAACCGACCAATCGGAGCTCGGTAGGCGGGGCCAAGAATGACAAGGAAAATAGCAATAACTCGAGTTCAGGCGGCATCATCCTCTGGTTGTATAGAAGTCTATGCTTCATGCGTTAAAGCTGCATTCTCTCTTGTGACCACCAGGGGGCGACTCCTCTGGTTGTATAGAAGTCTATGCTTCATGTGTTAAAGCTGCATTCTCTCTCCTGACCTCCAGGGGGCGACTCCTCTGGTTGTATAGAAGTCTATGCTTCATGCGTTAAAGCTGCATTCTCTCTCCTGAACACCAGGGGGCGACTCCTGTGGTTGTATAGAAGTCTATGCTTCATGTGTCAAAGCTGCATTTTAATATAGAATATATAAAATTCACTTCATGAACTTACATTTATATATTTTTTAAATAACTTTGAATGGTAATTTTAAACACGTATATTCTTCTCAACCCCCTTGAGAGTCTCCACAGAAAGAGACTTGAGTGATCACAGGCGACAGATAATTCATATTCAGATATTCATAGATGTGGAAGAGGAGACGACTCCTTCTACGCTGTGTCATGAACACACGTGAAGTACACAAACAACACGTGAAGTACACAAACAACACGTGAAGTACACAAACAACACTTGAAGTACACAAACAACACGTGAAGTACGAAAACAACACGTGAAGTACACAAACAACACGTGAAGTACACAAACAACACGTGAAGTACACAAACAACACGTGAAGTACGCAACAAACAAATTACGAGAACAATATCTTTTCCCAGAGACATGAGGTTCTCCTCTTTGTGTCATTTAAAACAGTCGATAGACGTTTACCCAGCTTCCTGTTGCCGTGTCCAAGCATCCACACACACACACAGACGCACACACACAGACGCACACACACAGACGTACACACACATCCACACACACACAGACGTACACACACATCCACACACACACACAGATGTACACACACATACACACACACACAGACGTACACACACATCCACACACACACACAGACGTACACACACATACACACACACACAGACGTACACACACATCCACACACACACACAGACGTACACACACATACACACACACACACAGACGTACACACACATCCACATCCACACACACACAGACGTACACACACATCCACACACACACACAGACATACACACACATACACACACACACACAGACGTACACACACATCCACACACACACACACACACACACAGACGCACACACACATCCACACACACACAGACGTACACACACATCCACACACACACAAACGCACACACACATCCACACACAGACACCTGAATGCAGGAGGAGGAGCAGGAGGAGGAGGAGGGGCGAGTGAGGGAGAGACATGCAGGAACAGGTGGGGGAACAGCAGGTGGGGGACGAGGAGAGAGGAGGGAGGAGGGAGGAGAGGAGGGAGGAGAGAGGAGCTGCTGCACCATGAAGCACCTAGACGACCCGGAGGTGAAGAGATGCATCATGAGACCAGTCAGAGGCTCTCAGGGGCCCCACCTCCTGGAGGAGAGACCAGTCAGAGGCTCTCAGGGGCCCCACCTCCTGGAGGAGAGACCAGTCAGAGGCCACCAGTCTACTGGTTACACTGGTTACTTGTACTTTTCCGACCTTGAAGTGAACCGTTTCTCCTCCGCCACTCGTAGCTATATTATTATAATTGCGCCGTAATAATTAGCAGTTACCGTAAATATTCTGTGTATTTCTGGAGGGGGGGGATGATGTCATCGCTGTGGACCCAGTTGGTGAAGCACCGTTCACAGGAACCAGAAGCGATTCAAGAATATAACCCCCCTCCCCGCGTAAAAGCGTGTAAACAAACACGAGCGCCGTGTCGGCGTCGGTGAGTCACGAGCCTCGAGCGCAACAGAAGATGAAGATGAACCTCAGAGCGTCTTCATCAGGTAGTGAGGAAGAACATAAGCTCTGGAGAACACATCATCATCATCACCATCATCAACATCATCACCATCACCACCATCATCACCACCATCATCATCATCACCATCACCATCATCATCATCACCACCACCATCACCATCACCATCATCATCACCATCATCACCATCATCATCATCAGGGACTCGAGGCTAAAGGGCGGGGTCGGCCCACCGCTGAGCGTCCTCCAACGATGACATCATCACAAGGTCACACACGCAGGCGGAGGCCAGGACACGCAAAGACATTCAAGACTCTGAGATCAGGAAGTGTCTCCCTTGTTTTGTACAACAAGAAGAAGACACACACAGACACACAAACACACACACACACACACACACACCCACACACACAAACACACACACACACAGTGGTTTGATTTCATCGGAAGCAGACACCGATGTTATCGTCAGGTGTTTGTTCCATCTGTCGCTCGCCGGAGAAGCAGCCAAGGAGACTCAGCTCGACCTTGCTGCACCTCACACACACACACACACACACACACACACACACACACACACACACACACACACAGACACACAGACAGACACACACACACACACACACACACACACACAGACACACAGTGTCTCTGTGAAGGGATCTCTCCACACAAACAGGTGGAGTCACGCCCGAGTGTTACCGGACCTCTTGTCCTCCTCAGGTACAAATCCTGCCTGATGGAGAGACCGCGCCTCCTTTCATCATTTAGGGAGGAGGAGGAGGAGGATAGGAGGATAGAACATATATTATGGATGGAACATATATTATGTTCTAATATAAAGAACATCAAAATAAAACCCTCTGGAGCACTTTTTATAGAGACGAGACTTCTGGACAGACACACACACACACACACACACACACACACAAATCAACACACACACTCACATGCACAAAAACACAAACACACACACACAAAAACATACACACACAGGCACTAGACACACACAGACCCACACACACACACCTACATGCAGACACACACAGACACACGCACAAGAACACACACATATAATATATATATTATGTTATACATATATAATATATACGTACATACATATTATATATTATTTATGTATAATATATACATATATATTGTATATGTATTATATAGATAATATATATATATATTATATATTATACATATATATAATATATATATATATAATAAATCTTTGAGTCTCTTTCTGTCTCTTGTTAGTTTTGTTGCTGGGCAGTTTACAACTTTATCATTCTTCTAAATAGAAGTCCGTGTTGGTGATGAAACCAAAAGTCCAAAGAGTTTTAACAATGCATCACATTTAATTTATTCATCGAATGTTTTTCCACATTTAGCGAAATAACTAAAGCAGTTAAATGTACACGTCGAGGAGTAAAGAGCGGAGAAGCATACATTATATATAAATATATCAATAAGCCAAGACAAGTTCCTCTCAATTGACCCGAAGTACTTGAATAAATGTAAAAAGGTTTATAAAAAATCATAAATAATCTCAATTGAAGTGAAAAACCAACACACACACACACACACACACACACACACACCAGTGCATGAGCCGGGATCCCATCTGTCACGTCGATTAGTTCCCATATGGCGAACCGATGAACACGGCAGCCGGAAATCACCAGTTTTATTATAGCCCCGCCCCCGTACGTCTGATAACCCAATTAAGGCGCTCCGAGTCCTCCGTTTCTCGCTGACCTCCGATTACTGACGCGTTGTTCTTCTGCCTTTTGATATTTATATCTATAATTATATATATATATATATAGATGTATATGTAATATGCTAACTCTCCAGACCACTACGTTTGCTTTCAAGTGACACAAATAGACATTTTTCAGCACGATTAAAACGATAATAATAGTTTTCCATTCACATATGTTCGTCATGCTCTAACCCAGTACAAACACAATCAAAGGCCTCCTCCTCCTCCTCCCCCTCCTCCTCCACCATGAAGATGATGGTTAACCGGCTGATTATTTGGTTATTTTGATCCAAAACATTTCTCTTCACCAAACCTTAAAGAAATAGTTCTACAGCTGGTAAATAAGCGTTATTGTTCCAGAGGATCAGTCCTCAGGCATCTGTCAGATAGATGCATGAACGAGGCCGCAGCAAGTAGCTTAGCTTAGCATAAAGCCTGGAAACAAGCCGGCACATGGAGAGCTCGGCCGAGTTAAATCTTCCTCCCAGCAAGTCTACAACACGTTATTTACCTCATTTGCATAACCTGTGTAAATATGTAAGCGTGAACGTGACCGCTTGTGGTGTGAGAGGAAGTTATTGTCTCACATGCACCGGGCCGAGTGACGGCCACGCAAACAATCACCGGTTCGTCTTGCGTACGCATCGATTAGAGGAGATTTAACGTGTGGAAGGCGGAGCCTGTTTCCCCGTCTTTATGCTAAGCTAAGAGTTCTGTGACTCATAGATCTCTTCGCCGTGGAGAAGTTTCCAGAGTGAAAAACGAAAAGAAATGTGATTTATTTTCGCAGAGATTTTGAAATATATATATTTTGTATTCTTTTTGCAAAGGCTCTGACAAATGACGAGGCCCCCGGCTCCCGGCCCCCGGCCGCCGCGCTGATTGGGCTGTCGCGGGGGAGAAAAAAATGTCATGGAAAAAAGAAAAAGTCCCGTTCCACGTCGGCGTGGATCAGTCACAGGAACGCGTGTCGGTTAACTCACGGGAGCAGCCGTGAGGTCGCGACCTCAAACACTAATTGAAACGTCTCCTGATTCTGGGCACGTGCGTTTTTGTCGTCTATGAATAGCGATTCATATCGCGATATATACATCCGTGTGAATATATATTCGCGGTATTTATCGATAAATGGGCCTCTGCAGTCTGCAGTATTCATTCCAGAAGCAGCGTGAGGAACTCTTCACACCGGCGGCAGCAGCCTGGACGGCCGCTCGCTCTTCAGGAGGCGGAGTTTAACCGAGACGTGAGCGTTGACATTAATCGACTCCTGGGAGATAAATGAAGGACAATGAAATAAATTCGGAGTAGAAGTGCTTCTCGAAATCGGCAATCGGCTCTTTTCCGGGGGCTCGGAGGTTTCGTCCTTCCCACGCCTCTCGATGTCGGAACCGCAGGAGGTTGCAAAGCGAGAGAAAGTGATTGATCGCCGCGGAGATTCTCACTTTCGATCACTTTTTGTTATTAGCGATACAAAAACAACCGTCTGGCACTGGAGACGTCCCGAGGGGCGTTCAGGGACGCGCTCGCCGCCGGGGAACTCACTCGAGACTGAAGGGGGTTTAATTCTGGATGATTACTGAAGTGGGCGGGCAGTCGGGGGGGCGGGCTCTGATTAGGCGACCCGGCCCCCTGGCGTTCATGTGGCTGATGACACCGAGAACAGCTCGGAGAAGATGATGAAGATGATGAAGATGTCGATCCGCTGACGTCTGGCTGCCAATCAGAAGTCTCACTTTCCTCTTCTCCTGTTGTCTGGTACCAGCGGCAGATTAGGTTAAGATTAGGTCTTCATCTCTTTATCATCTCATGTCTTCATCTCTTTATCATCTCATGTCTTCATCTCTTTATCATCTCATGTCTTTATCTCTTTATCATCTCAGGTCTTTATCTCTTTATCATCTCATGTCTTTATCTTTTTATCATCTCATGTCTTTATCTCTCAATCATCTCATGTCTTCATCTCTTTATCATCTCATGTCTTTATCTCTTTATCATCTCATGTCTTTATCTCTTTATCATCTCATGTCTTTATCTCTTTATCATCTCAGGTCTTTATCTCTCTATCATCTCAGGTCTTTATCTCTCTATCATCTCATGTCTTTATCTCTTTATCATATCATGTCTTTATCTCTCTATCATCTCATGTCTTTATCTCTCTATCATCTCATGTCTTTATCTCTTTATCATCTCATGTCTTTATCTCTTTATCATCTCATGTCTTTATCTCTTCATCATCTCAGGTCTTTATCTCTCTATCATCTCATGTCTTTATTTATCTATCATCTCAGGTCTTCATCTCTTCATCATCTCATGTCTTCATCTCTTTATCATCTCATATCTTTATCTCTTTATCATCTCATGTCTTTATCTCTTTATCATCTCATGTCTTCATCTCTTCATCATCTCATGTCTTCATCTCTTTATGATCTCGTCTTTATCTCTTTATCATCTCTGGTCTTTATCTCTTTATGATCTCAGATCTTTATCTCTCTATCATCTCATGTCTTTATCTCTTTATCATCTCATGTCTTCATCTCTTCATCATCTCAGGTCTTTATCTCCCTATCATCTCATGTCTTTATCTCTCTATCATCTCATGTCTTTATCTCTCTATCATATCAGGTCTTTATCTCTCTATCATCTCATGTCGTTATCTCTTTATCATCTCATGTCTTCATCTCTCTATCATCTCATGTCTTTATCTCTCTATCATCTCATGTCTTTATCTCTTCATCATCTCATGTCTTTATCTCTCTATCATCTCATGTCTTCATCTCTCTATCATCTCAGGTCTTTATCTCTCTATCATCTCATGTCGTTATCTCTTTATCATCTCATGTCTTCATCTCTCTATCATCTCATGTCTTTATCTCTCTATCATCTCATGTCTTTATCTCTTCATCATCTCATGTCTTTATCTCTCTATCATCTCATGTCTTCATCTCTTTATCATCTCATGTCTTCATCTCTCTATCATCTCAGGTCTTTATCTCTCTATCATCTCATGTCTTTATCTCTTTATCATCTCATGTCTTTATCTCTCTATCATCTCATGTATTCATCTCTTTATCATCTCATGTCTTTATCTCTTTATCATCTCAGTTCTTTATCTATTCATCATCTCAGGTCTTTATCTCTTTATCATCTCATGTCTTTATCTCTCTATCATCTCATGTCTTTATCTCTTCATCATCTCATGTCTTTATCTCTCTATCATCTCATGTCTTTATCTCTCTATCATCTCATGTCTTTATCTCTTTATCATCTCATGTCTTTATCTCTCTATCATCTCATGTCTTTATCTCTCTATCATCTCATGTCTTTATCTCTTTATCATCTCATGTCTTTATCTCTTCATCATCTCATGTCTTTATCTCTCTATCATCTCATGTCTTTATCTCTCTATCATCTCATGTCTTCATCTCTTTATCATCTCATGTCTTTATCTCTTCATCATCTCATGTCTTCATCTCTTCATCATCTCATGTCTTTATCTCTCTATGACGGGCGGCTTTAGCTCAGTGGGGTAAGAGGGCCGACCTGCAACCGCAAGGTTGTGGGTTCGATCCCGCTCTCCCATTAGTTGCAAGTCGAAGTGTCCTTGAGCAAGGCACTGAACCCCAGTTGCTTCAGGCGCTTCCAGAGCCCACTGCTCCTTAATAACTAAGGATGGGTTAAATGCAGAGAACTAATTTCCCCTTGGGGATTAATAAAAGTGTATATTCTTCTATTCTATCATCTCATGTCTTTATCTCTTTATCATCTCATGTCTTTATCTCTTTATCATCTCATGTCTTTATCTCTCTATCATCTCATGTCTTCATCTCTTCATCATCTCATGTCTTTATCTCTTCATCATCTCATGTCTTCATCTCTTCATCATCTCATGTCTTCATCTCTTTATCATCTCGTCTTTATCTCTTTATTATCTCAGGTATTTATCTCTTTATCATCTCAGATCTTTATCTCTCTGTCATCTCATGTCTTTATCTCTTTATCATCTCATGTCTTCATCTCTTCATCATCTCAGATCTTTACCTCTCTATCATCTCATGTCTTTATCTCTCTATCATCTCATGTCTTTATCTCTCTATCATATCATGTCTTTATCTCTCTATCATCTCATGTCTTCATCTCTCTATCATCTCAGGTCTTTATCTCTCTATCATGTCATGTCTTTATCTCTCTATCATCTCAGGTCTTTATCTCTTTATCATCTCATGTCTTTATCTCTCTATCATCTCATGTCTTTATCTCTCTATCATCTCATGTCTTCATCTCTTTATCATCTCATGTCTTCATCTCTTTATCATCTCATGTCTTTATCTCTCTATCATCTCATGTCTTTATCTCTCTATCATCTCATGTCTTTATCTCTCTATCATCGCATGTCTTCATCTCTTTATCATCTCATGTCTTCATCTATCTATCATCTCAGGTCTTTATCTCTCTATCATCTCATGTCTTTATCTCTCTATCATCTCATGTCTTCATCTCTTTATCATCTCATGTCTTTATCTCTTCATCATCTCATGTCTTCATCTCTTCATCATCTCATGTCTTTATCTCTTTATCATCTCATGTCTTTATCTCTTTATCATCTCATGTCTTCATCTCTTTATCATCTCATGTCTTCATCTCTCTATCATCTCATGTCTTTATCTCTCTATCATCGCATGTCTTCATCTCTTTATCATCTCATGTCTTCATCTCTCTATCATCTCAGGTCGTTATCTCTCTATCATCTCATGTCTTTATCTCTTCATCATCTCATGTCTTCATCTCTTCATCATCTCATGTCTTTATCTCTCTATCATCTCATGTCTTTATCTCTCTATCATCTCATGTCTTTATCTCTTTATCATCTCATGTCTGTATCTCTTTATCATCTCATGTCTTTATCTCTTTATCATCTCATGTCTTTATCTCTCTATCATCTCATGTCTTCATCTCTTTATCATCTCATGTCTTTATCTCTCTATCATCTCATGTCTTTATCTCTCTATCATCTCATGTCTTTATCTCTTTATCATCTCATGTCTTTATCTCTTTATCATCTCATGTCTTCATCTCTTTATCATCTCATGTCTTCATCTCTCTATCATCTCATGTCTTTATCTCTCTATCATCTCATGTCTTTATCTCTTTATCATCTCATGTCTTTATCTCTCTATCATCTCATGTCTTCATCTCTTTATCATCTCATGTCTTTATCTCTCTATCATCTCATGTCTTTATCTCTTTATCATCTCAGGTCTTTATCTCTCTATCATCTCATGTCTTCATCTCTCTATCATCTCATGTCTTTATCTCTATCATCTCATGTCTTTATCTCTTTATCATCTCAGGTCTTTATCTCTCTATCATCTCATGTCTTCATCTCTTCATCATCTCATGTCTTTATCTCTCTATCATCTCATCTCTTCATCTCTTTATCATCTCATGTCTTTATCTCTTTATCATCTCAGGTCTTTATCTCTTTATCATCTCATGTCTTTATCTCTCTATCATCTCATGTCTTTATCTCTTTATCATCTCATGTCTTTATCTCTTTATCATCTCATGTCTTTATCTCTCTATCATCTCATGTCTTTATCTCTTTATCATCTCATGTCTTTATCTCTTTATCATCTCAGGTCTTTATCACTTTATCATCTCATGTCTTTATCTCTCTATCATCTCATGTCTTTATCTCTTTATCATCTCATCTCTTCATCTCTTTATCATCTCATGTCTTTATCTCTTTATCATCTCAGGTCTTTATCTCTCTATCATCTCATGTCTTTATCTCTCTATCATCTCATGTCTTCATCTCTTTATCATCTCATGTCTTTATCTCCTTATCATCTCATGTCTTTATCTCTTCATCATCTCAGGTCTTTATCTCTTTATCATCTCATGTCTTTATCTCTCTATCATCTCATGTCTTTATCTCTATCATCTCATGTCTTTATCTCTCTATCATCTCATGTCTTTATCTCTTTATCATCTCATGTCTTTATCTCTTCATCATCTCAGGTCTTTATCTCTCTATCATCTCATGTCTTTATCTCTCTATCATCTCATGTCTTAATCTCTTCATCATCTCATGTCTTCATCTCTTTATCATCTCATGTCTTTATCTCTTCATCATCTCATGTCTTCATCTCTTCATCATCTCATGTCTTTATCTCTTTATCATCTCATGTCTTTATCTCTCTATCATCTCATGTCTTCATCTCTCTCTCATCTCATGTCTTCATCTCTTCATCATCTCATGTCTTCATCTCTTTATCATCTCATGTCTTTATCTCTTCATCATCTCATGTCTTTAGCTCTTCATCATCTCATGTCTTTATCTCTCTATCATCTCATGTCTTCATCTCTCTATCATCTCATGTCTTTATCTCTTTATCATCTCATGTCTTTATCTCTCTATCATCTCATGTCTTCATCTCTCTCTCATCTCATGTCTTCATCTCTTCATCATCTCATGTCTTCATCTCTTTATCATCTCATGTCTTTATCTCTTCATCATCTCATGTCTTTAGCTCTTCATCATCTCATGTCTTTATCTCTCTATCATCTCATGTCTTCATCTCTCTATCATCTCATGTCTTCATCTCTTCATCATCTCATGTCTTCATCTCTTTATCATCTCATGTCTTCATCTCTTCATCATCTCATGTCTTCATCTCTTTATCATCTCATGTCTTTATCTCTTCATCATCTCATGTCTTCATCTCTTCATCATCTCATGTCTTTATCTCTCTATCATCTCATGTCTTTATCTCTCTATCATCTCATGTCTGTATCTCTCTATCATCTCATGTCTTCATCTCTTTATCATCTCATGTCTTCATCTCTTCATCATCTCATGTCTTCATCTCTTCATCATCTCATGTCTTTATCTCTCTATCATCTCATGTCTTTATCTCTTTATCATCTCATGTCTTTATCTCTTTATCATCTCATGTCTTCATCTCTTCATCATCTCATGTCTTTATCTCTCTATCATCTCATGTCTTCATCTCTCTATCATCTCATGTCTTTATCTCTCTATCATCTCAGGTCTTTATCTCTCTATCATCTCATGTCTTCATCTCTCTGTCATCTCATGTCTTCATCTCTTTATCATCTCATGTCTTTATCTCTCTATCATCTCATGTCTTTATCTCTCTATCATCTCAGGTCTTCATCTCTTTATCATCTCAGGTCTTTATCTCTTTATCATCTCAGATCTTTATCTCTTTATCATCTCAGATCTTTGTCTTTAGCTTATTTCTCTTCCCAGGTTTTACTGCCGCATTCCAAACCTTTTGAATCTGAAGTAGGCCACGCCCCCTCGCTCTTCTCCCCCCCCCCCCGTGTTTCTGCTCCTCTTCATTCTATTTGATGCCTGTTGAAATATTCAGAGCCAAACCTTCCATCTTATTACCTGCTTATCCAGCTGGTTGTGCAGAAGGCTCCCCGCTACGCTGCTGTGTGTGTGTGTGTGTGTGTGTGTGTGTGTGTGTGTGTGTGTGTGTGTGTGTGTGTGTGTGTGTGTGTGTGTGAACCCTTTATGTGATTAATCCTCTTCTTAACATCGCCCTCTCGTCGTCTCCCGCCTCCGGTAGCGCGTCGGCGGCAGGCTCGCCCCTCCCGTCCCAGCCCTTCAGCTGGATTTTCCATATTGAGGAGCCTGGTGGACACGGTGGCGATTTGAAAACGGCGACTGCAGGAGGAAGATGAGGGAGGCGAGGCCGAGATGAAGGGGGGAGGGTGGACGGCGGGAGGGCGGCGAGGGTAAAGGATGACAAGGTAAGGATGCGAAGGGAACGCAAAGGAAGTGGGAGAAAGAGACGTGTGTGTGTGTGAGGGAGAGGAGATAATGATGGGAGGAGAGAGGAGGAGAGAGGAGGAGAGAGGAGATGCACAAGGGTGTGAAGGGAGCGAAAGAGCAGCACAATTAAGAAACAGGGAAGTAAAATGTCAGAGGAGTCGACTGGGAGACGGAGAGAGAGACGAGTGAAGGAGAGCTAAGGGTTTATAAATGGCCCCGCTCAGCTGAAGCGTGAACGTAAACTCACACACACACACACACACACACACTCACACACACACACACTCACACACACACACACACTCACACACACTCACACACACACACACACTCACACACACGCGCGCGGTGGAGGGAAGACGGCCGTCGGTCCAAATCGGTAAAACCAAAGACGGCCGTCAGTAAAGATGAATTATTTCCACGATTACATTTGTAATAAAGTTTTGACGTTCAAAATGTCAGCAGATAAATTAGAAATACGCCCCAAAACAACGGCCGACAGCGGCGTGCAACACCTGCTTCCTGCTTCCTGCTTCCTGTTCCACGCTCTGGCGGCGCAACGCATTTGTACATTTATTAATTCATAAAAAGCTTTTTTTCTTCTTAAATATTAAAGAAAGAAAAGAAGCTGAGTTGTGGGACTCGGCGTTGGACTCCCATGTGCTCCACCCGCCTCCTCCACCCACTTCCTCCACCCGCCTCCTCCACCCGCCTCCTTCACACGCCTCCTCCACCCGCCTCCTCCACCCCGCCTCCTCCACCCCGCCTCCTCCACCCACTTCCTCCACCCGCCTCCTCCACCCACTTCCTCCACCCGCTTCCTCCACCCGCCTCCTCCACCCACTTCCTCCACCCACTTCCTCCACCCCGCCTCCTCCACCCACTTCCTCCACCCCGCCTCCTCCACCCACTTCCTCCACCCGCCTCCTCCACCCACTTCCTCCACCCGCTTCCTCCACCCGCCTCCTCCACCCACTTCCTCCACCCGCTTCCTCCACCCACTTCCTCCACCCACTTCCTCCACCCACCTCCTCCACCCGCCTCCTCCACCCGCCTCCTCCACCGGTCTATCTGTCACCGCTCTCATGGGACTGTTTTGCTCCTCCTCCTCCTCCTCCTCCTCCTCCTCCTCCTCCCATCTCTCTTATTTCCATTAATAATTTGTCATGCCACTCTCGCTCTGCAGGGCGGCTCTCATTGGTCTCCTTTACTCCCTCCAGTTGTGATTTGTGATGCCGCCGCCCCCTCGGACACGTCTCATTGGTCACTGTCCGCTGAGCTTTCCATTACCCTCTATCTCGCCTGCCTCCCCCTTTCCTCCCCCTCCCCCCCTCCTCCCCTCCTTATTGTTTGATGCCATACTTTCATTGTCACAGATTTGTTTCTCCCACATCTGACGAGGTGTGTTACACCACCTGCGTGGTGTGAGGCCGTATTTATGTTCAGGGGGAATTACTAAGTCAGTGTTGCACACACACACACACACACACACACACACACACACTGCAGGTGTTGCCTTTTCCATCTGTCATTAGTAGCACCTGAATGCACCGGAAGGCGGCCTGGGAGCACAGGTTCGTTATCGGGGGAACGGGGAAGGTGTTCCTGAAACGCGGCGCGGCGGTTTGGATGTGAGAAATCTAAAAATACCAAATCACGACAAAATAATTCACATTTCGAGTCGCGCTGGCAAGCGGGCCAAACGTTTCCCGCCGAGTGTTAACTGGCAAGCGCTGTCGACTTTAAGAGAGCGTTCCATTTTGGGAGGTGTTTCAACGTTCTGAGGGACTTTAAAGTCTCATGCCTCAACCTCGTTGATGAGCTCAGAGTGATGCTGCATTCTCTCTCCTGACCACCAGGGGGCGACTCCTCTGGTTGTATAGAAGCCTATGCTTCATGTGTTAAAGCTGCATTCTCTCTCCTGACCACCAGGGGGCGACTCCTCTGGTTGTATAGAAGTCTATGCTTCATGTGTTAAAGCTGCATTTTCTCTCCTGACCACCAGGGGGCGACTCCTCTGGTTGTATAGAAGTCTATGCTTCATGTGTTAAAGCTGCATTCTCTCCTGACCACCAGGGGGCGACTCCTCTGGTTGTATAGAAGTCTATATAGTGACTCTACTTCTCTTGATGTTTTCCCTCAGTAAACAGTGTAAACATGAGTTTATGTCTCAGTCTCTAGTTTCAAGTCTTCTTCTATACAGTATGATGTCATCATTTATACTTTATGGTCATTTAGAGTCACACAGACCATGAAGCCAGGAAGGGTTTGCAAAATCGCCGAACTCCAGGCTTTCACAACGTGCGTCCAGAAACCGAGTGATCGGCTGAACGCGGGGGAGGGGCCACGGGAGTCCTCGGGGCTCCCGATTGGTCGACGCTGGCGAACGCACCGGGGTCTTTTTTAGCAACCCTAAAGCGCCGGCGCCGCTCCCTCCGGACGCCCTTTAGACGCCCTTTAGATGCCAGACTTCCTCTTGTTCACGATTCGATACAAGGAGGCTTCACAAGATTCATTTCACTTCACATTTATTTCGTACTTGGACGCGAAGAACATAAACGCCGCCGAACACGTGTTTTCAGACGCGGCCTCGTCCTTAAATATCTCCTCTAAATACTTTATGGCGTCTTCTCCTCCTCCATCAACATGAAGGGTCCCGCGTCTCACTGCGGCGCTGCAGTTTGGGGGGGGGGGGGCTGTTATCCGCCCGCTCGCTGCGGCGACGCAACGCTTATGTCGAGGGAAATACATGCGTATGAATGTATTTATAGGGAATGTGGCGCTCTGGGGGTCTGACCATGGATCAAACACACAGCCATGGGGGGGGGGGGGGGTATTATTATTATTATTTTACTTGTTAGTATTTACTTGCCCTCTACACCCTGTTTAAATATATATTATAATGCGTGTATTGAGCGTATTGACGTGGTTTAGTGCACTTTATGATGATTGCGCAATACTCTGTAAAGGAGATTTTTAATCTCAATGAGGCATTTCCTGGTTAAATAAATTGAAAATAAAAAAATTAAAATAAAAAATACTCGTTGATTTCTTCCGAAGTTTCTTTCGATGTCTCGATTGTCGGATTTCTTCGGCATCACGTCGACTTTAAGGAACCGCGTTTCCCATGAGCACCGGCGTGCTCCGCTCGCAACCATTTATGAAAGGTGTCGGGTTTGTTTTTGGCGATAATTTGTCGGAATTTCAAAGTTTGTATCTGGAAAACAGATTGAAGACGAATTTCTGCCTCCGCAAAGTCGGACTAACCCCGATCTCAAAATCCAAGATGGCTGCTCCACGTGGCTTTAAGAAAGAAGAAGGAAAACCTTTAATCGGGCGGCACGGTGGCTCAGTGGTTAGCACTGTCGCCTCACAGCAAGAAGGCTCCGAGTTCGAATCCCGGAGCCTGAGGGGCCTTCAGGGACCTTCTTGATGACACACCTGTCCTAAGGGGCCTTCAGGGACCTTCTTGATGACACACCTGTCCTAAGGGCCGTTCAGGGACCTTCATTATGTCACACCTGTCCTGAGGGGCGTTCAGGGACCTGCTGCATATGGCGAAGTGACTCAAATGGAGCCACATTTAGATGAGACAACACTTAGGGGGACTGAGAGTAATTTACTTTAATGTGATTCCTCCAAAATTAATAATAAAAAAAATGTCGGGACAGTTTCCAAAAAGAGTGAAAGGAGTAAAAGGAGTAAAGGGAGCGAGAGCCTTTGATGATTCGAAACCGAATCACCAATTTGGAGAAGGAGAAAGCCGTTCTGTGGAGGTCAGACGACACGACGGCGCTCCCTCGTTTAAACTCACGCGAACAATTAAACAAAAGAACAAAGGGTCCACACAGCGGTCGCCGGGCAGAGAGTCACGGGGCGGCTTTAGCACCTGTCGTTAGGGAAATAAGAAGCAGCATATTAGCTGTGTGTGTGTGTGTGTGTGTGTGTGTCCCTCCACCCTGACTTTGCCCCGGGACTTGGTGACTGCTGTCACAGCGACTTACAAACCGGGCGCCGCGGCAACAAATCAGTCTCCTCCCAATCCCAGTCGATATATAACGAGAGCTGCAGGCAGCTGTGTGGGTGGGTGTGGGGGGGGGAGAACTCTCAAGAGATTAGAGCTTTATTGATTACCCTTTGCATAGCCTCTTCCTATTCTCCACCTTCCTCTTCCTCCCTCTGCCCGCCCTCTATCGGGTCGTTTCCATATTCTCTGCCAGTTTATTTATCTTGGGGGCGAGGTGTGTGGCGGGGTGGGGGGGGGGGCTCTTGTATCACTCTGCAGCCTCCCACCTGATAGCAAGATATCAATCATCCGAGAGAGATGATGAGAGAGATGATGTGGTGAAAAACGGCCGAGGCTAAATATATATATATATATATATATATATATGTATTTATTATATATTATGTATAATATATATACATATGTATAATATATTATATATTTATAATATTTATATATATTATCTATTATATATTATTTATATATATTTAGTATGTATAGTGTGTATATATATTATATAGTATTTATATATATTATGTATAATATATATATATATACAGTATATTATGTATTATTTATATATATATATTATATGTATTATATATATGAATTATATGTATTATATATATGCATTATATATATATATTAAATCCATAATGTAGTTTGAGAGTCAAGATTTAATTTGGATGATGAGCACATGTAATATGTATCACAAGCACGCACCCACACAACCTCACACGCACGCACACACACACACAGACTCACACACACTCACACACACAACCGTGGGTATAAACTAGCAGCAGTTTGACCCGCTGGGCTACATGTTGATTTACATTGTGGGGAGAGATGGAAGTGGAACGAGGCCGGCTGGATCTTCTTTACCCAGAAGCCTTAGGGGGAATCAGAGGCCCAACTGGTCGTCTTTTGGAAATTCGAATGCAATTGAATTTTTTTTTTGCACTTTTGTCGCACTCCTTTCCGAGGTGTGGCTGGCCGCCACGTCTGAGTGCCCGAAGTGGAAGTGTAAAGAGCGACTTCATACCCGCCGGCTCCGCGACGCCGAGATCACGAGACTCTCACGATCCGCTGTGGCTCAGAAGATCCCAATGTTTCCGCTGATAATATGAGCATCGTGAAGTTTCGGGGGCGTTTTTTAGAGATTCCACTCCAACACCCCACTGGTTTGTGTGTGTGCGCGTGTGTTTGTGTGTGTGTTTGTGTGTGTGTGTGTGTGTGTGTGTTTGTGTGTGTGTGGGTGTGTGTGAGATGGCAGGAAGCCAGATCCAGAGGAGAATAGCTGCACAACATTTCCAATTTTAGAAGCATTTCTCATGTTAAGAAAACCGGAGCAGAACGGACCTCTCCATCCAAATCTACGTTCACAGGACGGCTTTATTTTAAACACATCAGTTTCAACTATATTGAAGTCAAATGAACCGTCGATGTGAACGTGAAAGGGTTGCGCTCCACAGTTCACTCACTTTGTTACTGGCCTGTAATCAGTTATTAAATCCGCTCTATTTAGTAAAATATTCTCTGTCGACGAGCCGCTGGAACAAAGATGGCGGTTTCTTCCTCATGGGAAGCCGTCTCGGCGGCTTTGTAGTTTCCCGCCTCTTTCTTAGCGGGAAGGAAATGGACCTTTTGTTACGCGGCCTCATTGTTCAGGCGTCAGATGGAGTTTCCTGTCACTACTTGAAAATAGAAAATCCAAGATTGAAGCTGGAAGATTAAAAAATACAGCTTGTTGATTTAAATACTGACACTTTTTCATTTTTATTTTTTACCTGATTCCTAAAAATATCGGTTGGATTTTTTTCTTGACTCAACTAAAGAAACAAACGGCCTGTTCTTCAAGAACATGTGCACCTGCCCCTCAGCCTCCAGCTCCCTCCCAGGTTGACGCTGTTACTTCTATCAGCGCCGTTAGCGTTGTTAGCGCCATTAGCGCTGTTAGCGCTCCGGCAGTCGCCATGTTGAGAGCCGTAAAGAGGCAACCGAAATGCTTCCACCCTCATTTAGAGCATCTTTTAAATCAATAACCATCTGATCACAGAACAAGTCAACGAGATCACGAATATGACCTCAGTTGACGTTATAGTTGCATAACTTTTGGGTTTTTTTTTATCACAAAAGGTTTAATAAATACTTAATTATAAAAAAATGTGTATATGACTACATAAGCAGCAATCAGAGATACAAAAAAAGTCTGTATGTATTACTTGGTAAGAGGTCAGAGGTCAACAAGGTTGTGCAGGTGAGGCTTGATCAATAAAGCGCCTCAATAATAATAATATTAAATCCTTTATTGATCCCTGTGGAGACATTCTTCTGTGTTTGACCCATCCTGAGTGATTAAGGAGCCGTGAAGCACCCAGGGAGCAACTGATGGTTCAGTGTCTTGCTCAAGGGCACTTCCACACGCAATTAACGGGGAGAGCGAGGATCGAACCGACTACCCACGAGCCCCAGCCGACCCCAAAGGGCCCCTGAGCGAGGCCCTGAACCCCTTCAGCCGCTCCGTGTTTCATGCGCCTCCTCGTACGGGACCAGCGCATTCGGGTTCCTGAAGCTCGGTTCTGCTCTCCGGGTCGTACAGTTGGCTTTCAACCGCTGCCGAACTCCGATTGGTCCGCGGAAAGACACCGACGTCACAACACAGCAAAAAAAAAAAAAATTGGAATAAAAATCGATATATTAGGCAAAATGACTAAAAACTGCCCCGACTTTGTGTCTTCGTGGAGAATCTAACCGCAGTAATGCGAAGCCGTCATGGCGGCTCTGTAGTTTCCCGCCTCCTTCTTTGCGTGAAGGAAACCTTTTGTTACGTGACGTCACAACACCTGAACCCAACGTCAAAAACCAGTGAGAAGAGCAATAAAAAAATCAATATTTCAGGCAAAATGACTAAAAACTGCCCCGACTTTGTGTCTTCCTGTAGAATCTAACCGCAGACAGCGGGACGCCGACGCAAATAAAAAGTCTCTCTGGTCTTTCAGGGTTTTCGAGCGACCGACCACACACAGCGCAGTCACGAGGTATTTACGGTGCTGCGCGGTGAAGCCCCGGGAGGCGAGGCGGGGAGCGGCGTTCGCTCCTCGGAGAGATCGAGGCTTTCAAAAAGGAAAATAAACATCACAGTGAGACGGCTGTGGAAGAGCCGAGGGCAAATATTCACTCCAAATACTCGTTTCATGAATTATGAACTTTTATTTTTTTTAAACAGCGATACTTAACGCCTTTTGTTGTGCTAACAGAAAACAAACCGGCTTTTTTCTTCTTCTTCTTGTTCTGCACTTTGGAGAACATTCGGCCCCGTCGGCTCCATTCGTTATCCCTGCTGAAATTCCATCACTCACACACACACACACACACACACACACACAGAAACACACACACACACACACACACACACACACACACCGCGTCCCTCTGCAGAACAAATCATGAAGAGAAATAGATTTTCACGGAGACTTTTGCTGTAACACTTAACGCCTTATGAAGTCTCTTTATCGCTCCGTTTCTATTGTCTCGGATCTTTCCGACACGCTTTACATTCACGGCGTTCATTTGTCATTCAATAATGAATTCACGGGACCTTTTTACTGCACTCCTCCGTCACGCTTTATTGTTTTAAACCCAGTTAACGGGCGAGATTATTGCGTCGGTGTAAAATTACATGCGGAGGCTGTTTGATTGCGTAACGCCGCGTCCTCCCGGCTCTGTGTTACATTTCATAACAACCGACTCAGACTGCAAATAAAATAATAATAAAATAAAAAAAGAAGATCAAGAGATCAGATTTGTTTGTCGGACGAAGCGTTCGGGGGCTGAAATGGATTCGACAGATTAGCATCGTTACAGAGGATGTATTCAGATATCCAGCACACGCCCACATCGCGCACACGGCGCCGGGTACCGCCCGTGTGTCTCACGCTGGATTTAAAAAACGTCACTTTCCCAATATAAGTCTCTGGGGGAAAGTCTTTCTGGGCACATTGGCATGCAATTCCACAGTTTGGCCACTAGATGTCCCTGGGTCTCGTCTAGAATAGAATATACACTTTTATTAATCCCCAAGGGGAAATTAGTTCTCTGCATTTAACCCATCCTTAGTTATTAAGGAGCAGTGGGCTGCGGTGATGCGCCCGGGAAGCAACTGGGGGTTCAGTACCTTGCTCAAGGACACTTCGACTTGCAACTAACGGGGAGAGCGGGGATCGAACCCACAACCCTGCGGTTGCAGGACGGCCCTCTTACCCCACTGAGCTAAAGCCGCCCCAAAACAGCCTCAATCCCGCCCTCCAACCACTGGAAGAGATATGAACAGATACAGCCCCTCCCACCCTCTTCCATGACCCGACCCCCAAATACCAGCAATTACTTCACGCTGAGAAAATAATAACCGTGAAGTCCGACGCTGAGAACGGAACACACGTTTTTTTATTCCGTGAGTTCTAATAATTTCTCGCCTTGAATTGCAAAATTCTGTCAAAGGGGATCAAATAAGATTGTGGGATGAGATTTAAATCACTTGTAAAAGAGACAAATCTCTCTCTATGATTGGTGAATCCTGTTTTTACACCACACAACAGCGTGAGACAAGCTCCAAGGCCTTTTTAAATTGCGTAATGTTTCTAGGGTGACCAGATTATGGATGAGCTGGAAAAGGTTTATGTGAATCTAAGCTCCCAAGAGTTTTTTAGAAAAATGCAGAGTTTAGTTTGAGCGTCTGAGGTTTACAAAAAGGAGCTTCCTCGTCTCCCTCGGTGTTCAGAGAGGAACTGGTTATTACTGCCTTTGTGGCTCCGTGTCACATTCACGAGATTTAAATCAGCAGATTTCCTTTTCTGCCGTGCACATCAATGGCGGCAGACGTGGCCGTTTACCTCCTGCGACACACTCCGGATCAAAGGGGGAACGCGTCTCACGCTTCATTGTTGACTCTTTGATTTCGGCTTCCACTCGTGTGACACCCCTGTTTTTCCTCCCATGATGCATTATTCCTGCCGCAAACAAGAAGGACGCTTTCGTTATTTTTTTTCCTCCTTTCTCCACACAAAAAAACCCCTACTTTGTCAAAATGAACAGATGTGGGGGAAATTGAGCGTAGCATTAGCCGCAAATTACTTCAAATGGAAAATGGATTGGGGGGGGGGGGTGAATTAGTTGAAATGACTTAATTTGTCTTTGCAAATGAGCTGCTGGTGTGAAACTTGATTGGTGTTAAGAACCTCCAATAGATTTAGGAAGCAAGTCATGCTCTGACTAAAATATGCAAGCTTTTCAATGAACAATTTCCTTTTCCGTAACGTGTTCCACGACGTCGGCTTTAAAGACGTTAGTCTGTCCTGATTTGATTAGCAGCGCATTTCAATGGTGAGATTTATTTAAAGTGCTTCTCGCTGCTGGATTGTGTCGGAGCGTTTCTCTCTGTGCTGCTGTTTCACGTTCTCCATGGCAACGCTTTGGGAGGGTGTCGATGATCTTCAAACTCTCGCTCCGAAAGCAGCAAACAGCCCGCAAGGTTTTTCCTGTTTACACGATGGCTCACAAAAAAAAAACATTCTCCAAAATGGCCGATGTGGGCTTATTAAGTTTACATATTTCTGTTTAGAATAAGAGGATTCAACGTTGTGGACACTCATAAGTCTCGTGGTGCATTCAGGGTCCACTCTGAACCTGTTGCACGGTCCTTGCGTGTTGTCTCCTGCCGTGGTGCTTTCAGGGACCACTCGGAACCTGTTCCACGGTCCCTATGTGTGTTGTCTACTGCCGTGGTGCGTTCAGGGACCACTCTGAACCTGTTGCACAGTTGGTTCTTATGTGTGTTGTCTCCTGCCGTGGTGCGTTCAGGGAACACTCTTAACCTGTTCCACGGTCCTTATGTGTGTTGTCTACTGCCGTGGTGCGTTCAGGGAACACGGTTGGTTCTTATGTGTGTTGTCTCCTGCCGTGGTGCTTTCAGGGACCACTCGGAACCTGTTCCACGGTCCCTATGTGTGTTGTCTACTGCCGTGGTGCGTTCAGGGACCACTCTGAACCTGTTGCACAGTTGGTTCTTATGTGTGTTGTCTCCTGCCGTGGTGCGTTCAGGGAACACTCTTAACCTGTTCCACGGTCCTTATGTGTGTTGTCTACTGCCGTGGTGCGTTCAGGGAACACGGTTGGTTCTTATGTGTGTTGTCTCCTGCCGTGGTGCTTTCAGGGACCACTCGGAACCTGTTCCACGGTCCTTATGTGTGTTGTCTACTGTCGTGGTGCGTTCAGGGAACACTCTGAACCTGTTGCACGGTTGGTTCTTATGTGTGTTGTCTCCTGCCGTGGTGCTTTCAGGGACCACTCGGAACCTGTTCCACGGTCCCTATGTGTGTTGTCTACTGCCGTGGTGCGTTCAGGGAACACTCTGAACCTGTTGCACAGTTGGTTCTTATGTGTGTTGTCTCCTGCCGTGGTGCTTTCAGGGACCACTCGGAACCTGTTCCACGGTCCCTATGTGTGTTGTCTACTGCCGTGGTGCGTTCAGGGACCACTCTGAACCTGTTGCACAGTTGGTTCTTATGTGTGTTGTCTCCTGCCGTGGTGCGTTCAGGGAACACTCTTAACCTGTTCCACGGTCCTTATGTGTGTTGTCTACTGCCGTGGTGCGTTCAGGGAACACGGTTGGTTCTTATGTGTGTTGTCTCCTGCCGTGGTGCTTTCAGGGACCACTCGGAACCTGTTCCACGGTCCTTATGTGTGTTGTCTACTGCCGTGGTGCGTTCAGGGAACACGGTTGGTTCTTATGTGTGTTGTCTCCTGCCGTGGTGCTTTCAGGGACCACTCGGAACCTGTTCCACGGTCCCTATGTGTGTTGTCTACTGCCGTGGTGCGTTCAGGGAACACTCTGAACCTGTTGCACAGTTGGTTCTTATGTGTGTTGTCTCCTGCCGTGGTGCGTTCAGGGAACACTCTTAACCTGTTCCACGGTCCTTATGTGTGTTGTCTACTGCCGTGGTGCGTTCAGGGAACACGGTTGGTTCTTATGTGTGTTGTCTCCTGCCGTGGTGCTTTCAGGGACCACTCGGAACCTGTTCCACGGTCCTTATGTGTGTTGTCTACTGCCGTGGTGTGTTCAGGGACCACTCGGAACCTGTTCCACGGTCCTTATGTGTGTTGTCTACTGCCGTGGTGCGTTCAGGGAACACTCTGAACCTGTTGCACGGTTGGTTCTTATGTGTGTTGTCTCCTGCCGTGGTGCTTTCAGGGACCACTCTGAACCTGTTGCACGGTCCTTATGTGTGTTGTTTCCTGCCGTGGTGCTTTCAGGGACCACTCGGAACCTGTTGCACGGTCCTTATGTGTGTTGTCTACTGCCGTGGTGCATTCAGGGAACACTCTGAACCTGTAAGATTGAATCCTTTACTCAAACCAGGTCAGACATGAACGAAACAGTACGAACCCACACTGGGAATGAGACACACAGGGTTTAAATACACAGGGAGCTGCAGGTGATTGGACACCGGGGAACGAGACACAGGTGGACACAATGAGGGCGGAGCTAGCAATCACACAGGAGGAACCAATCAGGAACAGGGCAGCCAATCACAGGGACAGGAGATGCAGGGAAACACGAGGCCTTCAAAATAAGACACAACAAGACACAGAAACTCCGGATCAGGACATAAGTTGCTAAAGCAACAATTCCATAAAAACCTTTCATTATATTCAGTAATTCAACCGTTGTTTTGGCAAATAAAAGACAAACGGCAGCTTTTGAAGATCCCGCAGCTCTCCCCTCCGACCCAACAGAACCGCGTCATCTGCAAAGAGTCGAGACGCAATTCCGTTGCAGTCGTATCGTTTTCTCTCAGAACACTTGAATTACAATATGCTGAAAGGTCATTGTGGATGTTATCATCAGTGGGAGAACTGAACCTGAAGGCCCGACGAGTCCAACAGAACCACATCGGAGACGCAGTTCTGAGGTTCCCGACACGCCACCGGACGGTGTCTAACTATCAGCATCAATCTTCCTGCAGTAACCTGGAGGGATAACACTCGTCTAGTTGAAACACCCTGCCTCATACACGTGCATGTGACTCTTATTCTGCCAATAAAGGTCCAATAGGACCAGCTGTGACTGGCCAGAATCTCCCAATGGGCTAGATTTCTGAAGTCTGAGCAGTTGCAGTCGTATAGTTTTCTCTCAGACTACTTGAATTACAATATGCTGAAAGGTTATTATCGACTTTTTTGCCCAACGACGCCCAAAATATCCCGCCGCCTGGGTTCTGAAGCGGCTCTTCACCGAGCGGCGTTTCAAACTCCTCCGTGTGGGCGGCCGGGACAATCACCGTCGGCCTCGCCGAGCAAACGACTTCCAACACCTCCTGCCAGCTGAGGCCAGTTCCACTCGTGTTTCATCACCAGCATCTTGAAAAATATATAAAATCCATGTATTCATTTTTTAAAATCAAGGCACCAGACAGAAACTTTGGAAAAAAACGAAAAAAGTTATTACAAAAAAACTTTATTTGCAGATTTACTGTCGTCAACATCCGTTTAAAAAGTCAGTAGAGTCAATAAAAGATATCCATACATCCGTTTCTATCCACACGCTGTATTGATCGTGGTACTATATGAATGGGCGCCAATGGCAAGCATGTACTTTGAGTCTGTTTTCGGCCCTGCAGATTGAAATGATCAAACTTTGTGGCCGTAACTCAATATTTAAATGCAACTTTTAGGACAGACATGGATGTAATGTGATGCCGGCGGTGGCATTGCGACCTATCGGCGTTAATTCTAGATCAGTGGTTCTTAACCTTATTGGAGGTAGTGAACCCTGAAAGCTCCATCAGTGCATCAGCCGAACCTTCGTAGTTGAAAAAATAAAAGATGATTTCTTCAAAACATAGGTATATATTCTATTAAAATCACTGTTTAAGGAAAACCAACAAAACATGAATTTCACACACAGACATAACTCAATGAATATTTACTGCACATCAATGTGACTTTTGCCGTTACCTTTCAGAAGTTCAGAAATGCTCCAAAAAGTTTGTTCTTTTTCTTAGTTTTTTCATGTCTACCGTCCTCGAAAAGGATTGGAAAGAAGAAAAATGGTATGTTGCCAAATTGTTGGCAGCCAATTTTTTGACGGGCTGACAAAAAACATCCCGCCTTGTGTGAACCGGGCTGCACCGTGTGGGTCTCGACCCCCTGCCGGACCCCTGGGGTTTGATCGAACCCAGGTTAAGAACCGCTGTTCTCGACCACGTCCCTCCTCTGCTGCCAACAGAAGCCGGGCATCGCTTCTTCCTGCTGACCGCGGCCGCCATTTGTAAATAAAACACGACTTCCAGTCCGAGGAGGAAGTGCACGGCCCTCCAGGGGAGATGGCGGATGAAAGAGCATCTGGGAGGAGGCAACATTTACTCACCCTGTTAGCAAGATGAATTTGCTATTCACTCTGCTGGGTATATATTTCACTTGAGTTTAAAGCTCAGTCGTTGGATTGTGCAAAAAAAAAAAAAAGGCTGAGAGTAAAAAGAGAAAATCAATAAACAGAGCCTTCGCTTTCACGCCATCCACGCGGCTGGTCACAGGACGACATGTTGCCGAGCGCCGCTTCAATCAGGGAGACTCTTCATGCTCGCTCGCTCTACTTTGACTCTCTCTCCGTCATCAGCCGACCAGAGGCGGTCGCCGTCCGTTGTGCCGACCGGATTCAGCCAGAAATCTCTGTGAACTTGTCCCAACCGTCCTGCACACCCTTCACCTCCAATCTCCATCACAACCAGTCATCAGAAGACCGGTTCCACGTCACATCGGGGTGAAGAAACCCACTTAGAACCCCTTAAATATGACGTAACGATGGGATCTGAATGCCAAAGACTTTTCTTCAACTTATTGGAACGCCTTCTTATTTCCCATCGTCTATTCCATGAAGCCCGAAGGTCGCCGTCAGTATCTCCAGTGTCTTAGTGTCTTTATTAATCTCTATTGCTTTCTATGAGCAGATCAAATCTGTAATGTTTAGTCGATGGACGGATCTCATCACCCTTTAATTCCTCCCGACCGCCTGAGGACTCGATAGCATCCTAATAACTCCTAATGATCCAGACCCGCTTTCGCCAAATGGTTTATGGATGACACTTTGCCTATCTTTGTCTTTTTTTGCGTTGTCATTTGTCTGTAAACGCATTGACGACACCCAATTGTCAGGGTAGTGCAACCATCCTCCACACCCTTCACCTCCAATCTCCATCACCACCAGTCATCTGAAGTCCTGTTCCACATCACTTCAGGGTGAAGAAACACCCGTAAAACCCCTTAAATATGACGTAACGATAGGATCTGATTGCCAAAGACTTGACCTTTCTTCAACTTAATGTCGGTGGACTGATCTCATCACCCGCCAAGGATCTCTTTCAATGTAATCTCTCCCGACGGTCTGAGGACTCGATAGCATCCTAATAACTCCCAATGATCCAGGCCAAATGGTTTATGAATGATAACAATGCGTCGGTCATTTATCACTTTGCCTATCTTGCCTTTTCGCGTCGTCATGTGTCTGTAAACGCATCCTCATGACTATGCGAGTGGGACTTGTCGTGGGGGTCCAGGGGGGGGTGCTTGGGCCCAGCACACAGGACTCACACGAGGCCCAACATGTCCGTGTTGTTTTTTACTTTAGTGACGTTTATGTTGAAAGTACACAAAAGGACGTGTTGTGCTATTTATTTGCCTTCCCTTGCGTTCGGGTTGGATGATCCGCCAACTCTTTTATTCTAAAGGTACATAGTGCACCTGCGCTGGGGGGATTTGTGACTATTGATTATTTCATCTGATTTAGATGAAATATTGTTTTGTTTGGATCAGCTTATTTGCCCTTCGGGACAAAGTGTTGACATTTATCTCTTTGAGACATTCAGTGTATGAGGATGGGGCGTGGGGTGTGGGGCGTGGGGCTTGGGGGGGGGGTGGGCGTGAACATCTGCAATGCACGTTTGATTTTGAATTCATCACTGATTTGTCTGCGTGTCGCTCAATCAATGCTACTGTGACGCTAACCGTTAGCTGTCGTGCAAAAGATAATATCCTTATTGTTGAAATATATCTCTATCTTTAAGCCTTTAATGTTTGCGGGCGGCCGTGGCTCAGGAGGCGGAGCCTCCTTTGATCCCCAGGTTGGCGGGCAGCGACACGGAGAACTGATCTGATGCCCGTGGATCATTAAACTGTCGTGCGTTGTGATTCGTCGGTTTGGCCGACATGTAAAGCTTCCTGAATGCTCGGAGGGATAATTACTATAAACTCATAACTCATAATCATAGACGACTTTATTACCTTTCTATGAACCCTGTCGTCAAGTATTACATTGGAGATATATTAGTCCCCCATAAGCATCTAAAAATGAATTTTGCCTTTTTTTTGGTTTAATCCATTGACATGTAAATGGAGATTTTTATATTTGGGAGAGTCACGTATGAAGAGCTCTCATGTGCTCTTAAGCTCCGCCCCCAAGGAACGCCATCTGCCAGAACTGAGGTCGCGAGCAATGCTAATATTTAACGAAGGCCTACCTTTGAACCTCGTCCAACCTCAGGTTGAAAGGAAACCCCTCGTCGCCGCGAGAGGGGAAGAGGGACCGGGTCTCTCTCTTTTGGGGCAAACTGAATAAATAATTCACACATCAAAGTGTCACATGACGTTTTTTGGTGGAATTCAAACATTTCTCGCTACGGTACCCACGAACTAATCCACGGCCCCCCGAGAGCTCCACATTTTATTCATGTGTAAATCTGAATTCAGATCATACCGACGTTCTGACACCGTATTAATATGTATTCCTGACCCACGCCGCATCCCACGAGCTCACGACTGCAGCGACATCAGAGCGGCGGCAGGCGCGCCGCGAGTCGTTAAAACCTGCCCCGACTTTGGCGACGTTTTCCCGAGTCGATGGGCGTTTATTGAAGTAAACTATGTCCTCCGACCGGGCTTCGTTTTAATCAGCCGCCAGAACGAGACGCTCCGCTTCCAACCCACAGACGTGCTGTGAGGACGGGAGGCAGTCCAGATGGCGCGATCAATTTAAACGCGACAGATCCGTGGGACTATAAAGATTTAAACGGCTGCTTTTTTGTTGTTGTTGGGTGGGTGGTGCTAATCAAGACCAGCTGTGATCATAGTGGAAGCACAACGCCGGTCGCATGGAAGCAACTTCAATACAAACAAGACCACGGCTCGGAAACTGTGACGAGTAAATGTCGCTGGAGGTTAGATGTCGAATCACGCTAGCTGTTTCCCTGCGTTTCCAGTCTTTATGCTAAGCTAAGCTAATCATGTGGATTAGTCACACGGGTTTAACCACCGCAGTGTGAAATAAAGTTGCGCTGCTGCTCGTTATCGCCAATGTTCTGTAGAACACATGCATTGATACTTTCTCAACTCTCATATATGTTTACATTGTAAACAACACATCTGAGTGGAAAGTGACAGAGCGAGTAAGGTTAGCAGCACCGCTAACGTGCTAATGGCCAATGTACGGAGGTTCAAATAAGTTCCTTCGTGATGCGTTCAGGCTCTGCTCAGGGGAAATGAGTATTGGGTGAAGGTAAATTATAACGTTATCGTGATGTGTTCAAAGGTTGTCTTGTAAATTGTTGTTTTTGGCGTGAAACCTGAAGAGATTCAGTTGTTTGAAAGTGATTTTTTTCTCTCACAGCAACATTTAATCGAGATTAATTATGGTTTCCAAGCAGCTTAAAATACATCATAAACAAATAAATGTTGCGCCAATAAAAAAGACAATCTTTTATTCACCAATCAGTTGAATTATGCATTTATTTAGCTAATTATCCTTATTGATGACTATAACAAAGAAACATTATAACATTTAGAAATGCTGATGGTTTAAACCGGCAGTTTAAATGTGGACCAGCTGTTATAACAAAACAAAAATGATATTTATTGGCCGATATGGGCATTTGGTATTGAAGCGTGATCAAGGATATCTAAAAAATACATTTGCTTTCTTTTCTCTTGAACGTCACGTCGTCGTTTCCTCCAATGAGCCGAAGAATCTGACCTCAAAATGTTCACCAGCATGTACTCCCATGCGTTCCCTTTCCTTAATCCCTTTCCTTGATCCCTCGACCTCTTCAATGCGGACAATCTTCCTCATCACGGAGAGGGAACAGTAACCTGCCTCAGTGAATGGAGCCCCCCACCCCCCCCTAACACCAGTGCTTTCTTCTTATTTATTGTTTTATTATTTCCGCCTTGTCCTACTTCCAGAGCTCATTAAATGAGATCTGGTGCTGTGGCTGGAAATAGGAAAGAGAAGTTGTAGGGGAGAAGCAATAAGTGTGTATTTAGCCATGTACATCACGTTGCCTCTGGGAGATCTGGCGAGCGATGTTTCCCACAGATGCGTCTGATGATCCCCTCGTATATTTGTCATCATATTCGTTTTAATTTCTGCGCCTCTGAAGGAAAACCTGCTGTGAGCAGAAACGGGATCTCTGGACTCCCGGAGCAGCTGGATTCTTCCAATGCCGCTCTGAAATACTAAACACTGAGCCTCTGTAGTGGAGGTGATAATTAGCCTCGTACTCATGCAGTGGGATTAATAACTGAAATCAACGCTTTATCTTCTTCTTTTAAATGTTCGAAGAATTACAAACTGTGTGCAGCAGTTATCACAATGAGAGAGGGGGAAGGAGGGCCTCAAATTAAGTTAAAAACAGCGAATACGACCAGATTAATTATTAATATAATGAGGAAAATGTTTTAAAGTAATGGTAATTATGTTTGATTTCAATGTATGTAAGCTGTCCAGATGTACCATGCCAACGAAACCACAGCTGTAGAAGTGGTATTTTGGGAAAACCTCCAATTCGGAAAAGCATCTTAAACCTGCATTACCTCTAATGGCCGAGAGGAGGCGACTCCTTTGGTTGTATAGAAGTCTATGCTTCATGTGTTAAAGCTGCATTCTCTCTACTGATCACCAGGGGGCGACTCCTCTGGTTGTATAGAAGTCTATGCTTCGTGTGTTAAAGCTGCATTCTCTCCACTGACCACCAGGGGACGACTCCTCTGGTTGTATAGAAGTCTATGCTTCATGTATTAAAGCTGGATTCTCTCTCCTGACCACCAGGGGATGACTCCTCTGGTTGTATAGAAGTATATGCTTCATGTGTTAAACCTGCATTCTCTCCACTGACCACCAGGGGACGACTCCTCTGGTTGTATAGAAGTCTATGCTTCATTTGTTAAAGCTGCATTCTCTCCTGACCACCAGGGGACAACTCCTCTGGTTGTATAGAAGTCTATGCTTCATGTGTTAAACCTGCATTCTCTCCACTGACCACCAGGGGACGACTCCTCTGGTTGTATAGAAGTCTATGCTTCATTTGTTAAAGCTGCATTCTCTCCTGACCACCAGGGGACAACTCCTCTGGTTGTATAGAAGTCTATGCTTCATGTGTTAAACCTGCATTCTCTCCACTGACCACCAGGGGACGACTCTTCTGGTTGTAAAGAAGTCTATGCTTCATGTGTTAAACCTGCATTCTCTCCACTGACCACCAGGGAACGACTCCTCTTGTTGTATAGAAGTCTATGCTTCATTTGTTAAAGCTGCATTCTCTCCTGACCACCAGGGGACAACTCCTCTGGTTGTATAGAAGTCTATGCTTCATGTGTTAAACCTGCATTCTCTCCACTGACCACCAGGGGACGACTCCTCTGGTTGTAAAGAAGTCTATGCTTCATGTGTTAACCCTGCATTCTCTCCACTGACCACCAGGGGACGACTCCTCTGGTTGTATAGAAGTCTATGCTTCATGTGTTAAACCTGCATTCTCTCCACTGACCACCAGGGGGCTCCTCTGGTTGTATAGAAGTCTATATAATGACTCTACTTCTCTTGATGTATTCCCTCGGTAAACATTGTGAACATGAGTTTATGTCTCAGTCTCTAGTTTCAAGTCGTCTTCTATACAGCATGATGTCATCGTTTGCCAAACACAAAGTGATTATTATCAACATTTAAACACAATCACAATATTTCCCAAACATTCTCAACCAAAGTGCTTTTATTACCTGGACCTCAAGATGAATAATAGGTTTTAGTAAAACGTTGTTATTAGTACAACTATTTACCCAAATAAACCAAATTAAAGCCCAAAACGCAGCTGAGTACTGTAGCCAGGCCACTGTGCTATATATTCAAATACTATTTAAAGTTCATAAAGTTGTCAAACTATCACTTTACTGGCGCCAAACATCACCGCGCTAGATGTCCCGGGAGCTTTCACACCTCACTAGCTCTCTTCAAACTCTGCCGTTTGCTCTACGGTGTGAAAGCAAAGCAGACTCACTGAACTGAGTAGATATGTGGTTTAAATATTAAATCTTGACCATGATTTAAATTAATACGCTTATTGAGAGAACACTAAAGAAGGCAATGTTCAAAGGAGATCAGTTATAACAACCTATATACCCTGATATAATCATGCAAGATCATTTGGGGGAAATGCCAACGTGTTAGCGGAGAGTTCCGCCTCGAACATCGAAAAGATTAAAGAGAAATCGCTCATTAAAAAGCGAGTGAGAAAGAAGCGACCACGCAGCCGCCATCCCTCCTTTAATGTTACGGTAAGAGAGGCCCTGCTTTCCAACCACTTAGCATTCATCATCAATTATCAGGTCCAGTTGCAATCAGGACTAATAATTCTCATGAAGAAGGCGTGTGCTACATGTCATGCATTTAAGTTACCGCCATTTTTTACCTTCGCATAGAAAATGCGGAAGGTTATGTTTTGATCGCCGTGTATTTATTTATTTGTATGTGTGTGTGTGTGTTATTCGCATAACTCAAAACGTATTAAACCGAATCGCATGACATTTAGTGGGATGATTGGTTATAATCCGGGGACCATTTGATTCGATTTTGGGATCGATCGGTTCAAAGGTCAAGGTCAAGGTCATAAAAAGGTCAAAATCTTCTTTTTATCATATAGTGCGGTCAATTTGTATCCAATTGGCATGCAACTAATGCCGAAATGTGGCTGCGACGAAGGTATGCGCTCTACTGAGTGCCCGTTCTAGTTAATGTGATGTTTTTCTGTGCTCAGGACCATTTGATGTGGTAATTTGGTAAAATACTTGTGTACTGTCGTTAAATGAGCACTGTAAACTGTTCACTGTATGTTCCACTGCTTTATGTGAGCTACATGATCAGAATCAGAATCAGAAACAGGTTTATTGGTTTTGACAAACAACAATTTTGACATTTGGGTGCAACAGGAGGGATTGACACATGGGAAGAGGGAGGAGGAGGAAGAGAGAGGGAGGAGAGGGAGGAAGGAGGAGAGGAGAGAGAGGAGAGGGAGAAGGAGGAGGAGAAGGAGGAAGGTGGGGAAGAGGTCCGTGACAGAGCCTGACCGCAGGTCAGTGGTGATGAGAGTGTGTCGTGGGAAAATGGTGTGCAAAAAGGGGCCGTGGGAATGGACGCTATTGGTGTGTCTCCCGAGGGAGGGACTCGGGTCCAGGGTGCATCTCGGTCGGCGACAAGGGGGGGTGCCTGCTTCAGTGACTGGAGGAGGGAGGTGACCTGGGACCTGGAGGGGTGCAGCCGATAACCCTCTCGGCGGAGCGGATGATGCTGCCGAGCCTGCGCTGCTGGCCTGATGCTGTGGCTGCAGGGTGCAGCCGTGGATGGCCGTGCAGATGATGGACTCAGTGATGGAAGTGTGCAGATGTACCTCACGATCCTCAGCCTCCTCTGCTGCCTCGCAAGCCTGAGTAGCCAGAATCAGCTCCCTCTTTGGTCCTGGGGAGATGATGGAGCCCAGGTCCTGGGAGATGATGGAGATGGAGCCCAGGGAGCACAGCAGGACTCACAGCCAGCAGGTAGAGTCACACAGGATGGGGGGCGGGGGGCCTCATTCTCCCATGATCCACACAACACTCTGTTGTTCTTCACAGCCAGCTCCTGAGTGGTTAGGTCTGGGCACAGGTTGTCACCAGTCGGTCAGTCCCAGGTCATAGAGTCAGTGAGGTGTCCCGCCAGATGAGAGGTGGTGGTGGCGGGTGACTGGGACCCTGGTGAGGAGGTGACTGGGAACAGCAACTGCAGCAACAGTTGTACAGGAGGGGAGAGAACAGGGAACAGGAGAAGCCGCCTGGGTGGTGGAGTGCAGGGTCCTGAGGGTCCACGGTCTGCTTTCACTCACCGTGCTGCTTCCTGTGGTGTCTCAGTCTGTGGGGTGGTCCTGGGCACGGGTCAGCATGCAGCTGGAGAGCAGCAGTGGGCAGAAGGACGGGATGATGGTGAGGTGCAGAGGAAAAGTCCAAACAGGGATGCCAGAGAGGTTCCTGGGAGAGATGCTGAGGGATGACTAGTGAAGGTGCAGACCTCTGCACTGCTCTACGTGGGGGCTCTGGCGTGGGTCAGAGTGGGTGGGGGTGGGTCTTGAGTGGTGATGGTCTTGGTTGAAGAGGTGGAAGACCAAAGGGCAGAGACTGACGTCAGTACTCAGGTCTCAGGGTGACATTGGTGTTGTCATTGGGGGATGTCTTTGGGGGCCTGGGGGGATGATGAGCCTTGAGCAGGGGAAGCAGGCTGGGGTCTCCAGAGGTGAGAAGATGTCGTTGAACACACAGACAGCTGGTCCGCACAGTGCTTCAGCAGGGAGGAGGAGTGGGCGGTCTGGCTTTTTAAAGGGCCTGTTCTGCTCTCTCCAGGACTGCTGACTGCTCGCTGAGTTGGCGGAGCTGGGTTGATGGAGGTGATGGAGGGCTGATGGGGGGGGTGATGGGTGAGGGGGCTGGGTGGTTGAGCTGGCTTGGATGTGGGATGGGTGGGCTCCATGCTGGTCTCAGGGACTGCGGGTCTTAGAACTCATAGCGCTCATCTGCCAGAAGCATTTGTCGAGTGGGTGTTATTCATGGAGTGGGGTGATTTGTGATCTGCCTGATCCCTCTCCAGACTCTCTCCAGGCAAGTTGCCTTTGTTTGCTGAGAGCTGTTTCAGCAGTTTCTCAGAGTAGCATCTCTCACCTTCTCACTTCCTTGTTTTCTGTCTTTGGACTGGTCCTCCTCCTCCTCCTCCCCTTCATGCCTGGTCCTTCTGTCAGTCTTAGCTGACTCTGCTCTCGCTGTGAACCAGGGTTGTTCGTTGTTATAACTCACCTGATGCTGGATGGAATACAGCTGTGAAGCTGAGAAGCTGAGTTACAGCCTCTGTGTACTCATCCAGGCTGTTGGTATAGTCCTGAAGACATCCCAGTCAGGTACAGTCAAAGCACGCCCGTAGATCCTCCAGAGCCTCACTGGTCCACTTCTTGAACTTCCTCACCACAGGTTTGCAGAGCTTTAGTCTCTGCCTGTATGAGGGAATCAGATGAACCATGACGGAAATATGATCGCGGAAGAACGGACATTCATTCATTTTGTAGCCGGATGGTCGGAGCGGCGGCCATCTTTATGCGACCGTTGTGACCGGCTAACGTTTAAACTAAATGAACTTACAGAGAGACGCAGGGAGTTGAGTTTGTCTTTTTTCGACTAAAAGAAGCAGCGGAGTTACTTCATACTTCATCCACATTCTTGTCTCAGCGTAATAAAATCACATTGGGACACTTTGTTCTGCTCATTTTCTTGCCACTAGTGTAGCATGAAAGCACGTTGGGATTAACAAGCTAGCTGGCTAAGTATTGGGCAGATGGCTAGTTGGCTAACCTGCTAATTCCACCAGCCTTTCTATGTTATGGCAAATGAGCCAAAGAGGAGGCTGGTGGCCCATCGTCCTCCGGAGAAGAACAAGCTACCGAGATAACCAGACGGACATCTTTCTTCGGCCCAACTGGCTTGTTTTGTCAACAACAAATCACCATTTTCTTTTGCACCAGTCAAATAGAAAAACAGTTCAACACTCCTATTCTGATTTCACGAGCGACACCGAGGAGCAAGTCAGCACAGCTTAGCATAAAAGACTGGAAACAGAGGGTAACCGCTAGCACTGGCTGTCTTAAAGTAACACAACATGCCCACCAAATAGCACAAAAAGAGACATTTTATTTCTCGTTATTGTCAAAAAGCTAATTTCAGTGACTGATGGCGGGATGGTTGGTCGCCAGGCAACCAGCAGATATTTCAGGGTGGTTATTGTTTGATGTCAGGACACAATTGGTCATTTTTGCTCTGTTTGTTTGGCTGAAGCAAACAGGGCATTTAGTGAGCCTGAGCTCGTTCTGGTTGCACAGAGCCAAGCGTCCCCATGTTTCCATTCTTCGAGCAACACGAAGCTACTTGGCTGCTGGTTCTCGCCTTAAATTCGAGCGAATGAGCATTTATTCACCAGACTTCTAACTGGGTTGTTTTGGAGGCTCAGATTGTTTTGCTCTGCTACCTCTGATCCTCTGATGACTTGTTGTTGCTGTTCATAAGAATGCTCTTTTTGGGGGGAGGATTTCCATTTCTCAAACTTCAACAAAAAATAAATAAAGCAAGTCCCAACAGTTCTGCAGCTATTTCTCTGCACCTTCCTGTGTTGATGGGCGTCAGTCCGGGATGAGTTCTGACAGTGTTCAGCTGTCTCTCTGTCAGCCTTTGACGCCTCTTTCGTGTTTCCTCTGCAGTTGGGAGGATGCGGCATTCTGGGAGTGGGCGTCTGGCTCTCGGTAACCCAGGGAAACTTTGCCACCCTGTCATCATCCCTTCCCTCCCTGTCGGCAGCCAACTTGCTCATCGCGGTGGGCACTGTCATCATGGTGATCGGCTGTTTGGGCTGCGTGGGCGCCGTCAAAGAGAGCCGCCCCCTGCTGCTCACGGTAAGTCGGACGCGAGGCGGCGACATTTAGCCGTCGTTTGCACGGCACACAACACCACTAATATCTCACGAAGCGTTACGCTTTGAGTTTCTTGTCCTCTCGATCACTAATTTAAATACACAAGTGATGCAGCATGTTTACTGAGAGCTGTGGAGATGTAATCATTATACACACCATGTTTGTTTTCTCCTTTCATGCCACTTTCTCTTTCTACTCCACTACTACGAGAGGGAAGAATTGTACTTTTTTAATTGTTTTTACTGCAGTGCAATTACCTTACGGCTAGTGCAGCCTGAACACTTAGAAGTCTAGCTCACAAGTAGACCGGAAATTAATTGGCAACTATCTTGATTATTGTTATTTTAGTAATTTATTTTGGGAAAACTCTAATCAGGAATAATGTCTTAAACCTGCATTATTTCTAATGTCCACCAGGGGGCGACTCCTCTGGTTGTATAGTAGTATATGCTTCATGTGTTAAAGCTGCATTTTCTCTTCTGACCACCAGGGTGCTACTCCTCTGGTTGTATAGAAGTCTATGCTTCATATGGTAAACCTGCATTCTCTCTCCTGACCACCAGGGGGCGACTCCTCTGGTTGTATAGAAGTATATGCTTCATGTGTTGAAGCTGCATTATCTCTACTGACCACCAGGGGGTGACTCCTCTGGTTGTATAGAAGTCTATGCTTCATGTGTTAAAGCTGCATTTTCTCTACTGACCACCAGGGTGCTACTCCTCTGGTTGTATAGAAGTCTTTGCTTCATGTGTTGTAGCTGCATTCTCTCTCCTGACCACCAGGGTGCTACTCCACTGGTTGTATAGAAGTCTTTGCTTCATGTGTTGAAGCTGCATTCTCTCTACTGACCACCAGGGGGCGACTCCTCTGGTTGCAAATGTGAGGATTTTCTTATTTTTCATTTAAATACTTGAACCCATTTTGTATATTCGTACGGTGTCTCTCGAGTACTTCAAGTACTAAAGTACGTAAGGACTATTACTGACTATTACAGGACTACGTAAAGGAGTATTTTCACACTAGGATATTAGTATTTTTCTTTTACTTCGGTAAAGTCTCCTAATATTTCCTCCAGTACTGCTCAAAGCACTGATGTGATACGTTAATAACTCTCTCCAGAGACACAGCGAGCTGCCAAGCCGTGTGAAAATGATTTGACGCCAAGTCGAGATAATCTGTCCCTCCAAACACCCAAAATATGAGAGAAACCATCTTTGAACAAGCTGAACCAGAACAGGAGCCGTGTTCCCGGGCGCTTCATTGACAAACCAACAGAATTAACATTATTTAACTTTAATCCACGGACACTAATGGTCTAACATATTCTCCTCCAGTTTATTAAAACCGTGTTGTATATGTAAATAAAGGTGTGAAGGCTGTGCTACACATGCAGCCCACGAATAAGACAAACAGCCCCAGAGGTTACACCACTGCACACAAAGGATGCATTCAAGGCCCCGTTCGTTTTGCCTTTGGTGTTAACGCACAATAAACTACTTTATGGCCAACTAAGGCAATAAAGGGGCGTTGGCAACACCTCATACATCCCACAGCAGATCCCCATGATATTTATACAACACTGCTTTTCAAAATCACTTGATGTTATACTATATGTATATATACATATACATATATATATATATATACAAATATATATATATATATGTATACAGACCAATACTAATGATCATTATATACTAATATGCAGTACTATTAATCTCGTATTTATACACCATATGGACTCTGCTTCTTTTATTCACACCTCTTTCACTTTTATCTAATTTCATCTTTATTGCTCTCGTGTAGCTTCTGTTTTTTTATTTTTCTCTATTTTAGTTCTTTTCTCTGCACGTCTTGATGTCCCTGTTGCTGCAACAACCCACACCATCTCTGTGAATCAATTAATCCTGATCTGATCTTTAGTAGTTATGTTAATTCAGTGAACACGTTGCATTCTGTGTCAGCGTCTGTATCTCACACCATTAATTTCGCAAAAATGTCCATATATAATTGTCCATGTTATCATAAAAAAAATAAAAAATTATATTCAAAATAATTTATTAATAATAATAATTAAACTGAGTTTTAAAAAATGGACGGCGACAAAATATTACAAATAAAATTACTAGAATCTAGCAATAAATAAACTTGTAATTTTTTCTATTTAAAGCATATTCCTAACAGGTAACTGGGCGACGGAGATAAAACAAGTTGATGGGCCCTGTGGGAGTCTGGCTTTGTTGTTGTCGGGGGCACTGGCCACGGACACGGCTGCTCTAATTTATCCCGTTTAATGTCTATATTTATTTTTATTGCTTCACTAATCTTCGTAGACCAGCTCCGGCCTGTTCGTCTGGAGTTCACAGCAGTTAAAGTCGTGTTGGAGCCAGACAGCACTGGTGTTTACAGCAGGGGACGATATATCTATATGTAGATATTTAAAACACCTCTATCTTCATACACCTCTATATATATCCCTCCATATCTGTATATATCTCTCTAAATGTGGGTGTATATATATATATATATATATATATATACAGTATAACTTGAGCTCTATAGATGTCCATCTCTTCATACCTCTACCCTCTACTTTTTACATATATCTCTATATAACTGTCACTCTACATATTTCTACTCTTTATATCTCTATCTTGACGTATCTCTATATATCTTCATCTCTATATTGACTCTAGCTATATCCACATGCCAATATACATTATCTATCTTTAGATTTTAAGTCTCTATATCTATCTTTACACATTTATATATACCTCCATCTCCACATAACTCTAGCTCTATATATCTTCATATAATTATATTGCTATATCTTTATTTCTCCATATATTTATCTATACATCTTTACATATCTATCTCCATACAGCTCTATCTTTAAATGTCTCTTCCTTCACATATCTCTATATCATTATCTCTATCTATCTCTAGCTCTATACATCTCTACATATAGCTTTATCCAAATATCTCCAAATATCATTATCTCTATCTCTATACATCTCTAGCTCCATAAATATCTACCTCTACATTTCTCTTTCTCCACATATCTTAAAATATAATTATCAACATATCTATATATCTCTAGCTCTATAAATCTATATCCATACATATATGTTTCTCCAAATATCTTTAAATACGATTATCTCTATTTCTGCATATCATTATCTCTATCTCTATATATCTCTAGCTATGTAAATCTCTATATCTACATATCTCTTTCTCCACATATTTCTAAATCTCATTATCTCTAGATATATGTATCTCTACAATCTCTGTCTCTACATATCTCTGTATCTCTCTCTCACTATTCATCTCTATATCAATATAAACTCATTATCTCGATGGAGAAATCGATGGCTATAGCGATGCAGCCGAGGGAACAGGAAGTGCTCGACATCCAACATGTTCCTGCTCTAATCTGCACACCGTTTGCTCTAATTTCAAACGGCGCATTGACGATGAAGCGTGAACCCAGAATCCTTATGAGATTGGTAATTATTTTGATAAAAAAATAAGCTCCTGTAATCAAGCACAGCATCCATCGCAAAGAATAATTATGTGTGGGTCCGAAATATATAATTCATCATTGGAGATGTCGGCACAGCTGGAAAGAGCAATGGTGAACTCTGTGGGAAGGAGTCTGGGTGTCGATCGTCAGCCTGATCCGGAGCACTTCCCCCACAGTGACCGGCCGGTTCCTGAGCTGCGTCAATGTAATGATGGTTATGAGTCCGCTTCGATGAGGGAGAGAGCCGCCCGGCTCCACGGAGATCAGAAAAGACTCCCTGGTCAAAACACAGAGGCAATTAGCAGGACTCCCTGTTGCGATCCGTGCTGGCAAAAGTAATATTGCTTTTGGTGAATCTTTTTGATTTGTAGCAACAAACGTCAGATATTAATAATCTGGCAATTATGTTTTCTGGAAGGTTTGACATGAGACATGTTACACTTTAAATGAATGTACAGCTTCCTGCAAACACAGCCAGGCAAGTCCTTGAATACGCTTCAGTCTTGACTTAGTCGTTGTGTTGAAGAAGACTTGAAACTAGAGATAGAAACAAACAATGTTTACTGAGGGAATAAATCAAGAGATAAGTAGATCCATTTATATAGACTTCTATACAACCAGAGGAGTCGCCCCCTGGTGGTCAGGAGAGATAATTCAGCTTTAACACATGAATCATATACTTCTATAAAACCAGAGGAGTCGCCCTCTGGTGGTCAGTAGAAAGAATGTAGCTTTAACACATGACGCTTAGACTTATATACAACCAGAGGAGTCTCCCCCTGGTGGATATTACAAATAATGCAGGTTTAAGACGCTTTTCAGAATTGGAGGTTTCCCAAAATTCAAATTTTTGCATTAATAAATTAATAAATTACTAAAATGACGATCGTTGCCTATTAATTTCCGGTCTACTTGTGAGCTAAATTTCTAATTCTAAATCTATATGACCAAAGGAGTAGCGCACTGGTGGTCAGGAGAGAGAATGCAGCTTTAACACATGAAGCATAGACTTCTATACAACCAGAGGAGTCACCCCCTGGTGGTCAGGAGAGAGAATGCAGCTTTAACACATGAAGCATAGACTTCTATACAACCAGAGGAGTCGGCCCCTGGTGGTCAGGAGAGAGAATGCAGCTTTAACACATGAAGCATAGACTTCTATACAACCAGAGGAGTCGCCCCCTGCTGGATATTTGAAATATTAGTGTCTTCCTTCTGACCTGTATGTCGCCACTTTGATCAACCTCAGGGGATTTTTTTTCTTTTTTCTGTATGTTTCTGTTTCTAAATGACGCATTTCGTTATTCGTCCTTATTGATCCAGTAAGGAGGGAGAAGGCTGCAAATGGACGCCAATAAACAAGCTGCGACGCCAATGTACGTCAAGTGCTTCCTTTTGCCACCGACAGGCTCAGATTTTTATTAAAGGTGTCTGACGGCGTTATGGAAAGAACCCTAGAGAGAAATGAAACGCTTCTCTTTGTCTTTCACTGGATCCGCTCTGTCTGGTTTTGTCGTGCGAAATTTTGCCTGAAGACAATGATGGAAATGTGAGTGAGTAAAAAAAAAAAGGGGGAGTGCCAGTGTTGTTTTGAGTTTGTTGTGTTGGAGATCAGAAAGCGTAGCTTGGTGTTACGTAATAGATTTCCTCTAATGTGGCTGAATATTTAGATACTTTCATAACAGACAGAGCGAAAGGGAAAGAAAAAGGTTTTGTTTCTCTGTCGGGGATCTTTCCATAATGCTGTCAGGCACTTATAATAATCTGATCCTGTCAATGGAGAAAGAAACAAGCACTTTTAGTCAACGCACATTGGCGGAACAGCTTGTTTAGCGGCTGCTGTCTGCAGAATGATGAAATAGATAAAATGAGTAAAAAAGCAGACATTGAAGACCTGAAGTCATGACATTAAACACAAAAAAACCAATACCCTGTCCTTTTAAGTTAGGAATAAGAGCCTTTTGTGCCTTCAATTTCCACCGGGGTTATCGGTGATTAAAGTCATGTTTCACACCGGTGAGTTCGAGTGCAAGTCAAACGGCACAGGGGGAGGTGCAGGGGGTCCGCGACCTAATCTCTCCACATATTAGTCAGAGAGGAGAGGTCACCGTGGTGGAAAAGGAAGCTCCCTCTCACAGCGGTCTCAGATAAAGAGCCTGAAAGAAACCGATGGGATCCCTCATGTGAAGAGAAAAGCCTCGAGGGCTCCTCTCCTCATACACTCAAGGATGGACAGATCCCATGGAGGTATTGATTTTGGGGAGGGTGTTGATAGACCGTGTGCCTGACGCGACCGCCTCCACCAGTCAAACCACAAAAAGCCCCTGAAGCTTTCGCACTGCGTGGAAATCACAGCATGGATGAGCACATAAGGAATCAATCCCTGAGCCTGGACTTTGATTGTAGTTCCCATCCCAGGGTCCCGCCGAGACATCAATCTCTGCTTAACGGGGATTTTCAGCCCCGCTGGCTGAACGCGTCACAACATAAATAAGAGTTGCGTGCGAGGGGCGGCGTCTGCAGAGGACTCGTTTTTCACAATGCGCACGGTGTGCGTTGCGTCTTCGGTGGCCAATAGAAGCTCCCGTCCTTCAGATACATTAATGTCTACTTAGACGCCGAGTAAATTCGCGACTAATTGCTCCGGTGCCTTCGCTGCTGGAACCCCGCAGTAAAAACAAGCCTTTCGCCAGGAGAAGCTCTACTCTGGTGCTTGAGAGTCGGTATCCTGCAGGTTTTTGTCCCACCCCCCCGCTGAAGGCTTCAGTTGGATACAGACCAGCTGTGGCTCATCAACTCTCACGGTCCAACAACTGTAATGGAACAAATAACCGCAGGACGCCGGTCCAACGCGACAGGGATTTAGAGGTCTTAAAGGACCACTTTGCCGAGTTTGATCTGGCTGGTGATAGACTGAGATGATAATACTCTCCATTACACGTGTCAGTGCTATCTGTACCTCCCGGCTTTGCTCTGTGAGAGCGCTAGCGAGCTTTTCACTTTGTATTTTGTGTTATCTGGTTGTTGAGAAATGGATGGAAAAAAAAGGTCCCGAGGCCAAAGAATAATCTTTAGGATTTCTCAGAGTGAGACGACATGATCTGGGTGAAAGATTTCAGGGTTGAAAGAAGCCTTCTAACAAGATACTGAGAGGGCTGTGTGATGGTTTATCAATAGGAAGGTCATACAATGCAGTGGTGGGGATTTACTGCACTGAAGTACTTACTGTCTTCTAATGCGTTCACTGTGGGGTGCCCCAAGGCTCGGTACTGGGTCCACTTATTTTTCCTTTTTCCAGACAATGCAATCACCCAAATATAAAATCACGCATATCAGTCTTTATGTTTACTTAACTCCAAAACCTCATCTTACATTTAAAATCAATCATTTCATCATCTCAGAGACGTTTCAGGGATTAAAATGAATGTTTATTTGACCGCTCGTGATTACTTTTCAAGTTGAGGTTTTACATAATTAATTAAAAAAAGATAGTTAATTAATTAAAGTTAATTAATACTTATTAAACCAGTGCTTCCCAGTCTTACCAGATTGTGACATTTTATATAAAAGCAATGTAAGATGTTTAGGAGTTGTATTACCAAGGGCCGATTTCTCCTTCATATATTTTAAATTGTTTCATTTAGTTGACTGTAAAGAGGTTAAATTAGCCATTTAATGATAAATTCGGGAAAGATCCAATAAACGTAGATTGTGTTTTCTTTGCTCTTCTTTAATAGTCTCATGACCCCTCGGATTTAACTTAAGACACTCTGAAGGGGGCCCCGGCCCTTGATTGGGCACCACTGGACTAAAATACTGTATATTACAAAACTAGCTCCACCTCCACCTGCCAATGTTTCCTTTACTTGTAATGAAGTATTTATTTTGGATCTTGAGTCTCCCACCACAGAGAGTAGATTTAATTTAAAAAACAGCCGAATCTCAGTTTAGAGAGTCGTAGATATTTCTGATCCATAGAAAACATGTTTATGGCCCCATTTAGTTTCCTTCCACTCTGATATGCTATAAATCTCTCCCTGTAGTTTATGCAGCTCGAAGCCTCGGCTGCGAACCACAGAAACGTATTTTCAGTTTGAATAATGGCGATTTGGGGAAAACATATTGAGCCCGTTTGGGTCCTTTTTGTAATGAGATCCGAGTCTTTTGTTTGTATTAATTTATCTCCGCGACGCGCCGAGCGCCAAACAAACAACGCTTCTTTTGGACGCACTGGAGCCGTGTTTGTTTTAGACAAACATTACTTTAACCAAGCAGATGCAAATGCTTTTCCCGATGCATCTCTGTCACGTAAGCAAGACTCATTAGGCTCGTTAGGAAACAGCCTTTTCACGGCATTTAGAGCAAATTATGGCTTTTTTGTGGGTTCGTTTCCCATCTCAATTAAACCATTAATTTTTCTCAAAGACTAAATTTGTTTCAAGAAACTGTTTAGAGAAAAAAAAAGATCAACACAAAGTTACATCTAAATGAATGATGTTTCATGAAGTGAAAACAATTAACTTAATTAGCACACTGTTATTGCTCATATTATTAACCCTTTCCACAAATGGGTTTTCATCATTAACCGTTAATTTGTGTAACTTGTGTTATAGTAACAGCCCATTTCATTGCTGCGGTCGGAAATTACTCCAGTTAATTCAATATATTATGAAAACTAAAATGCAGTCTGCTGCCATAGCATGATCCCATCGAGTCTTCCTATTGCCTGAGTTAAATTTCTTATTATGGCAGATTAATAGGGAAATATTTAGAGAGCCACGGGGGATGATTCTGTTTATTCTCCGAGTGCCGGCGAGCATCAGTTTCTCTTTATTAAGGATGTCCCTTTGCTCTCCGGTGTGATTTTATGGGCTCGAACAAACACACCGAAAACAGCTTCCAGACCAGCCAGTTGGCAGCATCAGACAGCAGGAGTCTTCTCCTGTCTTCCCCCTCTCTCACTGTCCCAGGCTGTGTGTTGTGTCCCCAAGTGTCTGTCCATTGTGCCTGTCCCCAAACACCTGAGGGGAACTGCAGGAGACGTGAATGACCGTAGCCCACGCCTCGCTCACCTCGCTTTGTGAGAGGTGCTTTGTTCCATGTCCTTGTTTCCCGTTCCATGCATGGCTGCAACCGCCACCCATGGCAAATTAATTATCGGTGACGCCACGTACGGCGCACCCACCACCGCCTCTTTCCACCGGAGGGAGGATTGTTTGGACCTGGAATGCTGGTTGTGGACTTGTGGACTGCGTTCAACACTATTCAACACTATTCTGTTCGCAGCTCACACCAAGCGCCACCTCTACCATAGCTGACTGGACTGTGCAGCCGGGCCGGCCTGCACTGGGAGTGGTGCGCCTCAGGGATAGTGAGGAATGCACGGAGACCTCAGGCAGGGCCCCTCAGAGCCCTGAGCTGAGCCTGTCTAGCTGTCCTCTACTCTCTCCCACCCACCACTGCACGGCATCATCAAGTTTGCTGAGCCCACACAAGTTGCTTGCTCATACAGCTGATGGTTGGAGACAGCTACCAGCAGCAGAGACGGCCTCCAGGAGTACTGGATCACCAGAACAACAGCCTCGGTCCTGTGCTCAAAGGAGCCAGGCTCAAAGTGGACTACAGAAGGAGGGGAGAGGGAGGCACCCCACCATCTCCACCCAGGACGCAGTAGAGAGGGTGCAGAGAGGTCTTCAAGTTCAAGTTCCTCCGATTCCGAGGACGAGGACCCGTGCACACACACTCACACGTGGTGAAAAGACCCCAATAACCGCCTCCTTAGGCTGTAAAGGGGGAAATTCAACATCCCCGCATCCATCCTCAGAACATTCTACACCCATCAGTGACGGGAGTGTTCTGACAGGTTGCATCACCGTCTCACCGCACCCTACCGCCTGAGGCTGCAATCTGGAGGTGGTGCAGCGCGACACAGGGTACATCGTTGAGGTGAGCTTTCGAGCTCCCCTCCATCACACTATACACCAAGCGGTAGGTGGGGCCAGCCGGATGGATGCTGAAAGACACAACCACCCGGCCAATCTGTTTCCCTTTCTACTCAGCAGGGCAGGCGAGCAGTATAGTATCAAGTGCCACACACTGAGGGACAGGACTCTTCAGTCAGCCATTCAGGCTGCTGAACAAGGACTGAGACCCTTATTAAACACACACCAGAACATATTCTGTGAATATCTATGGCCATGGGGTATATTTTATTACATTATCCAAAAAAAATTTTATTTTTTTTTTTTATTTATTATATATATATATGATGTATATGTATATACACTGTTTTATATATATATATATATACTTCTTTTCTTTTGTGTTTTATTGTATAGTTATTTATTCTCTATTTCTTTTTTTTTTTCTCTTGCACTTGTCGGGTGTTTTGCACATAAGAATTTAAAATTTCGATTTATACTTGTATAAAAGGGGATGTGACAATAAAAACTTGAAACTTGAAACTTGAAGCCAGAGAAATAAATAGAGAGAGAGAGAGAGAGAGAGGAAGCAACCAATATGATCTTTGTTTCCTCTTTTAAAAATAAAAAAAGGATATTTAGATTATTAGTTTAGATATTCAGGACTCCAAAAACAGAGAAATGGAATATAAATGAGTAGCTGCACCATTCACTCTATAACATGCTGAAAAGTAAAATAGCAGGTCAAGAAATAAATAAAAAAAGACAAAATGTCTTCATTTCTTGGCTCTGAGCCTTTTTCTAAAATAATTTTGTTGCAGAAAAAAAATAAAAAATTCAGAAACTAATAAATACTGTCAGCTTCTTATCTTGACTGAGTTCATATTTAGAAAAAACGTGACTCGGTAAAAGATTTCATCAGCCCCGGAAAAAAAAGGGAAAAAAGCTGAATTTTAATCAGATCCACAGAGGAGCATATTTATTAAAAAGTTTCAATAAAACACCCACAAAACAAAAAAGAAGTGGAGTTACCAGCATCTTCATGCAACGCACACAGACTCTGCAGCCCGACGGCGTAACCACGGCGACGCCTGAGAAACTGAACATCTGCGCTCTTGAGAATCTGCTTCTGAAAAAACAAAACCTCACAATCAGGAACAAGAGGCCGAGAGTCGACAGCCAGCGGCGCCGCCGGGAGGTTTTGTTTTTGTCAGGAGTCACGGCAACTTCAACTTCCCTCTACCAGACGCCGTATCGTCTTGGATTTGGATCTCGTAATATTGTAAAATGTCTCTTCCTGGTTGTGATGTCATCTTTTTGTACACTTTCTCATTATATCCACATTACTGATGGTTATCTCGCAAAAAAAACCCCTGTGTGTAAATATCTGTCGACAGCAGCGGCGGTCAACCGTACGATATGAATATCCCAGGGCTCTCAAGTGTCACGCATTGAGCGTGACACTCACGCATTTCGGTCTTACGTCACGCACTCCCGCCACACATCGTATTTCTCACGCTGAAAAAAACTCTCGGCAATTTAATGTTTTAATGTGCCGCAGCACGCCAACATGAGCTGGCCGCGCTGCCCTCACCGTGGAGGAATCAAGCGCTCCCCTGGAGTTCTGCTGTGAGGAGCCACTTATCAGCCAATCAAAAAGAAGAAATGGGCTCCACAATAGCCAATCAGAAAAAAACTTATCTGTTGTATCTGGGTAAGATTTAATCCAGCAACCAATGAAAATAAAGCATCCTGGAATTGCGCGCGACTGACTGATATCCGAAAATTTCGTTCGGGGGGGGGGGGGGGGGGTGCTGATGGAAATGTCACTCTTGCCTGGCTTCAAAACTTGAGAGCCCTGATATCCAGATATTTGGACATGAATATGCCGATGTTTAGATTTTCTCCACATCGCCGAGTTCTCCTGAGAGCCGTCACGTCTTTGAAGGCTCTTCAGTCTCAAACCAGACTGTTCAGCATGACGTGCATCCAATCACACACTGCAAACAGCAACTGCTAGTAGCTAACGGGCTAATCGTTCAATGGCTCCAGGTGGCAGATCCACGTCTCTCTAAAATGTCTCGGAGCACAATTATCCCCCAAAACTGAACATAAGCCACGAGCACTCGTGTTTCTCATGCCGGACGACCAATGAGAATCAAACATCACAAGTATTTACAACTAGATACCTTCAATATCCATGAAGTTGAAGGGCGGACCATTGATGCGGTCACAGAAATATGAACTGATCTCCGTTTTGTTTGTTTTTGTAGTGTGTATGTGGGAATGAGTTTAGTATGGAAGCCCAATAACAACACTGTGAGACCCTGTTCGTCATAAATATCAAATACTATCTCATTATTTTGACTTACTATCTCATAATTATGAGATGCTAAGTCATTATTTTGGCTTAAATATCTCATAATTATGACTTAGCATCTCATTATTATGAGATGCTATCTCATTATTTTGACTTATTATCTCATAATAATGAGATATCTCATTATTTCGACGTACTATCTCATAATTATGACTTAGCATCTCATTATTATAAGATACTATCTCATTATTTTGACTTATCTCATAATAATGAGATACTATCTCATTATCTTGACTTACTATATCATAATTATGAGATGCTAAGTCATAATTTTGACTTATTATCTCATATTAAATTAGATAATATCTCATTATTTTGACTTACTATCTCACAATAATGACTGAGCATCTCATTATTATAAGATACTATCCCATTATTTTTGACTTATCTAATAATAATGTGATATTATCTCATTATTTTGACTCATTATCTCATTATTTCCACATACTATCTCATAATAATGACTTAGCATCTCATTATTATGAGATACTATCTCAATATTTTGATTTATTATCTCATAATAATGATATACTATCTCATTATTTCGACTTACTATCTCACAATAATGACTGAGCATCTCATTATTATAAGATACTATCTCATTATTTTTGACTTGTCTAATAATAATGCGATATTATCTCAATATTTCCACATACTATCTCATAATAATGACTTCGCATCTCATTATTATGAGATACTATCTCAATATTTTTACTTATTATCTCATAATAATGAAGAACAGACTTTATTGAGCCTCATATCACGATATCGGTGTCGTCGCCATACCATCGAAAGATCTACGCCAATGTATTGTTGTCGTATGATTATTCTATATCGCTCAGCCCTATTACCATTATCTTGACTCCGGCTCGCGGAGTCCTTTTTGATGTTCCGTAATTATGGGATGGCGGCAGCTGAGAGTTGTTTAGCCTCCTCGTCTGCAGAGATATTTCACGTTGGACCGTTTTACAACGCGCGGCACAATCTGCCCGATTTATGGCTCCGCAGACGCATCGGTTGACAAACTAGTGTCGGTCCATCAAGATTATTTGATGACCCTCTGGAATATTACACCATAGTCTCAAATGACCCCCCCCCCCCCCCGGCAGAGTGGTTGATGACCGAGCCAGTAACTGTTTTAAGCGCTCACACGGGCCCGCGGGGAGGAGGTGAATCACCCGTCAGGCAGGAGGCGACGGGTCAGGAATAAAATGAGGCAAAAGTGCGTCACCTCTCCTCGTCTCCTCCTCGCCTCCTCGTCTCCTACCTTCGCCTCTCTCCTCTCTGGACCTGACACTTAGAAATATCGACGCTCCTCGACCGTCCTCTTTCTCCTTGACACTCTTTGGCCATTTCATTCATTGTTATTACTTTTCACACACACACACACACGCACACGCACACACACACACGCACACCTCACAGATGAATGGCGCGTTAACAAAGAAGTCTCTTCCCTCCGTGTCTCCGCAGTTCTTCATCCTCCTCCTGCTCATCTTCTTCCTGGAGATTCTGTCCATCATGCTTTTCTTCATCTACCGAGACGAGGTAAGACTCCCCGAAGTGCTCTCGGAGTGTTGCATGCTGGGATTCTCTCTGTCCACCTGAAGGAGGAGAGGAGAAGAGCCCTCCGTGATGCGGATTGCCTGCCTTTAAAAGGATGCTGTTGAACTCACTCCAGCAGTGTGTTCTGCTAAATGAACACACACACACACACATTGCAGGTAAAATTACAGATTAGAAATCATTTATATATTTCCATATTACTTAATTGCATTGTAAAGTGCAATAAACCTGAGTCGGACGGGTGCTTATTATCAATACATCTTGATACAATCCCATTAAAATCGTGATAAAGTATCACACCAGCCCCACACACATAAGCAGACGCGCTGAGGAGGCGGAGCTTACCTCCCTGTAGGCAGCGTGTCATCAATCATGGCTGACATAACCCCGCTGCTGCTTATATCACCGCCTCTCGGCTCCCTCGCCGTATCCATCAAGCCACAGCTGTGTGAACCCGACATCGTAAGTAGATTCCTCTCGGAATTTAACGGTGAAAGAAAAGGAAAAAGCACGTAACACCGGCGATACGTACAAAGTTATACGCTTTATTAGTTCTGGCTGTACGGTACGGACGTTTATTGTCATTGTAAAAAAATAATACAACGAAATGAAGTTGGCGACTCATCATTCAGGCTAGCTGGCTTTAGCTTCCTCAGGAAGAAGAGCCTCTGCTGGGCTTTCTCCACCAGGTGTGATGTGTTCAGGGACCAAGTGAGGTCTTTAGTAATGTGGATAGCAGTATAGGAATGTGATGCTGTCCACCTCCTCCCCACGCATGAAGAGTGGAGAGGGTGTGGTCCGAAGTCCGCTATCACTATGGGGTCAGATCAGTCTCAGTAACTGTAATGGACTCAGAGAGACTCACAAACGCAAACACAAAGATTCACAAACGTCTAAATATAGTCACTTGCACCTTTGGCTTTTGGTTTGCCGTTTGTTTGGTTTGCTGTTTGCACATGCTGTCCATATTTATTTGTACATTTCCACTGTTGACCATATCTGCACTGCATTATTCATTTATTATTTTTTATTTATGGTGCACTGCTTCTGTGCACCCTCTGGTGAGATGTAGAACTACACGTCGTGGCCCCAGTGTCGTCATTGTCAATCGTCGTTTTGTGCTTCTTTTTTTTAAGTATCGGTTCAGGCACCTGTATCGGGAAAAGAAGAAAAAAAACGATTCCCATCCCTACTGGCGAGGGAGTAGCTGCTGCTTGAGGGTCGTGAGCGAAGCTTTAAGAATGTTTTTTTTTTTTTTTTGCTGGAGCGGTTCACGCTCGCACATCTTCAAACATCCTTTTCCTCGTTAATAAATCCCCATTCATCTCAGCTCGTGCATTCAGGATGATTTCCTTGTAAATAAACAAGTCGGACGAGACACAAGCCGCCGAGGAGCTCTTCCTCTCACCGGGCACATTTTCAACCGGGCTTCTAATAAAGCGTTGAAAAGGGCCCGTTGAATTGCATCCAGCGTGGTCCTAATCAATGCCCCCATCCCCCAAACACACGCACAGCTTTTACTCCCGGGGTGCGATTTAAACCTCCAAATTATTGGAATTTAAATGAATACCCAACGTGCTGTTTGTCTCTCTGTCGGCGAACTAAATACTCACTTCACGTGTCGATATTAGAGCGATTAGTTGAGCTCTCGAAGAGGATGCCTTCGTTATCTCGTAACGCAGCACTGGACTTATTGGAAGAATAGAAGTCAGAAGTATGGGTCGTAAAAATTAAATTACAGGCAACATTACAAGCAGAAACAACCGCAGCATTGGAAAAAAAGCACTGCTGCATATTATTTTAAGCAATTATAAATTAATTTATTAAATTTGTGTTTAGGGCTGTAAGTAATTGTAGATTGTAGAGAAGACCGATTTGCTCAGTAAATAAAATGTCGCTCATAACAATTTCCCAGACGTCCTGAAACCGCTCGTTTTGTTTAATCAAGAGGCGAAAACATCTCGATATTCAGCGGGCGATGTGTGGAATATATGAGCAAAGACGGAAGAAGTTGGAGTGTGAGAAATACATTTTATTTCTTCAAAACTGTTCTTCATTTCATCATCATTTGTCTGATTTCATCGTCGACATGTTTTCATCCCAGTAAAGGAGTCGAGTTTCCCGTAATGGGCTAAAAATGTGAAAAATAAAATCTGCGGCTGCTGTAATTACATCGGACGCCCTCTAGAGGCGCCCGATGCCACAGTGGATTGGAAACGTACATCTCCGCCATAAATCAGAGGCAATTTTCAAAAGACTTGCGTTATATTATTCATGAGAGAACTTTATCCCTGAAGGCCGACGTCGACATTCCTGTAAATAACAACTCACTTTTATATTTACGCCACTTTCTGTCGACGACCCTGAACCTGCAGGTTCTCTGTCGTCTTTTCGTTATTACCTTCGCATTGAAAATGCCGGAAGGTTATGTTTTGATCGCCGTGTATTTATTTATTTATTTATTTGTATGCGTGTTATTCGCAAAACTCAAAAAGTATTGAACCGAATCGCATGAAATTTGGTGGGATGATTGTTTATTATCCGGGGACCAGTTGATTAGATTTTGGGATCGATCGGGTCAAAGGTCAAGGTCAAAGGTCATGAACAGTTCAAAATCTTTCGCAGAACTCAAAAAGTATTGAACCGAATCGCATGAAATTTGGTGGGATGATTGTTTATTATCCGGAGACCAGTTGATTAGATTTTGGGATCGATCGGGTCAAAGGTCAAGGTCAAAGGTCATGAACAGGTCAAATCTTCTTGAATCACATGGAATTTGGTGGGATGATTGGTTATTATCCGGGGACCATTTGATTAGATTTTGGGATCAATCGGGTCAAAGGTCAAGGTCATGGAAAGGTCAAAACATTTTTTTAACCATAGCACGATACATTTGTGTCCAATTGGCATGCAACTAATGCCAAAATGTTCATAATTCAATGCCCAATTTTGTGATATGCGAAGGTATGCGCTCTACCGAGTGCCCGTTCTAGTTCTATATGATTTACATAACGTGTGTTGCGTTTCCGTCCTCGTTCCTCTTCGGTGGCGTAACTTCCTGACTGGCGTGTTCCTCTGGGCTCTCAGCCAATCAGCGCTGCCCTGTTGAGCTCTTTACATGAATGAATGAACCTCCCCCTCAGCGTCCGTGTTGCCCGATGTTCAGTGCGCCGCATCGTTCACCCTCTGAATAATTCAGCGCTGCCCACCCGGGAGGCGCTCACCGTGAAGAATGGGTGGCCATTAACCGGCGCTGACGTTGATATTTCTTTTTTTGAAAACAGCAGGGGAACTCGTTTTTATTGTGAGTTGTTCCAATGTGATCGCTGCTGCAGAATCTAACATACATCAAAAGCCCGTTTGGGCCCGCGGGACCCTTTAGGACCCTTCAGTTGGTTTCACAGGAAGGACTTTTGGACGTGAAATAAACTTGTTAAAAAGTGATCTTATGTCTTAACAAATTGAGGTTGTGTGCTTGGCTCCTGGACCCAGGTAAAAGGAATAATTCTGAGGTTCCAGTTTATTGCCTGTTATTTAAGAGTTATCCATCCCGATGACTTTTTGTGAGCTTTGAGAAAAGACAATGTCTCTTTTTATGTGAGTATTCTCAAGAGACCTGTCAGTGAATCCAATGCAAACAAAGCATCCTTTGACAGACTAAGCATTGGGACAGACTAAACATTGGGACAGAGTAAGCATTGGGACAGACTAAACATTGGGACAGACTAAGCATTGGGACAGACTAAACATTGGGACAGACTAAGCATTGGGACAGACTAAACATTGGACAGACTAAGCATTGGGACAGACTAAACATTGGGACAGACTAAGCATTGGGACAGACTAAACATTGGGACAGACTAAGCATTGGGACAGACTAAACATTGGGACAGACTAAGCATTGGACAGACTAAACATTGGGACAGACTAAGCATTGGGACAGACTAAGCATTGGACAGACTAAACATTGGGACAGACTAAGCATTGGGACAGACTAAGCATTGGACAGACTAAACATTGGGACAGACTAAGCATTGGACAGACTAAACATTGGGACAGACTAAGCATTGGGACAGACTAAGCATTGGACAGACTAAGCATTGGACAGACTAAACATTGGGACAGACTAAGCATTGGGACAGACTAAGCATTGGGACAGACTAAACATTGGACAGACTAAGCATTGGGACAGACTAAGCATTGGGACAGACTAAACATTGGGACAGACTAAACATTAGGACAGACTAAGCATTGGGACAGACAAAACATTGGGACAGACTAAGCATTGGGACAGACTAAGCATTGGACAGACTAAACATTGGGACAGACTAAGCATTGGGACAGACTAAGCATTGGACAGACTAAGCATTGGACAGACTAAGCATTGGGACAGACTAAGCATTGGGACAGACTAAACATTGGGACAGACTAAGCATTGGGACAGACTAAGCATTGGACAGACTAAGCATTGGGACAGACTAAGCATTGGGACAGACTAAGCATTGGGACAGACTAAGCATTGGACAGACTAAGCATTGGGACAGACTAAACATTGGGACAGACTAAGCATTGGGACAGACTAAGCATTGGACAGACTAAACATTGGACAGACTAAGCATTGGGACAGACTAAACATTGGGACAGACTAAGCATTGGGACAGACTAAGCATTGGGACAGACTAAACATTGGACAGACTAAGCATTGGGACAGACTAAACATTGGGACAGACTAAGCATTGGGACAGACTAAACATTGGGACAGACTAAGCATTGGGACATACCTTTACATATTGTGTGTGCCTGAAACCACCTCCTTAGTTCACAGAAGCAACACACACTCACACACACACACACACACACACACACACACACACACACACACAGCCGTGCTGCTCATCACTGGGGAGTTGTTGCTCATGCATGGGAAGCAGACATTAACTGAGAAGATGGAAAACATAACGAGGAGTCTTTTGAAGGTAATGAAAAATGTAGTCTCTGTCTTCCATTATTGACGCCCTCACTTCATAAATCACGGTAATTCGCTCCCTCCTCCGTGAAAAGTACATTATCTTCTTTTAATAGTGTCATTATCGGAGAATCTGACTGGCATTATTTGTCATTTTTTGTGTTATTCCCCATTATACTGCAAAACAAACAAAACACACACAACTCCTTTCAAGCGTATTTTAGTGTCTCAGTTTCGATGTTGGAGGAGTTCAAGCATAATTTAAAACAGGGTGCCGAGGAAGAATATGCTCAGTTTACAATCTAGAGTTTTTGCTCAATAAATACGCCTCGGGTTATTAAAGTTATCTGTGGGGAATTTAGCTTTGAATACGGCCTACTTACACAAAACATTTAATACCTCTTTACGTGCACACATATTTGCGGAGTCCGTTTAGAAGAGGCGCTCATTAGTGATACTTTGTGTTTTTTTATCCCATTTATTTATTTTATTTATTCATTTAATATATTTATTTAATTCATTATTTCATTTATTTTCTTTTAATTTTAATTTTTTGCGCTCTAGTTAAATCGGCAATTATCATGACCTGGATCTCAGTCGAGCCGTTGCAGAGTCCGATGGGGGGGGGGGGGGGGGGGTGACGGGGGACGACGACGGGGGACGACGACGATGGGGGGGTCACGCTCAGCGGACCGGTTTATTACACGAGCTTTAAAACCCGATAAAGCGCTCTGCCACGCGGCGTGAGAACTGAGCGGGCAGAACAATGGCCGCCGCTCGTTACACTCCGCTGGCTCCCGAGGGCGATGAAGAGGACGGCGGAGAGAGAGAGAGGAGGGGTTGCTGCCAGGTTAACGCTCAAAGAGGGGGATGAAGATGAGGCGGACTCAGCGGCGAGGGTATTGAGATCTGATGAATGGCTTGTTTATGGCGTTATGATCACCTCGAGGGGAAAGAATCACTCAGCACGCCGACATCAGAGCGGCGGCCGCCTGCTGAGAGGGAGTTCTCGGCGCCTTCAGCTCTCAGGCGCTCCGGCTCACAGCGGCCGACAGGTGAGCCGCTGGGGGAACCGGCTCACCTGCGCTGGAGCGCTGGGGCCTCGCTGCAGGTGTTTCCACTCTGAGCTAACGAGGCCTCGCTGGAAACAGATTCATGAGACGGCAACAAACTTTATGTACTAAAGGTGCATATATATTTATATTTATATACATTATTATATACTATTATATAATAAAATGTATATATACTATTATAATATAATTGTATAAATATATATTATATATTTATTTATTTATACACATATACAGGACTGTCTCAGAAAATTAGAATATTGTGATAAAGTTCTTTATTTTCTGTAATGCAATTAAAAAAACAAAAATGTCATGCATTCTGGATTCATTACAAATCAACTGAAATATTGCAAGCCTTTTATTCTTTTAATATTGCTGATTATGGCTTACAGCTTAAGAAAACTCAAATATCCTATTTCTAAATATTAGAATATCATGAAAAAGTATACTAGTAGGGTATTAAACAAATCACTTGAATCGTCTAATTAACTCGAAACACCTGGAAACACATTTTCAAATGTTTGATTTTGTTTTGCTGTTATAAATCTTTTTTTTTACTTGGTCTGAGGAAATATTCAAATTTTATGAGATAGGATTTTAGAGTTTTCTTAAGCTGTAAGCCATAATCAGCAATATTAAAAGAATAAAAGGCTTGCAATATTTCAGTTGATTTGTAATGAATCCAGAATGCATGACATTTTTGTTTTTTTAATTGCATTACAGAAAATAAAGAACTTTATCACAATATTCTAATTTTCTGAGACAGTCCTGTATATACATACTATTATAATATAATTGTATGTACACTACCGTTCAAAAGTTTGGGATCACTTAGAAATGTCCTTATTTTTCAAAGAAAAGCATTGTTTTTTTCAATGAAGATAACATTAAACCAATCAGAAATACACTCTATACATTGTTAATGTGGTAAATGTCTATTCTAGGTGGAAACGTCTGTGCCGTCTGTCCGTCTGTCCGTCTGGCCGTCTGGCCGTCTGTCCGTCAGGCCGTCTGTCCGTCTGTCCGTCTGTCCGTCTGGCCGTCTGTCCGTCAGGCCGTCTGTCCGTCTGTCCGTCTGTCCGTCTGTCCGTCAGGCCGTCAGGCCGTCTGTCCGTCGGGCCGCTACGCTGCCGATGGGACTCAACGTCCGTGATATAAATGATACACACTGGGATCAATAACTGAGAGGCTGTGTGTTACACCGGGGGTCCTCGCACTGCAGCAGATGGAGGGAGAGGGCCGTCTTCTTCGTGCCCGCGTGGATCACCGGAGTCATTCTTAACCATCCGCTGTTGAATGAAACCACAAAATGAAAAGAAACGTGCTCAAGGGTTCTGAGGCGGTTCAAAGTGTAAAGCTCGAGAGACTTCAATGGAGACGGATACATATTTGGTTTGGCACCGACGGCGCTCTGCGTCTGCCGAGTTCAGACGGCGAGCGCAACAGAGGCCCCGAAGAGGAAGAGGAAGAGGAAGAAGAAGAGGTTTCATCCTGACGCTGACGGGTTCAAATAAAAAAAGACTAAATTCTGCCCCAGAGCTGCTCTTTAAACTACCAACACGCCATTAACCTGTGATGTCATCTTTATAGAGAGACATTAACCTGTGATGTCATCTTTATAGAGAGACATTAACCTGTGATGTCATCTTTATATAGAGACATTAACCTGTGATGTCATCTTTATAGAGAGACATTAACCTGTGATGTCATCTTTATATAGAGACATTAACCTGTGATGTCATCTTTATATAGAGACATTAACCTGTGATGTCATCTTTATAGAGAGAGACTTTAACCTGTGATGTCATCTTTATAGAGAGAGACATTAACCTGTGATGTCATCTTTATAGAGAGACATTAACCTGTGATGTCATCTTTATAGAGAGACTTTAACCTGTGATGTCATCTTTATAGAGAGATATTAACCTGTGATGTGATCTTTATAGAGAGACATTAACCTGTGATGTCATCTTTATAGAGAGACATTAACCTGTGATGTCATCTTTATATAGAGACATTAACCTGTGATGTCATCTTTATAGAGAGACATTAACCTGTGATGTCATCTTTATAGAGAGAGACATTAACCTGTGATGTCATCTTTATATAGAGACATTAACCTGTGATGTCATCTTTATAGAGAGACATTAACCTGTGATGTCATCTTTATATAGAGACATTAACCTGTGATGTCATCTTTATAGAGAGACTTTAACCTGTGATGTCATCTTTATAGAGACATTAACCTGTGATGTCATCTTTATAGAGAGACATTAACCTGTGATGTCATCTTTATAGAGAGACATTAACCTGTGATGTCATCTTTATAGAGAGAGACTTTAACCTGTGATGTCATCTTTATAGAGAGAGACATTAACCTGTGATGTCATCTTTATAGAGAGACATTAACCTGTGATGTTATCTTTATAGAGAGACTTTAACCTGTGATGTCATCTTTATAGAGAGATATTAACCTGTGATGTGATCTTTATAGAGAGACATTAACCTGTGATGTCATCTTTATAGAGAGAGACATTAACCTGTGATGTCATCTTTATAGAGAGATATTAACCTGTGATGTCATCTTTATAGAGAGACATTAACCTGTGATGTCATCTTTATAGAGAGACTTTAACCTGTGATGTCATCTTTATAGAGAGACATTAACCTGTGATGTCATCTTTATAGAGAGAGACATTAACCTGTGATGTCATCTTTATATCGAGACATTAACCTGTGATGTCATCTTTATAGAGAGACATTAACCTGTGATGTCATCTTCATAGAGAGACTTTAACCTGTGATGTCATCTTTATAGAGAGATATTAACCTGTGATGTGATCTTTATATAGAGACATTAACCTGTGATGTCATCTTTATAGAGAGAGACATTAACCTGTGATGTCATCTTTATAGAGAGACATTAACCTGTCATGTCATCTTCATAGAGAGACTTTAACCTGTGATGTCATCTTTATAGAGAGATATTAACCTGTGATGTGATCTTTATAGAGAGACATTAACCTGTGATGTCATCTTTATAGAGAGAGACATTAACCTGTGATGTCATCTTTATAGAGAGATATTAACCTGTGATGTCATCTTTATAGAGAGACATTAACCTGTGATGTCATCTTTATAGAGAGACATTAACCTGTGATGTCATCTTTATAGAGAGACATTAACCTGTGATGTCATCTTTATAGAGAGACATTAACCTGTGATGTCATCTTTATAGAGAGACATTAACCTGTGATGTCATCTTTATAGAGAGAGACATTAACCTGTGATGTCATCTTTATAGAGAGACTTTAACCTGTGATGTCATCTTTATATCGAGACATTAACCTGTGATGTCATCTTTATAGAGAGACATTAACCTGTGATGTCATCTTCATAGAGAGATATTAACCTGTGATGTCATCTTTATAGAGAGACTTTAACCTGTGATGTCGTCTTTATAGAGAGATATTAACCTGTGATGTGATCTTTATATAGAGACATTAACCTGTGATGTCATCTTTATAGAGATATATTAACCTGTGATGTGATCTTTATATAGAGACATTAACCTGTGATGTCATCTTTATATAGAGACATTAACCTGTGATGTCATCTTTATAGAGAGAGACATTAACCTGTGATGTCATCTTTATAGAGAGATATTAACCTGTGATGTCATCTTTATAGAGAGATATTAACCTGTGATGTCATCTTCATATAGAGAGACTTTAACCTGTGATGTCATCTTTATAGAGAGACATTAACCTGTGATGTCATATTTATATAAAGACATTAACCTGTGATTGTACAACGATGTGTATCTTTGTAGAGAGAAAACATCACTAAGTTTGCCTCTCACTCACACACTCACACACTCACATACTCACACACTCACATACTCACACACACACACTCACACATTCATACACTCACAAACTCACTCACTCACTCACACACACACATACACACACACAAAAAGGCGAGTTTACATCCTCCTGCCGTGCCAGGTATTATTTTGGGGAAAGATGATTCCAATGTCCCCCCGCGGTGAGTCTTCTTCACTTCTCTGACTTCAACTTCAACGAGTGGTCATGTGGTTTCAAATCTCCCTCCGGAAAACAAATCAAGAGAAAAGAGGCACGAAGAGGGGGGGGGGGGGCTGTGCAGGTGAGTCATGGCGAGCGCCGGCCGGGTCCCCATCAGACCTCGTGCACAGAGGGGAGCCGGCGTCGTTAGCAGTGAATCACGAGGCCGCGCGACGGCGCCGTTCGTAAGACTTAAAGAATACAATAAAATATATAAAAATGTTTAACCGCTCTATTAAGTGTCTCTTAGCAGCATATAAACCGTGAATCAGCCGTGTAGACGGACCGTAACGTGGCTGTGAGGACATCTGTGAGCCTTCACGCTCCTCCAGATCCTCTTGGTTCGTCACTTCTGCATATTTCATACTAAACATGAAGTATTTATGAATTATGTCTATTAAAAGGTGCTGAAATAGATATATTCAGAGCAGCGGTGGACCAGGAAACTGAGCGAAGCCGGCGTGTGATTGGTTGACACGCGGCCGTGTTACATATGTTTTAAGTGTCTGTGGAGTGTTCATGAATTATAAATAGGATGGTTAAAAAGGAGAACGGGGTCTCAACAAAGACGTTTTTCTCCTGCATTCATCACCTGTCAGGTATGTTTGAAACCACCAGTGTGTATATATATATATATATATATATAGAGAGAGAGAGAGAGACACAGTATATATATACAGTATATATTTGTATTTATATATATATAGATACACAGTATATATACAGTATATATATGTATTTATATATAGATACACAGTATATATACAGTATATATGTATTTATATATAGATACACAGTATATATATACACCCAGTATATACATATATACCCAGTATATATATATATTAATATATATATATATATATATATACCCTATATATTTTATATATATACTCAGTATATATATACCCAATATATACATATATATTTATATATATACACCCAGTATATATATATTTACCCAGTATATACATATATACATTATAACCAGTATATATATATATTTATATATGTTATATTTATGTAATGGCAGATGTATCTCGATGCGGCGCTCCAGTCGGAGAAAGAAAACATTTCAAGCCTGGTTAAATTTTTTTCTTCATTCCACGTATAGAGCGTCAGAGAAATGCAATTAGATAAACAACCGCTGGCTAAATCCCGCCCACGTCGGGGCGACGCTAAGCTGCGTGGAGATGATGTCACTAGACAGGCGGGCGGCGAGGGAGCTGGAGAGGATGTGGAGGAATGGTCTGTATTTATTGAATGTCTTGTACATGTTTTGAATGTCTTGTTTTAAACCGCTGGTCGCCCACTCAGTTCAGTGAAGTTAATAAACATCTTAATCGTCATTCATTTACCACTAGTACAGAATATTGAAGCGTCAAATCAGACGTGTTCACCTCTCAGTGGCAGCGAACTCGTTCTCACTGTGAGAGTCGGAGAGGCTGGAGTTTCTCTCTGTTCTTGGCTCTGTGCCATTCTGATACAAGTGGCTTTGGGATTAAACATCGGCCATTACATAAATATAACATATATATATATACTGGGTATATATATATATATTTATATAAATATATATATATACCCAGTATATATATATATATTTAATATATATATATATATATACTGGGTATATATATGTATATATATACTGGGTATATATATATATATATTTATATAAATATATATATACTGGGTATTTATATACATATATACAGTATATATGTATATAAATATATATATATACCGTGCATATATATACTGTGTATATATATACTGTATATATATAACAACCTTCTGAGATCTTAACCTCCGGTGAACATGTTCTAAGACCTTTCCGGGTCCTCGCAGGTGGTTTCGGGTCATAGACAGAGCAAGGCACTAACGCTGCGTCGGATGGAACGAGTTCAGCATTTCTTCCATCTTTAAAAACGTTGTTTTGATTCGGTGCCTGCGATGATGGATATTTTCAAATCCATATTTTTGCCAGATGTAAATGAGCTTTGTCAAATTTGAGCAGCTTATTCCTCAACATTTAATTCCAAAAGTCAGACACTTCCCTTTCAAGACTTCATTATGTATGAAAATTAAATCCGATAAGCTGACATTCATGTACAAAAACTACAAAGGACTTCTGTTACTTTACTTCAGAACAGTTTCTGTTCATTTATTTCTGTCTCCGGTTGTTTCTCCCCAAACTGAATAACTCAGCGGATACTTAAATAAGGGTTCCCAACAGGTTCTTCAGAACCATTTGCTTCTGAAGAAAGAGTTCTTCTTCCAAGGATTCTGGAAAGCACATGTTGAAAAGGGAACGACCGCCATCCAGGATCAGCCCGTCAGGGTTCTAGACAAAACCCATGGAACATAAAAGGGTTCTCACTAGAACCCTCTGGGTGGGTTCTAGTGAGAACCCATGGAACATAAAAGGGGGTTTGTATACATATATGTATATTTTGTGTACATATATGTCTATTTTGTATACATATTTGTATATTTTGTATACATGTATGTATATTTCTATACATATATGTATATTTTTTATACATATATGTATATTTTGTATACATATATGTATATTTTTTATACATGTATGTATATTTTTATACATATATTTATATTTCTATACATATATGTATATTTTTTATACATGTATATTTTGTATACATATATGTATATTTTTTATAGATATATGTATATTTCTATACATATATTTGTATTTTGTATACATGAATGTATATTTCATAGACATAGATGTACATTTCTTATACATGTATATTTTTTATAGATATATGTATATTTCTATACATGTATGTATATTTCTATACATATATGTATATTTTTTATACATATATGTATATTTTTTTATACATATATGTATAGAAATATACATATATGTATATTTTTTATACATGTATGTATATTTTTATACATATATTTATATTTCTATACATATATGTATATTTTTTATACATGTATATTTTGTATACATATATGTATATTTTTTATAGATATATGTATATTTCTATACATATATTTGTATTTTGTATACATGTATGTATATTTTTTAGACATAGATGTACATTTTTTATACATGTATGTATATTTTTTATTCATATTTTTATATTTCTATACATGTATATTTCTTTCCATGTATGCCTCACGGCCAGTTGAAAGCTGAGCTGTGCTGCTTCCCTCCGCTCTTAATATCCTCCTCAAGGCTCCGGTTCCCCCAGAAGTTATTCTCCTGGTATCGGAACAGATTCCTCTTGAGCAGCTAAAGTACGGCGATCCGTCCCCACATCATTCATTCCAGAGGAGTCGGAGAAGCGGCGGATAAAAACCTCCGCGGTCCTTTGATGTGAAGACTGACGGCTCCAGAAAAGACCCACCTGTGGTCAAGAGCTGCAGGCCAACGCAGCTTTTAAGAGCTTCAAAAACTTGCTCTGCTTTTTGTTTGAAGGCTCAGCCTGAAAGGGAATCTCTGAGCTGGAAGTTTCCGTTGACCTGTGTCTAAAATCCTAATTCTACCTCAACGGCGGCAGATGAGATGGCGCGGCAGTGTCCAGTCGCCGTCGCGGCAGCTCCGCGGAGATTGTGCGCTCTTTTAGTTTTTGTGTTTATTTTTAATATTTTACAAACACATGGGCACTACAAACATACGACGCAGCACACTTTTGGACATAAACTTTGCGCAAAACAAGGGTTTTGTCCACTTTTTCCATCGATCTCGAGCGAACCACAACAACAGCAGTGGAGGAACAGACTGAGAGTTCAAGCCCACCGTCCACCTCTGCCCAGCATCCTTCTTGCTAACGTCCAGTCTCTGGAAAATAAGATGGATGATTTTAGGGCAAGGATCAGATTCACGGACATGCGGGATTGTAACATCTTTTTGTGTTTGAAACTTGGACCACCCGCTGGTGCGGATCGAGCCATATCCAACCGAGTCCTTCTCTGTTTTCCGTGCAGACAGAACGGAAGAGTCTGGTAAATCTAAGGGTGGAGGGTCTGCTTATGAATGAACAACATGTGGTGCGATCCCAAGAACATTAAGACTCTTTCTCGTTCCTGCTCACGAACCTGGAACATCTGACTCATGCCGTCCATTCTACCTTCCCGGGAGTTCAGCTCGGTCATCACCACAGCCGTCTACATTCCACCACAAGCGGACACCGGCGTAGCACTATCGGACCTACATGATGTGTTATGTCGGCATCAGAACAAGTATCCCGCGGCTGTGGTGGTGGCTGGGGACTTTAACAAGGCAAACCTAAAAAGTCATGAAATCAGACCATGCCGCCATTTTTCTGCTTCCGGAGTATAAACAAAGGATCGCGGGGAAGGCGGTAGGACGAGGAACGAATGCGGTGGTCTGACCAATCAGAGGCTGAGCGTATTGTCGACTGGGACATGATCCAATCCAGTTCCAGTGACGCAGCGAGTTTTTCGGAAGTAGCAATGAGCCTCATAGCAACTTAACGGACACCATCGGGTTGATAGATCCATCCGTGAAGCTGTGAACCCCTGCTGCCTATAACTCAGTACACGGCAGCGGTAGATGGACTGAGGAGGGCAGGGAAGAACGCCAAAAGGAGGTCCCGAGACAGAGTGGAATCACAGATGGAGCAGCGACACCAGGCGCTATGGCAGGGGCTACGGACTATCACAACTACCGGAGCAGACCCGGCGCAATGGTGAGTGCGACGCATCCCTAGCGGACGACCTGAACTCATTTTATGCACGGTTTGAGGCTAGCAACAACAGCGCCTAGCTCACTACAACAACAACCGTTAAGAAGAGCCGAGGTGAGTTACCGCTGGGGATGAACACACACTGAACACCAGGAAAGCTGCAGGTCCAGATGGCATATCTGGGCGAGTACTGAAGACCTGTGCTAACCAGCTAGCTCCAGTGTTCACCACAATATTCAACCTCTCCTGGCTGAGTCCGTGTCCCCGCTGCTTCAAGAGATCCACTATTGTCCCTGTGCCCAAGAATGCTTCTCCAGCATGTATGAATGACTACGGCGGTGGCCCTCACCTCGGTGGTCATGAATTCCTCCATGGACCCTGCAGTTGCTTCTCGCCCAAACAGATCCGGGATGATGCTGTCTCCCAGGTACTGCACCACACTCTCTCATCTGGACAGCCAGAGGGGGCTACGGAGACTACTGTTCATTGATTATAGTTCAGCTTTCAACACCATAGTCCGGCCACAGGTGGTCAGGGTGGGCGAGACACCTCCAAATCCCTCACCCTGAACACAGGATCCCCAGGGTTGCGTCCTCAGCCCCAACACCATCATCAAGTTTGCGGATGACACAGTGGTGGTGGGCCTGATTGATCTGTCACTCTGGTGCCGGGACAACAGCCTCATCATGAGTGTCACCGATACTAAGGGGCTGTATGTGGTCTCTTGGAAGGTACAACAACAGAGGACGGACTCACCACTGGGGATGAACGGCACTAGTGTGGAGAGGGTGAGCGGTATAAATACCTGGGAGGCCACAGCACCGAGGATCTGCCATGGCCAACAAACACAGACACTCTGGTGAGAAAGGCAAGGCGGCGCCTCTACCACCTCAGGCAGCTGAGGAAATTTAAAGTTTCCCAGAGGATCCTTCAGTCCTTCTACTCTGGTAGTAGAGAGCGTCCTGACAGGAAGCATCACAGCCTGGTTTGGCAACTGCTCGCTCAGGACAGGAAGGCTCTGCAGAGAGTAGTGCGTTGCTGGCGCACTATATGAACTACACTCCCACCCTGCAGGACTTGTACACCAGGAGGTGCAGAACCAGACAGGATCATGAAGGATCCTCACCACCCCAACAACAGACTGTTTCAGCTGTCAGGCAGGCGCCCGTAGTCACGCTGCAAGAACAGAGAGACTGAGACGGAGTTTCTTTCCTCAGGCCATCAGGATTGTGAACTCCGACCTCACCAGGACCCCCACATAGACCCACACAACTGCCCCTCTTAGGCACACACACACACACACACACACACACACACTTACTGTAAATATTGTGTTGTTTTTTATTTGTAAATAGTGTGTACTTGTTGCCCTTGCACATTCCTGCTGAGCATTGCCACTTTCATTTCACTGCACACCCTGTGTGTGTATGTGACAAATAAAACATCTTGAATCTTGAATCTTGAATCTTGAAACCGTTCCTTAACCCACCCTTGAGTCTCATTGATTGTCTTCGCTGGTTCGCCGAGTGTTCATCAGGAACTGATTAGAAGGAGAGGATGGAAATTGTAATTGATTCGCCCCGGATAAGGACCGAGATTAGTCACAATTTAAATTATTCCCGTGGGTTATTTCGGTTCCCCCAGGGGGCAGAAATACAATTACAGAGATGGAGGCCTTGGACCTCGTTGCCCCACCACGTCGCATTCGGGGGGGGGGGGGGGGGGCTCGTGGGCTCGTGGAAAGATTTACGGTCGAGGTCGGAAGGGAAATAAAACACGTGCGAGTCGGACCGGAGGGCGTAGAGCACAGGTGTCAAACACAAGGCATGGGGGCCGAATCCGGCCCACCACAACATTTTACGTGGCCCCTGATGGCTTGAAAGACACATGATCACCTTTTCTTTAAAGAAATTGAAGTAAAATATCCTGCGCTTTTATTTTGAAGGTTTCAAATTAAAAGGATTCACGTTGCAATATTAGAGTCGTTTTCTGATGTACAATATTTCTACACTCAAATAGACATTAATCAAATGCAAAGAGAGTTATTCAATACTGTGTTTGAGTACCGGCCCTTTAAGAGGCGGCCGTGATGCTTGATGTGGCCCACGGTGAAAATGAGTTTCGCGGTACCTCGGTGCCAAGAGGCGAGGAAGGAAGAACCCCCAGTGGGGACCTCACGGTGCGTTCAGGGGTAAATTACATATACAGGACTGTCTCAGAAAATTAGAATATTGTGATAAAGTTCTTTATTTTCTGTAATGCAATTAAAAAAACAAAAATGTCATGCATTCTGGATTCATTACAAATCAACTGAAATATTGCAAGCCTTTTATTCTTTTAATATTTAATATTTTTTAATTGCATTACAGAAAATAAAGAACTTTATCACAATATTCTAATTTTCTGAGACAGTCCTGTACATGAACTTTACATACATACGTGAAAAAAAGACTGAAACAGGACCTTTTAAAATCCATGGCAGGTTTTTTTTGGAACGGTTCTGCACTCGAGGGGGAACAGCAATTTTAAGTTATGAATCAATAATGTTAAAATCCACTTTCTACTTAAAAGGAAGTGGATTTTTTTTAAGATCAGTAAACGTCATCGTCGGAGACGAAGTGGGGAATGTTTTATGCAGTTTAGTTTTTCCGAGAATGAAATTGTAATGAAATTGTGTCTCTACGGGAAATCTGCGGTGGGAGGGGAGGGGGGGGGGGATATGATCACAGATCTTCCTCTGTCTTGTATTCCTCCTCCACACGCGTAATGGATATCTCTGTTTGGAGGCAAATTGACCCATTTTTCCATTTCATTATTTCAAAGCTCCGTTTCTCTGTACACTGAACTGTGTTCGTCACATCCTCCTCACTCCTCTTCATCACTTGTGTTTGAGCTCTTTACGCATGCAGACTTTTTTTCCGTATTGCACTTTTCACACGAATATAAGTGCGTGCCTAAAACCTTTGTGTCTTTTGTAATCGATGCAGGATAACCAGCGATTTATCTATAAAAAAAACATATATCCGCCCACTTGAATCCCTGCAGAGAACACTTTATTATTTAGATTTCGGGCTCAAAGGACCTCCGTCAAACGAGTCTGGTCCCAACCACTGTCAACACGGTACGCCTGGACACACCCTGCTGCTAGAGGCCCCGCCCCCAAGTTCACTCCAGCTTTAAAAAGCTGAGCGGATCTATAAGGGAACAAAAAACATCTCAACAGGAATGGAACAAGTATAGAACAAGAGGCGGTGAAGGGTTATATTCTTCTTTCCATATCTCCCCCTCTTGGCAATTCAATATGTTCAATGTCGTGGAATCAGAGAGGAGACGGGGTGTGAACATTCATTTTAATGTCGGGCGACTGGATAGTTCAGATCGTTGAGTCTGATGGAGCTCTCGTGCTCACTAACCCTTTGTTTTACGCATCCTGTCACATTTGTAATAAATAGATAACATTAGTAATTGGAAAAATAAATGAAAGGACAGAAGAAAAAACAACACAGGGACATTTTAATGCATGAATATGAATGTACGGGTAGAAGCAGAGGAAGCTCAGAAACACAAGATAAAGAGGTGTATTAGAATAAATAATACAAAAGATAAATAAAGCTCATTTTACATGCCAGTGTGAAAGGTTAAAGTACATTAAATAATAAATAATTCTAATTTAAAAATATAATAAATATTGAGAAATATGCATAAATATAGTTCAATGAAAAGCCAGAAAAAACGGATTAAAACATAAGAAATACTAAGAAATATGCATAAATAAAGTTAAATTAAAAGCCAGAAAAACATAATAAATATTGAGAAATATGCATGAATAAAGGTTAATTAAAAGCCATAATAAAGAGATTAAAACATAATAAATATTGAGAAATATGCATAAATAAAGTTCAGTTAAAAGCCAGAATAAACAGATTAAAACACAATAAATATTGAGAAATATGCATGAATAAAGGTTAATTAAAAAACATATTAAAAGGATTACAAAATAATAAATATGCACGAATAAAGCTCAACTAAAAGCCATATTAAAAAGATTAAAACACAATAAATAATTAGAACGCTAAATAAATAAACCTCAATTGAAAACAACCCTGAAAATGGTGAGAAACGTAAATTGATTTAAATTTAAATTAAAAGCCAGTGTAAAAAAGTGCAATAATTAAAAAAAGGTGAGTTAACTGAATACCGCTGATTGTAAACGTCGGGGCTTCGTCCCGGTGACGTGGATCACGCCGATGACAGAGACGCCATTAAAAACCACGAAGACAATGAAATGTAAACCATCTGCTGACGCTCCTCCCCACCTCCTCTCTCCTTAACTCCTCTCCACATGCATCTCTCCTCTCTCCTTGTTTCCCCTCCTTGTGAATAATTGACGGCTCGGTGCCGTTAAAGGGCGACTGAAGTCCCGAGGACGACTCTGAGTCACGAATGACCGACTTTGAGATGAAAGTATTTCACTCTGTATTCGTAACTGACCCGATACAGAGGATGTTGTTCTTCTTCTCCAGTCCACTTCGGGCGGGAGGTTGGATCTGGAGTGAAGATGTCACGCAGCCGCCCAGAAACACCAGAAATCACATCGACAACTCTCTGTCGTGGCGAGAAACTTGTTCCCTCGTTCTCTTGTTCCCTCGTTCATCGTCAATCGTTCCATTGTTTTATCGTTCCCACGTTCTCTCTTTCCCTCGTTCATCGTTCACTCGGTCATTCGTTCCCACGTTCCCTCATTCATCGTCCCTTGTTCCCTTGATCCCACAATCCCTCGTTCATCGTCCATTTTTCCCTCGTTCTCTTGTTCCCTCGTACCCTCGTTCCATCGTTCACTCGTTATCTCATTCCTTACTTCCCACGTTCCCTCGTTCACTCATTCCATCGTTCATTCTTTCCCATGTTCCCTCTTTCATCGTCCCTTGTTCCCTCGTTCATCGTCCCTTGTTCCCTTGTTCACTCATTCCTTCGTTCCCTCGTTCACTTGTTCCATCGTTCCCACGTTCCCTCGCTCACTTGTTCCCTAGTTCCCTTGTACCCTCGTTCATTCGTCCCCTTGTCCCCACGTTCCATCGTTCCTTTGTTCCCTAGTCCCCTCGTTCCTTTGTTCCCTAGTCCCCTCGTTCATTCGTCCCCTCGTCCCCACGGTCCATCCTTCCTTCGTTCCCTAGTTCCCTCGTTCATTCGTCGCCTCGTCCCCACGGTCCATCCTTCCTTCGTTCCCTAGTTCCCTCGTTCATTCGTCCCCTCGTCCCCACGGTCCATCCTTCCTTCGTTCCCTAGTTCCCTCGTTCATTCGTCCCCACGGTCCATCCTTCCTTCGTTCCCTAGTTCCCTCGTTCATTCGTCCCCTCGTCCCCACGGTCCATCCTTCCTTCGTTCCCTAGTTCCCTCGTTCATTCGTCCCCTCGTCCCCACGGCCCATCCTTCCTTCGTTCCCACATTCCATCCTTCCTCCGTTCCCTAGTTCCCTCGTTCATTTGTCCCCTCGTCCCCACGGTCCATCCTTCCTTCGTTGCCTTGTTCCCTCGTTCTTTCGTTCCCTCTTCGCACCACGTAAACATTTCCCGTCGCGGTGCACCTCTTGTGTTTCGGGCGTCCCGGTTGGCTTGACATACGTGGAACGGTGACAGATAAAAGGTCTGAACGCGTCACAATGAGTGACCGTCGCTTGAGGACAGGACCTCCGGTCTCCAGGGTGAAAGGCCTGTGTTTGTATCTAAAGCTACCGAGTCGTCCACACGTCGCTTAGCTAACGCTTTTATCCAGAGCAACTTAGCCCGCGTAGACACAGCTTCAACTCAGGGTTACGTGTCTTGCTCAAGGACACATGGACTAGAGCGGGGATCGAACCCCCGACCCCCCGAGTGAAAGACGGACCTGCTGCCCACTGAGCCAGAGACGCTTTCCAAGCAATTAAAACATGACAGTTGCTTAAAAGGTAGAAAGATCACGTCTTTTCCTTTATTTTTGAGGTGTTTTATACTTCGGTTTCTGACAGTCTGTCGGGGAAAAATAAATAATGATTCAAAAAGAAGTTTAACGCTGAGAGCGAGCGCAGGGAGCGTAACGGCCCGTTGAAACCTTTTCGCGGGGCTACAGGTTTCTTTGATGGTTTCCCACGGCAACCGCTCCAGAACAAAAAGTTTGTTTTCCAAATGGCGTCGAATGAGAAGTCGGTTGACGCGGCGGGGAGCGTCTGAGTGTCAGAGCCTCTGTTCTCGCGGCTCTGGTTTCCTTCAGAAGGAAGATTCTCTTTTTGTTTTTCGGGTAAAAGAAAAATCCAAAACTCACAAAGTCATTCGGGGAATTGAGAAACAAACCCGCCGCGTACACACAGGAGCGCGCCTAGCCGCGTGTTGAGCAAAGAATCTCGTCTTGTTTGTTGTGAACGACGTTGTGTTGTTTGGTGGTTTTTAGTTTATGAGCTTCCTGTTTCGATAGAATACGAAGTATTCAGATTGATTGAAGGACCGCGGTATAAAAGTACTCAGGGAGTAGATTAATAAAATGGCGCAATGTAATGGAGGAGGTTACAAGCCCCCTGGTGGTCAGTAGAGAGAATGCAGCTTCAACACATGAAGCATATACTTCTATACAACCAGAGGAGTCTCCCCCTGGTGGTCAGGAGAGAGAATGCAGTTTTAACACATGATTCATAGACTTCTATACAACCAGAGGAGTCGCCCCCTGGTGGTCAGTAGAGAAAATGCAGCTTCAACACATGAAGCATAGACTTCTATACAACCAGAGAAGTCGCCCCCTGGTGGTCAGTAGAGAGAATGCAGTTTTAACACATGAAGCATAGATTTCTATACAACCAGAGGAGTCGCCCCCTGGTGGTCAGTAGAGATAATGCAGCTTCAACACATGAAGCATAGACTTATATACAACCAGAGGAGTCGCCCCCTGGTGGTCAGGAGAGAGAATGCAGCTTAACACATGAAGCATAGACTTCTATACAACCAGAGGAGTCTCCCCCTGGTGGTCACTAGAGAGAATGCAGCTTTAACACACAATGCATAGACTTCTACACAACCAGAGGAGTCGCCCCCTGGTGGTCAGAGATAATGCAGCTCTAACACATGAAGCATAGACTTCTATACAACCAGAGGAGTCTCCCCCTGGTGGTCACTAGAGAGAATGCAGCTTTAACACACAATGCATAGACTTCTATACAACCAGAGGAGTCGCCCCCTGGTGATCAGAGAGAGTACAGCTCTAACACATGAAGCATAGACTTCTATACAACCAGAGGAGTCTCCCCCTGGTGGTCATGAGAGATAATGCAGCTCTAACACATGAAGTATAGACTTCTATACAACCAGAGAAGTCGCCCGCTGGTGGTCAGTAGCGAGAATGCAGCTTTAACACACAATGCATAGACTTCTATACAACCAGAGAAGTCGCCCCCTGGTGGTCAGTAGTAAGAATGCAACTCTAACACATGGAGCATAGACTTCTATACAACCAGAGAAGTCGCCCCCTGGTGGTCAGTAGTGAGAATGCAACTCTAACACATGGAGCATAGACAGCCAGTAGCAAAGTGCCGACAAACCCTTTGTTGGGACGCATACGTTGTGTTCAGGAAACATTTCCCGACTGTAAATGTCGGACACCGTCGTCGTCGTCTGGTGGAAGGAAGCCGTGTCGCCTGTTTTGAGGTTTTTGGAGCCAGAGTAAAGTCAGCGGGATCTCCTTTAAACGAGGCCGAGCAGGTTCCGGAGATCCTGTTTGCTCTTCGTTTATATGAACGTCTGTATTTTAGATTCGGTTAAGCTCCGGTGCATTTTAAACATCTCTTTGTTAAATGTTTGATCTTGATTGTTGAGGTCACTGCAGAACCAAAGCTTTAACATCGAGCTAACCTGGGACGGTTCAGAACCAGTTCGATGTTCCTCCCGGTAACTTTAAGTCGCTGTGGCGTTTCTCCTCCTCCAACCTGAAGGTCTCAGAGTGTCTGTTGTCTGTGACGTCTCCTCCGGTCTGACACACCAACAACTTAAAAGGACGCGAGGGATCTTTTGCTCCTCGAGGAATCGATACCAAGAACAAACAGTGATCAAATATTCCCCACGCAGGGAGATTTCCACTCAGCGTTGACCTTTGCAAGGTGTCGTTTGGCTCTTTATTGGTGAAATAAGACACATTTCCTGCCCTGATGCGGGGAAAAAAGATCTATTTTACTCATTTTATACTATTCCAAACATATTTACTGCGTGAACCGGAGGTCTAACAAACGTAAACGCGTCCGCTGTCTCGATAAAGCCGATATTAAAAACCATAACTTGTCGGTTCCCTCGACTGAGGTTTATTTATTTATATTTCTTTTCCCTCCGTCTCCTTCAGATCGACCACTACGCCCAGAAGGATCTGAAGAAAGGCCTCCAGCTGTTCGGCACCGAGGGCAACGTGGGCCTCACCAACGCCTGGATGATCGTACAGACCGATGTAAGGGGGGGAGGGGGCGGAGTCACGGCGGATATACCTCGCGTCAAAGTTGAGGTGCGCGCCGGCTTTGACTGCATTATCCACGGTGGCGATGCTCCTGGCTGTGTTTCACATTATGATCACATTTCTTTAAAAAATATGAAAATTTGAATAAAACTGAGATCCTTCCCGACGTTAATGGGATCTGGACATTTTACAAACCGGGCCGGGGGAGAGAGAGAGACAAAATATATATATATATATATATAAATACCAGCGATCTAAATCGAAATAATGGCTTCAGTGGAACAAAATGTCTCGGCGCTCGGAGCTTTACGGTTTTAAATGTGGCGGTAAAACGCTGTGAGATGGATTCATGGAAACATCGCAGGCTCTCCGAGGTAGAATCTTTTAATCTTTTTTCCAGCTCTTTGATGTGGCTTCCTCCCCCCCCCCCCCCCCCCCCTATTCTTTCTCCTTTTGTATTATTTATTTAAATCTTCTTAAACTCCCCCTTTTGCGAAGAATCGCACAACAATACGAGAAACGGAGATGTGGAGTTGAGAGTCTGAGGCCTCAGATAACAGGCGGACTTCAGGGCCTTCGGGGCCTTCGGGGCCCGGATCCACCTCCCAGATCCAGTGTTGTGGGAAACTTCTGTTTCGTGAGGCAAAACTGAGCCCTCGTTTACAAATAATAATATATGAAAATGTGAGCCATGTGAGCGTGGCAACGTGCAGAGTAGTTTTTTTCTGCCTCCAGGATGACAGAAGATTCCTGAATGAGCCGTCGTTCAGGAGGAGGCATGCAAATGCAAAAGCGTGAACGTGCACTTTTTTCTCTTCCCCCCCCCCTCTGCTGTGTGTGAGGCCGAGATGAAGTCCATTGAAAAAATGGGCTTCTCATTCTGTCATCCCCCCCCCCCCCCCCACTGAGTCACTGAGTAAATAACACTGCAGATGTCCCCGGGGCAAAGTTCACCCCCGAATATTATTAACGGCCGCTTCTCGGAAGAGAAGAGAATCCTCTTGTAACTCCTAAAGAGGGTGTCAAGTTTACAAGGTGAAAACATTTGAATAGCCCGACTGATGGTGAAGTTCTCCGCCATTTCTTTCTTTTTTCACAGCTCTCCGCTCCGCGACGGATCGTAAACACGAGCCGTTGCTTAAGCTCCAAAAACTAACGCGCGATCCCCGATTCTGAGCACGGAGCGACGTTATTCCCGCGCGGGAAACAAAGTCCACAGAATGAACGACAACGTCGAGGGCGCTTTATCTTTTCTTCACAATGCACACTGATGAAATGAATTGTGGTGGAAGCCATGATCCCTTATCAAAAATCCATAACAATCACAGAGGTGTGTGTGTGTGTGTGGGGGGGGAGGGTGTAGATAAAAAAAGGAGCTATTGGCGAGTTGGAAAATGATTGTTGTGCTTTGAGTCAAATGAGACGTGGATTGTACATCAAAGGCGCTCGATATCAGCTTCTATACATGCGAATGTGAATTATTTTGCCCGGTAAATCTTGTGTTCGGCAGGTTAATAACTGTTTTTTCCCACGTTTGGATTTTTATAGTGCCGTGACAATAAAATATAAGAAAAGTCCGGCCGCTCTGATCTCATTGTCTCTGTGCAGTTCCGATGCTGTGGAGTCACCAACCACACCGACTGGTTTGAAGTGTACAACGCGTCCCGCGTGCCCGACTCCTGCTGCCTGGAGTACAGCGACAACTGTGGGCTGGACAACCCGGGGACGTGGTGGACGGCGGTGAGTCTCGGTTCACCTCCGAGTAACGCACTCGTTTAATCCTCTTCAGTTTCACAGGTTTATTTATTCAATGTTTGCCTGAACCCCTCTCCCAGGGATTGTAGAATAATACCGTAGCAACCGTAACTAGGCACAGCCGGCCGGTGAAGCGTTGTGCACGTGGCTGAAAGAGAGAGAGTCAGTATTTAAAGTTTGATAATCGGTTAAACGGAGGCTGCGACTTCTGTTTCTCTCCTGACCACCAGGGAGTGACTCCTCTGGTTGTATAGAAGTCTATGCTTCATGTGTTAAAGCTGCATTCTCTCTACTGACCACCAGGGGGCGACTCCTCTGGTTGTATAGAAGTATATGCTTCATGTGTTAAAGCTGTATTCTCTCCACTGACCACCAGGGGGCGACTCCTCTGGTTGTATAGAAGTAAATGATTCATGTGTTAAAGCTGTATTCTCTCTCCTGACCACCAGGGGCGACTCCTCTGGTTGTATAGAAGTAAATGCTTCATGTTAAAGCTGCATTCTCTCTTCTGACCACCAGGGGGCGACTCCTATGGTTGTATAGAAGTATATGCTTCATGTGTTAAAGCTGTATTCTCTCCACTGACCACCAGGGGGCGACTCCTCTGGTTGTATAGAAGTAAATGCTTCGTGTTAAAGCTGCATTCTCTCTTCTGACCACCAGGGGGCGACTCCTATGGTTGTATAGAAGTATTCTAGTACTCTGCTGTAATTCGTCTGGTGGCCAATTTTGAATGCTGTACTTAAATACAATCACAACCGACACGATTAAGTTGATTATCGGTACGTGACCCGTACGAGGAGGTCGAGCTCCGGTATAATCTCAGGTAAGTGAGGTCGCCTCAGCGTTGGTCCCATTTAATTTAAATGCTAATTTGTAATGTCAAATGTTAATTCCTCATTTAAATCCCTCAAATTGTCCCCGGCACCATAATTAATGTTTCTGCACACATTCAAATAACCAGTTATCTGCCGTAGAAAACAACTCAACACCAGTTGTCCAATTAAGCAAAGCCAACCTTCGCTGCGCAGCCGGCAAACAGAGAGTTTTATATTCTTAACCACAGATTTTTAATAAATCACTTCTGTGTTTTTAACATTATTATGAGCTGCAACGTGCACAGAGCCGTGGTTTACTTTCAGAAAGCAACCGCCGGACCCAACCATCAAACAAAGGCTCTGGAGGGGGGGGGGGGGGCATTAACACCAATGCACTGTGGGAATAGCCGTATTTATTCAGCCTGTGTGTACATGTTATTGTACATCGTATATATTATTCAGCTACCGTGGACTGTGTACTGTTGTATTCACTGGTGTCGTTATATCTGATCTTACGATGTCTCGGGTGCACTTTGCTGCCGTAATCCTGTAAATGTCCCCACCGTGGAACTAATAAAGGATTATTTTATCTTATCTCATCTTATCTCATTAACAGTCTTCACAGGCGTTGCATCCTGACCAGGTTTAAACCAAGAATTGATTCCACTTTAGGGGAACAGTTGGCACTTGAGTTCAAATTAATTTGTGGAAAATCTGCAACAGATGTTGGTTGTTGTTTGTCTGAGCTCGACTGTAAACACTGCTGGAAAAAAAGATAAACAAACGAAAACAGGATGTGCCGAGAATGGCATCGATCAAAAGGAGAACAAAATACAAGCGACGGGAGGAAGTCGCATTCTGAGGAATCTGAATGCATGCGACGCTATTTAGCGAGATTGGAAGTTGTTGCACGGGAGGTAATAGAGGAACAGCTGGTATTAATGACGCCTACATTCACAACTGGAGTTATTCCCGCCTATTGTGACCCCGGCAAACGCTGCTGCCTGGAAATCTTTTCACGAAAGTGTAATAGTTTCTGAACTGAAGCTGAAACTGTGTCCCTCATTAAACCCACCACCTGTTCTCTCGACACTCTTCCCATAAACTCGTCATTTAACGCAATTAGTCCCGGCGGTCGTTCGGTCGTTGAACGAAGCTCGAGCTCAAAAAAATATGACAACTGACGTTTCTTTTTTCTCCGGTTTTTTTTTCCAGTCCTGATATTCAGAAGCTCTTTCTTCCCGAAGTCTTGAATAAATCGTGTTTTTACTGAACTGCTGCTTCCTTTGAATATGTCGGTCTGGTTTTGGAGACCTTGCTCCATTGAACCTGATCAGCCATCTTGAGTAATGTTCGCCGCTTGGCAGCTGACACATCACGTCGTGACCTTCCTCTGGTTTCCATAGCATCCTTTGATACCTCATAGTCTTATGCAGGAACATGGGATTATCAGATATAACTAATTCTGTTTCGGAAATTCATTCTCACCCTCAAGGTCTTCACAAACCTTATATAACAACCGTCAGAAGGCTAATATTACACAGTATTTTGTCCAAACAAGGTATATTTTACCTTTTTATATGTGAAACAAACAATCCGAAAACTCAGAAGTCCGAACCAAGATGGCAAACTTCATTATTCCTTTCAACCTCGACAAAGGCAGCGAAAACCAGAGCTACACTTTCCCTTCTCAGCTTTCGCAATGAAAGCCATAGACATAAAATATTTGTAGGCAACTGTTTCTCATTTTTGTTTTATTCATTCATTTTATTGAGGCTCTAAGTCCAATGCTTTCCTTTGGGATCCCTCAGGGTTCGATTTTGGGTCCTCTCATCTTTGCAGTTCAAGGTCCCAATAGGCCTCTTCTCCTCAGAATATCAAATCTAGGATACAAATTCAGATTATTATATTTGGGATCTTCAGTCAGTTCCATAGTGTGTTGATTTTTGTTGTCATGGCATCCAAAATGTGCTATTCAAAGATACAGAGGAGTACATTCAGCCTCCTTCTGGTTCTCATTCACATGAATGGAGGAAGGACAATAACTCTTTGTCTCTTTCCCAATGGAAGTGATATAATTCAACTTTATAATTGGAAATCTTGAGCAAGAAATGTATTTGTTTAAATCAAAATCCTCATGTGACAAAACAATGTGAGCCAAAATGAGAAAAAAAACCAAGAGAAGGCCCACACAGCAGCTGATGCTCAGTTCTGCCAACTGCAAAAGCTGATTGTGTCACTATTATTTAGAGGATATGCATGAGGGATAAACCATAAAAATGAAGCCACAGTCAAACTTGACGGGGAAATTAAGTCTGAAATTAATTTTGAAGTCATCACATTGTCTTCAGGAACACAGTGAGACCTCTTAATCACCAGGAGTGATTCTACTTCCTTCATCCACCGTAACGAGTGGAGAGGATGAACAGTAAGGGTGAGGATTCAGCTTCAGATGTAAGAAAAAATAATGTTGTATTGAAGACTAGAAACTAGAGACTGAGACATAAACTCATGTTTACAATGTTTAATGAGGGAAAACATCAAAAGAGAAGTAGAGTCACTATATAGACCTCTATACAACCGTAGAAGTCGCCCCTAGTGGTCAGGAGAGAGAATGCAGCTTTAACACATGAAGCATAGACTTCTATACAACCAGAGGATTCGCCCCCCTGGTGGTCAGGAGAGAGAATGCAGCTTTAACACATGAAGCATATACTTCTATACAACCAGAGTAGTCGCCCCCTGGTGGTCAGCAGAGAGAATGCAGCTTTAACACATGACGCATAGACTTCTATACAACCAGAGGATTCGCCCCCTAATGGTCAGGAGAGAGAATGCAGCTTTAACACATGAAGCATATACTTCTATACAACCAGAGTAGTCGCCCCCTGGTGGTCAGCAGAGAGAATGCAGCTTTAACACATGAAGCATATACTTCTATACAACCAGAGTAGTCGCCCCCTGGTGGTCAGTAGAGGGAATGTAGCTTTAACGCATGAAGGATAGACTTCTATACAACGAGAGGAGTCTCCCCCTGGTGGTCATTACTGAGAATGCAGCTTTAAGACACTTCAGGTTTGTCCCATCCCCCAACACGGAGGGGTCGAGGTGTTCGACCCGGTGCAGCCACGCTGTTCGATATGCAGTCGAACTTCATGAAAACAAAAATGAAGGACAGCTTGGTATATTTATTCCATTCTTCAGTAAATGAAGTCAACCTTAGTTTCCACTTGCAAAGGGCAGATTTTAAACGTGATGTCATCACGGAGGTCCCATGGGAGCAGACCGTCGTCTCTGAGTGAAGCCCTTCACCCCGAGTGTGTGCAGCTCGATTCGGTTCGTCCACTCAGCAGCGGGAAGGCCGAGCTGCAGCCATTTTCCATTCTAGAAATGAACGACGTAACCTTTTAAAAGTATGTTTCTATTACTTGTCCTGAAAAACAGGTTTTGCACAAACCATTGAAAGATTTTTTCAGACGCTAATTCATATGTAGGTCCTTCAGGCGACAGCTTATTGGCCTCCACGTAACTCTCTGCAGCCCTCTGAGTGTGAAAGACAAGTTAATCCGGGGAGTTTTGTATTTTGATTGTTCGCCCAGCAGATGAAGGATTTAATTAGTGTAGTTCACATGGCTCTTTTAAAAAAAAGTCCATATTGTATGTTTCAATGACATCCATATTACCGTGGTGCACATAATAGATTAGGAAAAAGACATTTTAATCCTTTCTCCTCAGTTTGAAATCAAATCATAGTCCAGAGATTTCATTCATTGAGCTCCAAAAGAAGTCGTTTGTTGGAACGCCTCAAGGAAGATATGAGAGCGTTTCTTTTGACGGATAAATCTCACGGAGACCTTATGTAACTTTTCCCAGAGAGTTTGCACAAAGGCTGATCCTCGGCGTCGGCTTTATATATTTCTTCGAGGGGATCGTGAACTCAAGAAATGCGCGAAAGATCTTTTCTCCTCGTTGATGGCGAAAAGAAAAAAAAACCCACGAGCACACACTCGCGGTTTGAAAGCCTGCCAATGTGTCAAGGTTTCCTCCGTGTGCGTAACATCCACGATGTACATAAAGGAAAAATGACTGCATTCAAATAAACAACACTTACTGCTTTTGAAGAGCAACTTAACGCCCTTTTTTAAACGTTTCATCTTGAACGCAACCCCTTCACAAATATATCGGAAAAAAAGAGGAAGAAATGCCTTCAAATCCAGGAACACACTCGATCCCCATTGACCCACACACACACTCATCACTGGGATCAAGACCAATTGATGAAGGAATAAAGTGACTACAGGGGGAGGTTCAGGGAGGCAGGTACGGGTTCCAGATCCGCAGGTTACGTGCTCTTTAGGGAGAGTTTGGGGGACGACTAACAGGCGAGGAGGAGGAGGGTGAGAGAGTGAAGTGACGGGGGGAAGAGCGAGGCGTCGGTGAACCAGCGGTAGGCGAAGGGCGTGACGCTCCGAATGCACTTCTAATGTCTCCGTTGCTCCTTCTGTGCAACAACAATACCACACACACACACACACACACGCTAACTGAAGATAATGTGGCGCTGCAGCAGACTGGAACCGTGCCTATTATATTATAACATTCCTATAATACAACGAAAAGTGCCTCCTGAAGTCGACAGGTGCGCTCAGCAGGTGCGTCTGCAACGAGCGCCGCCGCCGCCCCGCGCGATGGAACGAGCACGACCGGCGCCCGCCGAGCGCCCGTCGTCTGAAAAGACATTTCGCACAATCTCGTTATGAAGACAATTCAACTCACCGAAGCAGTCGGTGTGTGTGTCGTACTTCTGTGAGATATGAGCCAAACCCACGCGACAACACGAGGATGCTGAGCCAACTTATACTCAACTTATTTAAACTCAAAAACAAACATCAAAGTATGCAGCGATCGACCCAAAGTCGTCTACACGCCGCCGTCTATCGGTTAAGTCGCCTAACCGAGCGCCATCGAGCTGCAGCGAGGTACTCAGCAACACAAGGTGCAACTGGTATGTGTCTTTGGTAGTGTAGAAGCATAGACCTCTATACAACCAGAGGAGTCGCCCTCTGGTGGTCAAGAGAGAGAATGCAGCTTTAACACATGAAGCATAGACTTCTATACAACCAGAGGAGTCGCCCCTTGGTGGTCAGTAGAGAGAATGCAGATTTAACACATGAAGCATATACGTCTATACAACCAGAGGAGTCGCCCCTTGGTGGTCAGTAGAGAGAATGCAGCTTTAACACATGAAGCATATACGTCTATACAACCAGAGGAGTCGCCCCCTGGTGGTCAAGAGAGAGAATGCAGCTTCAACACATGAAGCATAGACTTCTATACAACCAGAGGAGTCACCCCCTGGTGGTCAGTAGAGAGAATGCAGCTTTAACACATGAAGCATAGACTTCTATACAACCAGAGGAGTCGCCCTCTGGTGGTCAAGAGAGAGAATGCAGCTTTAACACATGAAGCATAGACTTCTATACAACCAGAGGAGTCGCCCTCTGGTGGTCAAGAGAGAGAATGCAGCTTTAACACATGAAGCATATACTTCTATACAACCAGAGGAGTCGCCCCCTGGTGGTCAGTAGAGAGAATGCAGCTTTAACACATGAAGCATATACTTCTATACAACCAGAGGAGTCGCCCCCTGGTGGTCAGTAGAGATAATGCAGATTCAACACATGAAGCATATACTTCTATACAACCAGAGGAGTCGCCCCTTGGTGGTCAAGAGAGAGAATGCAGCTTTAACACATGAAGCATATACTTCTATACAACCAGAGGAGTCGCCCCCTGGTGGTCAGTAGAGATAATGCAGATTCAACACATGAAGCATAGACTTCTATACAACCAGAGGAGTCGCCCCCTGGTTGTCAGTAGAGCGAATGCAGCTTTAACATATGAAGCATAGACTTCTATACAACCAGAGGAGTCGCCCCCTGGTGGTCAGTCTTGTGTTTGTTGCACCCCCCAATGACCTATCAGCGTCACAGCCGATTCCCCTGAAACGTAATTAATCAGGTCAAAACGTCCCTCTTCAAGGTCGATCAAGGTGGAAACTCGATCCGGTGAACATCAAGAGGACTTTGGACTTGAAGCTCAAAGCTGTGAACCCGCTGTGTGCTTCCAGTTGCCCTTTCACCACAACCTTGATCTTTCTCTGACTCTTCCAATTGGTTTTCTGAACTCAAAGCAAAACCTGATGATTAAAGAAAACTCCCATTAGTGAATGTTGTGAAAGGCAACAGCCACCGGCCGCCATGTTGTCCAGCACGGGAACTCAGTCTTGACCTTTTATTTATGCCCAATTAAAACACCTACTGAGGTTTTTCTGAGCTCCGAGTCGAGCCGCCTACACAGATCAGACCATGTTATCAGAGAGGAGGAGGAAGAGGAGGAAGAGGGATATATCCTAGGTCCAGGAGGCCAGAGCAGGAGGACGTCCCACAAGCCTTTTCCCACCTTCAGGTTCAGATTCACTTAACCAGATTTATTTTTCACATCCAACAATATAAAAAAATAGCAGAAGGAGAAAACATATTTTCTTTCGCTTCCCTCGATGTTTGGATGCAGATCGTGTTTCCCCCGGCTCAGACTCCACTCCTTAATGGGAGGAGATGAGAACAAAGCCACGTCTGCAGACACGACTAATGACCCTGGAGCAGCGGTGTAGACTTCTGTTACTTCACCTTCACGTCGATGTTTAACACACTTATTAAAAACACAGGCGGCGAAGGAGCCGCCTGTAAACGCCGCTCGCATCGCTGATGTAATGTCGCCGGTTCCTAGAAAGACACTTTCTTCGAGGACAGAGCGCCATCATTATTACATTTTCCTTTTCCTTCTGCCTGTTTTTTCTTTTTCCCACGTGGCTCGAGGATACCGTTTGGATACGAGATTTCCAGAAAGTACTCTTGAGGTGGTGAAACAAAAATAAAATCTAATGTGGAACGCGAGATGCGTTGAAGAGATGCCAGACATGAAGAATTCAGCCCGTCGTAACGTAATTCAGAATTGACCGCCTGGAAGAGCTTCTACAATAATAAGACCCACAGTCTGCTGTCGTCCTCTCCTTTAGGGAGACGGTTATTCACTCATCAAACGCAAAGTACAAACGCTCACCAGCGATTGCAATCACACGGGGAGCTCTCCTCAACATGCAAGATGAGGCCAAAAACACACTCCCCCCCAATAAAGGTTCAATCTTTAATACCCAGATCTCGTCACGGGGACATATCCCACCCCCTGACGTCTTCTTGGCTCTGGTCTCATGAGAGTTCACTCCTACCCCCGGGTGGGGGCTGTCTGTCGCAATATCTCTCTCTCTTTCCAGGCATAGTGCCGTCTCTTCTGATGTTTTGCCGGAACCTAGACATTACGGTCCCTTCAATAAATCTGATAAACAATAACACCGTCGTCGTGTCTAAAGAAAACCTGCGGGGGGGGGGGGGGTGAGCCGCTCCCGTACTCACGCTACTCGCGTTCGTACAGCGAGGGAAACACTTTTTAAAAAAAGTTTTCCAAAAGAATAATAGGTCCGAGAACGCAGACGGGGAGATGTTGCCACGAGGAGGATCTTGTTTTTGCAAATATCACACGGACATCTAAGTGGTGAGTTCACGTCGGCGGGCTAACGTCTGCTCGCTCTGTCTCCACAGCCGTGCTACGAGCGCGTGAAGGACTGGCTTCACGAGAACCTGGTGGCCCTTTGGATCTTCGCTCTGTGCACAGCACTTACTCAGGTAATTGCAGCGTTTAGGTTGTGTGACTTCTCTGCCGTTCTCTTCTTCCCGCTGTCATTACCTCGCGGTGTTAGCTATCTGCGGCCGCGGGCTTTGTGATAAATAAGCCCGACGCTTTCCATTAGCGGCTGAACGCTCGCACGGGTTTCTCTGGTCAGGAACTAGGACGAGCCGCTGAACGCCACACGGGAGGGGAGCGCTTTATCTCCGTTCCAGGCGAGCGGCGACGTGACGCTCGAGTTTAAAACATCGATCACGCGAAGCTTCGGCGGAAATGCGACTGTCCATGCAGCGAAATGAGAAGAAGAAGAAGATGAAGAAGAAGAAGAAGAAGTTGCAGCCGGATTCATCTCAAACGTCTACGACGTCTTCCTGCTGACTGAGAATTGTAGAAGTAGAAGAAATTCTTTCTTTTACAAATGAAAAGCTGAATGATTATTTAGCTTGATACATGAAAGGGTTTAGCTGCGACCCGCCACTGATTATGACGGCTAACGTTAGCAAACCTAACACGTCTGTTTGGACGTCTCCGCTACATTTCACTTCAGTAATCCTTATCTTATCGTAATTAATGTTGCGTGGCTACAGTGGGCGCCGTTTTCTGGACGATTGTCTCTCCTCGTCTCTCTACAAGCCCCTGAGACGGCGGCTAGAAGCTAACGGCGCAAACAGCTGTCGGCGCTAAGAGCCCTAACTGTGCAGACAGCGTCAACAGAGCAGACAGCGTTAACGATGAAAACAGCTCTAGCAGTGAAAACAGCGCTAACGGTGAAAACAGCGATAGCGGTGCAAACAGATCTAGCGGTGAAAACAGCAATAGCAGTGAAAACAGCGCTAACGGTGAAAACAACGATAGCGGTGAAAACAGACCTAGCGGTGAAAACAGAGATAGCGGTGAAAACTGCGATAACGGTGAAAACAGCAATAGCGGGGAAAACAGAGCTAGCGATGAAAACAGCGCTAACGGTGAAAACAGCGATAGCGGTGAAAACAGAGCTAGCGGTGAAAACAGCGCTAACGGTGAAAACAGTGCAGTTAACATTGTTTACCTGAACAAAAGCGCAGAGAAACTGACAACACACACTCCCTGTCTTTACACAACAGGTGTGTGTGTGCTGCTTTATGAGCCTCTGCTGAGTGGAGAGATAAAGCTCACCCACATCTAACAGCTGTAATGTCTGATGTATAAATATACAGGAAGTACAGACCATGAGTTTGGTGAGTGGTACAATCTTTGGGCTTTTATTGATATGACATGAGCCAAACAGAGGCTCCATCTCAGTGCCAGCGGGCCCCTGGAGCCGGTCCTTGTCGGTTCTAACGGCGGCCTTTGTTCCTCAGATCCTGGGCCTGGTGTTCTCCATGACGATGTTCTGTCAGGCGGTGAAAGTAGAGACCTTCTACGCCTAGAGATCGACCTCTCTGACCTTCAGCACACTTGGATTGTTTCTCATCAGAGAGGGAACGGATATAGACCCACCGTCCTCCTCTTCTTCGTCCTCTTCCTCCCCCCCGACAGACTCTTCTTTCCTCGTCCTCTTCGTGACATTCCCTCTCGGATGTCACCTCTTCACAGTGTTTTCCGCCAACTATCCACAAGCACCGTGTCCGTGTACCTGAGTTTGGTTTCTTATGGTTTGCTCTTTGTCCCCAAAAAAAAGCTACTTTTTTTGTGATACATTTTATGAAGCAGTATTATGAACTATGTATAAGAAGAAAGAAAGAAAGAAATGTACCACCCTTTTTTAAAATATGTGTTTTGTTCTAAATTATTTGAGGGTTTGTGTTCTCACAACGAGAGCGATGCAGTCGGGGACCGTGTGAAGTGATGCAAGTGCATGTCTCCTGCCATGGTGCGTATTAAATGTTTCGGCTCGACTGAACGCCGTCGTCTTGTCGTTCCTCCACGGGGGAAAAAATAAAAACGCTGAAGGTTTCCGTGACCGATCCCCGAAAAACACGCTCGATGGCAAAAACAGGAGAGCGGAGGAAACTCGCCAAAGCGTTTACGTGTTTCCGAGTCATTAAAACAAGGGTGTCCAACTCTGTTTCATGGCCGCATCTTAAAGGGCCGGTGTAACTGAAGTGTATAAACTACTCCCGAACATATAGTTAAATAACTCTCTTTGCATTTGATTAATGTTTATTCGAGAGTAAAAATATTGTACACAAGAAAATTTCTCTAATATTATAAAACAAATCCATTTAATTTGTAACCTTCAAAATAAAAGCACAGGATATAACGGTGAGCATATGTCTTTCAAGCCGTCAGGAGGGCGCATAAAATGACGTGGTGGGCCGCATTGGGCCCGCGGGCCTCGTGTTTGACGCCTGTGCATTAAAACATTCGGTGGCGGCGAAGTAATCGAGCCGGTGATTAGATACACGTCGATCGGAATGATCCGCGTTGGGACTCCTGTGGCTTTTCTTTCTAGCGGGTGGATTTATCCGAGACATGATAAATACACCATCTAGAAAAGAGTCCGTCAGAGGACTTTAAAAGCAACAAAGTCGAGCAGGATCCTCCAGACGGCCCTCTGAGCGCCGCTCACAGCCCCCGGGACAAGGACTCATCTGCAGGCTGTGAAGCCCCCTCTGGCTTCCTCTCCGCTTCCTACTTTGAGCCCTTAAATGTAATCCAAGGCCCGTGGCATCCCCGACGGTTTAACTCTCGGCCAATTGATGCTCCCCGAAAGCTTTATTTATCACACTACAGCTCCGAAGAGGAGATTCTGTGAAGCAAACAGTCTCGCTGCAGTTTTGAAAGTATAGTCACGAAATGCAATCTGTTAACAACAAATCTTTCGGGACGACATTCGGTCCAAAGTTCGGTTTATATATATATATATATAAATAAATATATTTATATATATATAAATATATAATATATAAATATATATATAAATATATATTATATATTAATATTTATACCAATATACTGGGCCGTGCTGGCCGGTACACCAGAGACACATGATGATTAAATTGTCTCAGGATGCTTTGAGGTCCACTTACAGGAACCATTTTTGCATTTCTACATTTTTTTTCTCCCCTGGCTTCAAACCATCTGGACCTGAGAGACCGAACGTCCCCGAAGCAACTAGGAATGTGGAAATGTTTCATCAACCCCCCACCCCCTCCCCCTCCCCCCCATTAAGTCTGCCAAATTAATTGCATACATCAGCCAGCAGGTGAAATCCTTTCAGGACGTTTATTAGTCATGAAAACAAAATAAAAAAGAGAAAACACATTTCCTCGTGGTTTCCCCTCGGGTGTCGTGTTTAACACGCCGTGTCGTGTTTTCAGAGGTGAAGTGTGAGAGAGACGCCGTCTCCCCAGAGGCAGCCGGAGGAATGTGAAGGTTCCCATTGGCTGACGTCTAAATAAAAGGGCGTGTCATCGGTCTAAAAGGAGGTCAAACGTAACCAAGTGAACCAACAACCCTCGAACCAGCGAGACAGGAAGCAGACGATGCAAACTAGACATGGGAACAGGAAGTAGATGGTCCAAACCAGACATGGGGAACAGGAAGCAGATGATCTAAACCAGACATGGGAACAGGAAGCAGATGGTCCAAACCAGACATGGGAACAGGAAGCAGATGATCTAAACCAGACATGGGAACAGGAAGCAGATGATCTAAACCAGACATGGGAACAGGAAGCAGATGATCTAAACTAGACATGGGAACAGGAAGTAGATGATCTAAACCAGACATGGGAACAGGAAGCAGATGGTCTAAACCAGACATGGGAACAGGAAGCAGATGATCTAAACTAGACATGGGGAACAGGAAGTAGATGATCTAAACCAGACATGGGAACAGGAAGCAGATGGTCCAAACCAGACATGGGAACAGGAAGCAGATGATCTAAACCAGACATGGGAACAGGAAGCAGATGATCTAAACCAGACATGGGAACAGGAAGCAGATGATCTAAACTAGACATGGGGAACAGGAAGTAGATGATCTAAACCAGATATGGGAACAGGAAGCAGATGGTCCAAACCAGACATGGGAACAGGAAATAGATGATCTAAACTAGACATGGGAACAGGAAGTAGATGATCTAAACTAGACATGGGAACAGGAAGTAGATGATCTAAACTAGACATGGGAACAGGAGGCAGAGGATCCAAAGTAGATTTGGGGAACAGGAAGCAGATGATCTAAACCAGACATGGGAACAGGAAGCAGATGATCCAAACGAGACATGGGAACAGGAAGTAGATGATCTAAACTAGAAATAGGGAACAGGAAGCAGAGGATCCAACCCAGACATGGGAACAGGAAGCAGATGATCTAAACTAGACATGGGGAACAGGAAGTAGATGATCCAAACTAGACATGGGAACAGGAAGCAGAGGATCCAAATTAGACATGGGAACAGGAAGCAGAGGATCCAAACCAGACATGGGAACAGGAAATAGATGATCTAAACTAGACATGGGAACAGGAAGTAGATGATCTAAACTAGACATGGGAACAGGAAGTAGATGATCTAAACTAGACATGGGAACAGGAAGCAGAGGATCCAAACCAGACATGGGAACAGGAAGCAGATGATCTAAACCAGACATGGGAACAGGAAGCAGATGATCCAAACGAGACATGGGAACAGGAAGTAGATGATCTAAACTAGAAATAGGGAACAGGAAGCAGAGGATCCAACCCAGACATGGGAACAGGAAGCAGATGATCTAAACTAGACATGGGGAACAGGAAGTAGATGATCCAAACTAGACATGGGAACAGGAAGTAGATGATCTAAACTAGAAATAGGGAACAGGAAGCAGAGGATCCAAATTAGACATGGGAACAGGAAGCATAGGATCCAAACCAGACATGGGAACAGGAAGTAGATGATCTAAACTAGACATGGGAACAGGAAGTAGATGATCCAAAGTGGATTTGGGGAACAGGAAGCAGATGATCGAAACCAGACATGGGAACAGGAAGCAGATGATCTAAACTAGACATGGGGAACAGGAAGTAGATGATCCAAACGAGACATGGGAACAGGAAATAGATGATCTAAACTAGAAATAGGGAACAGGAAGCAGAGGATCCAAACCAGACATGGGAACAGGAAGCAGATGATCTAAACTAGACATGGGAACAGGAAGCAGATGGTCTAAACTAGATATGGGAACAGGAAGCAGAGGATCCAAACTAGACATGGGAACAGGAAGCAGATGATCTAAACTAGAAATAGGGAACAGGAAGCAGATGGTCCACACTAGACATGGGAACAGGAAGCAGAGGATCCAAACCAGACATGGGAACAGGAAGCAGATGATCTAAACTAGACATGGGGAACAGGAAGTAGAGGATCCAAACTAGACATGGGAACAGGAAGCAGACGATCCAAACGAGACAAACAGCGGTTCTTCTGGTGTTTTAATCGGGACACTAACGATCAGCCAATCAGAGCCGGGCCAATGGAGCGGCAGACGTCATAAACCCATTAAAGGTTCCTCTAATCGCTCCCCTTTGAAGTCTTAAAAACATTTATCATCTTCCTCTGTCGTGCCGGGATTCAGACGCTCAGCGTTTCTATTTTTTCCCTCCAAATTAAATCGGCTTTAAATTATTGTAACGCTGCCGGACATCGACGAAGCTTTTAAACGACGTGTAACTGCGAGCGACAATTCTATTACATTTAAAAAGACTTGAGACTTTTCAGGGTAATCAATCACAGGAATGCTCCTCGATGGAGGGATATTAATACTTATGTTCCCAACGTGAGGGACTCCCCTTTTGAATAGTATGACATGACATTTATTAACACATTAATTTGATTAATATTCTCAATATCGACCTACATCCATCCATCTCTCTCAGCATATGTTGTCATGGCAACACATCACATGGTGACTTTATTATGTTGGATTCAGGTGGATATGTTGGTCTCCAGCGATTGGTTGGTAAATATTTACCCCCCCCCCCCCTTTCCGAGTTATTTAGTGACAGATCCCTGGAGTTGTAACTCTCTGTGAAAGTATCGCATGAATAAGTCAACGCACACAAACGAGGCGTGGAGGCGGAGCCTTCTCGACCCGAACCGACCGCGCCGGGTCGTCGGCGTGAAGCGACATACTTCGTCTCCGGCTACAAGACGTTTGAGTATTTCTTTACAGGTTCAGGGTTTACAGGCGAAGTCTGGAAGCCTACTGGGATTATCTTCAGCGCAGTGGTAAGTGTTGACCCTGCAAATAGTCCTGATTCTATCCCAGCATGCACTGGGGCATGGTAAATGGACTCGCAAAGTGCCTCTCCGGTCTCCCGACCGCTCGAAGCTTCTTGTGTCGTCGTTCAGACGCACCAAGGAGCCGCCAAGCCAAACGACGGTGCATTCAGGAACCCTCGGGAACAATCAGGTGTCTTTTCCAACGACACATCGGAGGAGCGAGAGCTCCAAGTCGTGCTCAACAACAGGATGGGGAATCAGAAATCAGTTTATAAGTACGTTTGGTGGCGCATGACAATAAAAACAATGGAATAAGACATCATTCAAATGTAGAACACCTTTCCATCGGTCATAGCCGTTTGCTGAGTCCTGTACACGGCACCTTTAACCAAGACACCAAGACACAGTAACACTAATAACACAGAGATGTGTAAACATGGCACGATGGGCCGGATCCGTTGACGCGTAAAATCCACAAGCTTTTATTTCTGCTGGTTTAGCCGACGCCCGCTGATCCCCGTGAACACATGTCGTTTTAAAAATGCCAAAGCAGATGTTAAGACTGAAGGCCCCATTACACCAAACATCGACTTTTCACACATTGATTTGAGCTCTTATATGTGTGTGTGTGAGTGTGTGTGTGTGTTTTCATTGACTTCACAGCCGTTCTTATTTAGAAATAAGTCACGTTGGTGTGCACAGCCCTCGAGTCTCAAAAGGCTTCACGTGATGAAACCGTAAATGAAACGATGAATGGAAATGACAATCCACCGTCTGGGGCCTTCAGTCAGGAACACCCGAGGACAGGGAGGTGAGTTCACAGAGACGAGCGACACCTTCGACCAGATAAAGAGGGGTCAGGACCGGAGGAGGCAAGATGTGCCCGAAACTACAAGAACAACCTCAGAGAGACACACAGTGACCTCTAAGAGACACACAGTGACCTCTAAGAGACACACAATGACCTCTAAGAGACACACAGTGACCTCTAAGAGACACACAGTGACCTCTAAGAGACACACAGTGACCTCTAAGAGACAAACAGTGACCTCTAAGAGACACACAGTGACCTCTAAGAGACAAACAGTGACCTCTAAGAGACACACAGTGACCTCTAAGAGACGCACAATGACCTCTAAGAGACACACAGTGACCTATAAGAGACACACAGTGACCTCTAAGAGACACACAATGACCTCTAAGAGACACACAGTGACCTCTAAGAGACACACAATGGCCTCTAAGAGACGCTCAATGACCTCTAAGAGACACACAGTGACCTCTAAGAGACACACAGTGACCTATAAGAGACACACAATGACCTCTAAGAGACACACAGTGACCTCTAAGAGACACACAATGACCTCTAAGAGACACACAGTGACCTCTAAGAGACACACAATGACCTCTAAGAGACACACAATGACCTCTAAGAGACACACAGTGACCTCTAAGAGACACACAGTGACCTCTAAGAGACAAACAATGACCTCTAAGAGACACACAGTGACCTCTAAGAGACACACAATGACCTCTAAGAGACACACAGTGACCTCTAAGAGACACACAGTGACCTCTAAGAGACAAACAATGACCTCTAAGAGACACACAGTGACCTCTAAGAGACACACAATGACCTCTAAGAGACACACAGTGGCCTCTAAGAGACAAATAATGACCTCTAAGAGACACAGTGACCTCTAAGAGACAAATAATGACCCCTAAGAGACACACAGTGACCTCTAAGAGACAAACAATGACCTCTAAGAGACACACAGTGACCTCTAAGAGACACACAGTGACCTCTAAGAGACAATGGCCTCTAAGAGACAAACAATGACCTCTAAGAGACACACAATGACCTCTAAGAGACGCACAATGACTTCTAAGAGACACAGTGACCTCTAAGAGAAGCACAGTGACCTCTAAGAGACACACAGTGACCTCTAAGAGACGCACAATGACCTCTAAGAGACGCACAATGACCTCTAAGAGACACACAGTGACCTCTAAGAGACAAACAGTGACCTCTAAGAGAAGCACAGTGACCTCTAAGAGACACACAGTGACCTCTAAGAGAAGCACAATGACCTCTAAGAGACAAACAATGACCTCTAAGAGACAAACAATGACCTCTAAGAGAAGCACAGTGACCTCTAAGAGACAATGACCTCTAAGAGACGCACAATGACCTCTAAGAGACGCACAATGACTTCTAAGAGACACAGTGACCTCTAAGAGAAGCACAGTGACCTCTAAGAGACACACAGTGACCTCTAAGAGACGCACAATGACCTCTAAGAGACGCACAATGACCTCTAAGAGACACACAGTGACCTCTAAGAGACGCACAATGACCTCTAAGAGACACACAGTGAGCTCTAAGAGACACACAGTGACCTCTAAGAGACAAACAATGACCTCTAAGAGACACACAGTGACCTCTAAGAGACACACAATGACCTCTAAGAGACGCACAATGACCTCTAAGAGACACACAGTGACCTCTAAGAGAAGCACAGTGACCTCTAAGAGACACACAGTGACCTCTAAGAGACACACAGTGACCTCTAAGAGAAGCACAATGACCTCTAAGAGACAAACAATGACCTCTAAGAGAAGCACAGTGACCTCTAAGAGACACACAGTGACCTCTAAGAGACACAGTGACCTCTAAGAGACAAATAATGACCCCTAAGAGACACACAGTGACCTCTAAGAGACAAACAATGACCTCTAAGAGACACACAGTGACCTCTAAGAGACAATGGCCTCTAAGAGACAAACAATGACCTCTAAGAGACACACAATGACCTCTAAGAGACGCACAGTGACCTCTAAGAGACAATGACCTCTAAGAGACGCACAATGACCTCTAAGAGACGCACAATGACCTCTAAGAGACACAGTGACCTCTAAGAGAAGCACAGTGACCTCTAAGAGACGCACAGTGACCTCTAAGAGACGCACAATGACCTCTAAGAGACGCACAATGACCTCTAAGAGACACACAGTGACCTCTAAGAGACGCACAATGACCTCTAAGAGACACACAGTGACCTCTAAGAGAAGCACAGTGACCTCTAAGAGACACACAGTGACCTCTAAGAGACACACAGTGACCTCTAAGAGAAGCACAATGACCTCTAAGAGACAAACAATGACCTCTAAGAGAAGCACAGTGACCTCTAAGAGACACACAGTGACCTCTAAGAGACACACAATGACCTCTAAGAGACACACAGTGACCTCTAAGAGACACACAGTGAGCTCTAAGAGACAAACAATGACCTCTAAGAGACAAACAATGACCTCTAAGAGACACACAGTGACCTCTAAGAGACAAACAATGACCTCTAAGAGACACACAGTGACCTATAAGAGACAAACAATTACCTCTAAGAGACAAACAATGACCTCTAAGAGACACACAATGACCTCTAAGAGACACACAATGACCTCTAAGAGAAACACAGTGACCTCTAAGAGACACACACTGACCTCTAAGAGACGCACAGTGACCTCTAAGAGACACACAATGACCTCTAAGAGACAAACAATGACCTCTAAGAGACGCACAGTGACCTGAGAGAAGAGGAGAGAAGAAGAGAGGCCTCTCACCGTGAAAGAGGCTCCGGCTCCCTCCATCAGTCCGGAAACGAGGTCGCTGAAACACAGCCGGCCTTCCACGAGCCTCGACCCCCCCCCCCCCCATGCTTTATTCACGCCGTGTCCTCGGGCTTTCTCCCGTTTCGTGCTCGATCAACAAAACATTCCCGTGCGGCGCCTCCCTCGCCTCCTTTCGTCTTGTTCCTGCAGCCGAACGGCGGCGAGGTGATAAAACCGCGCGGCACCGCGGCCTTCTCAAAACCGCGAGGCGGCGGCGAACAGTCCCCCCCCCCCCCCCAGAAAAAGTAATTTCTCCTTCTTTTATGTTCTGTGTCTGGCTCCAGGATATTTCCATGTTCAGGACACTGGGCTCAGTCAGTCCTGTTGGGATGTTCCAAAGACATTTCAAATGGATTTTATTGTAAAGTCCTTTTTTTTAACCACATTTCCATAGTAAAGGTCCCATACAGAATCCTCTGTTTACACTCATACATATTTATACTGCGTTTGAAAGAGCATTCCAGCGGATGTCACGACGACGTCGCCCGTTATCAGCTGGACACAAAGACAAAGAAAACACCGGAGAATCCCTTCGGAGCCGAGGGCTCGACTCACTCGTTAAAAACACGTCCTCCTCCTCCTCTGTTGTCGGGTGTCAGAAGCACCGGAGTCCGCGTGCCGCGTGCAGCCGGCGCTCCGGCGTCACTCACCGGGACACTTTGATGGAACCGAGCCGCCGCTAATGGGACTCGTGTCACCGGAGCTTCGTCTGCCGGGAAGGAGGTCTATCGATCGGGTGATGGAGCGCAGCCGTGAGAGATGGAGGCGGCCGGGGCGACGGGTTGAGGCCGCAGGCGGGGAGATAACTTCACCGAGCCGCTCACGAGGGGCCGGCGTCTTTAACAGAGGGTCAGGGGTCACACCTGGAGGAGTGGGCGGCTCTGGTCCTCTGAGGTCGCCTTCTTCCTGGGCTATAGCGAAGACACATGATTCTTCAAAAGTATTATTATTATTGTTATTATTCATTCATTTGTGATTGTTTTTTATTTAATTTTGTCCTATTTAATTTCCCTTAATTGTCTTTCTTTATATTATTAATTATGGTAAAATAAATAACAATAATTCAAAAGATAATATTATTAATTATTATTATTGTTATTATTATTCATTCATTTGTCATTATTTTTTATGTAATTTTGCCTTATTTTATTTTCCTTAATTGTTCTTATTTATATTATTGATTATCGTAATAGCAATATCAACAATTAAAAATATTATCATTGTTATTATTATTATTCATTCATTTGTCATTGTTTTGTTTGTCTTATTATGTTTTCCTTACTTTTCTTTATTTGTATTACTGATTATGGTAATAGCAATAACAATAATATAAGAAATAATAAAATGAATACTAATAATATTTATGTAGCTACAGTATTAAATTGACATATCGACATTCGTAAAATTAATATTTAGTTGAGCTTTTATTTATTACTCTCCTCCTCCATGTTCTCACACCTGTACATGTCACCTGTTCAACAAATACATAAATTAAGACAACTTCCCACTTGACCCCCGGTTGACCTCCAGGTGCACGACATCAACCCATGCATCAAAAAAACTCGGCCCGGGTTCGTTTGGATATCCACCAATCAGCTGACACGCAGCACAACGTGTGAGCCGAGAAATAACCGAGACCCTCCAAAGGACTTTGCACATTCTTCCCTGAGTGAGAGGTAAGAAAACACGAAAGGTTAAACGACCGACCGCCTCCATCCTTCTTTCCGATTGCTTTCCCCCAGAATGCAACGCTTTGATTTACAAACCATTAATTCTCTTTTCGTGCTAAGGCGAGACGCCGGCATTGTTTACGGCGCCCTGACACTGAGCTCGCCGGAGCACGACGACCGCGACTGGACGTCTCTCCTTTGGCCGAGTGTCACTGGAGCTTCTCTTAATTGGGTTTCCATAGGGACAAATTATTTAGATCTATAGTAGAATATATGTATATACAACAAAAGCTATAAGTGAAAACAAAAAACATGTTGTGGGGAAAGTTTGAGCCAATTAGTGAGAAGAAATGTCGATGTCTGGCCGTCTGTGTTTGCCTCGACCCGGCTGACTTTTAGAGGTCCGTTGGGCCCCAAGAGATGAGAAGGAGAGCATCATTAGAGCCTCAGAGTCAACGGGCCGCTGTTCACATCGGATTCTGGCTCAGATGTCTTGCAGCAGGTTTTTTGCCTTCCTTGTTAAAACACTCCGAGCTTCAATATGTAGCCACGCAGTAACACGGGTCTGAGGCAACAAGTGCTGCCAACACGTAGCCTTTAGCACCAACACGTAATCTTTAATGCCAACATTCAATTCAATTCAATTCAGTTTATTTGTATAGCCCAATTTCACAAATTACAAATTTGTCTCGGAGTGCTTTACAATCTGTACACATAGACATCCCTGCCCCAAAACCTCACATCGGACCAGGAAAAACTCCCAAATAACCCTTCAGGGGGAAAAAGAGGGAAGAAACCTGGAGGAGAGCAACAGAGGAGGATCCCTCTCCTAGGATGGACAGATGCAATAGATGTAATGTGTACAGAAGGACAGATTTAGAGTTAAAATACATTCAATGAATATGACAGAGTGTATGAATAGTTCATAGTAGGCATATTCCACGATGGAGACCTCCACGATCCATCAGGCAGATGGCGGTGGGAGGAGGAGGGGCGGAGTCTCAACAGGACAGTGGCGTAGTCATGAGCAGGAATTCCACGACCCAGACGATCCATCAGGCAGATAGGATCTATGCCCACTCATAGGGTCCGATGACCCCATGAGACGTAAAGTCAAAAGGTCTTCCGCGGTGCAAGAATAGTTAGTAACGTGTGATTGAGAGATGAAAATTCATTCTTAAGGAGAGAAAAAGAGGAGATAGGTACTCAGTGCATCCTAAAACGTCCCCGGCAGCTATAAGCCTATAGCAGCATATCAAGGGGCTGGACCAGGGCAAACCTGATTCAGCCCTAACTATAAGCTCTGTCAAAGAGGAAGGTCTTAAGTCTACTCTTAAACGAGGTGACTGTGTCTGCCTCCCGGACTGAAATTGGAAGCTGGTTCCATAAAGAGGAGCTTGATAACTAAAGGCTCTGGCTCCCATTCTACTTTTTAAGACTCTAGGAACTACAAGTAGTCCCGCATTTAGTGAGCGTAGCTCTAGTGGGGCAATATGGTACGACAAGCTCCTTAAGATATGATGGAGCATCACCAATCAAGGCTTTGTAGGTTAAGAGAAGAATTTTAAAAGTGATTCTTGATTTTACTGGGAGCCAGTGCAGAGCAGCTAGTGCAGGAGTGATGTGATCTCTTTTCTTAGTTTTAGTGAGAACACGAGCTGCAGCATTCTGGATCAACTGGAGGGACCTAAGAGATTTATTAGAGCAGCCTGCTAATAAGGAGTTGCAGTAATCCAGTCTCAAGTAACGAACGTGAACCAATTTTTCTGCATCTTTTGAGACAAGATGTGCCTGATTTTTGAAATATTACGTAGATGAAAGAATGCAGTCCTTGAGATTTGCTTTACGTGGGAGTTAAAGGACAAGTCCCGATCAAAGATAACGCCAAGATTCTTTACAGTGGTGTTGGATGCCAGGGCAATGCCGTCTACAGAATCCACATCACCAGATAATTGATCTCTGAGGTGCTCAGGGCTGATTAAAATTACTTCGGTTTTGTCTGAGTTTAACATCAAGAAGTTGCAGGTCATCCATGTTTTATGTCTTTAAGACATGCTTGAATTTTACAGAGTTGGTTGCTCTCCTCTGGTTTTATCGATAAATATAGTTGAGTGTCATCTGCATAACAATGAAAGTTTATGGAGTGTTTCCTGATAATATTGCCCAAAGGAAGCATGTATAAGGTAAATAAAATTGGTCCAAGCACAGAACCTTGTGGAACTCCGTGATTAACGTTGGTGGTTATCGAGGCGTCATCGTTTACAAATACAAACTGAGATCGATCTGATAAATAGGATTTAAACCAAATTAGTGCCGTGCCTGAAATGCCAATCGACTGCTCCAGTCTCTGTAACAGGATGTCATGGTCAATGGTGTCGAATGCAGCACTAAGGTCTAACAAGACCAGGACAGAGAGGAGTCCTTTATCTGCTGCCATTAAGAGGTCATTTGTAATTTTCACCAGTGCCGTCTCGGTGCTGTGGTGTTTTCTAAATCCTGATTGAAATTTCTCAAATAAACTATTATGATGTAGAAAGTCGCACAACTGATTTGCGACCACTTTCTCAAGGATCTTGGAGAGGAAGGGAGGTTAGAGATCGGTCTGTAGTTAGCCAATACCTCTGGATCCAGAGTGGGCTTCTTCAGGAGAGGTTTAATAACAGCCACCTTGAAGGAGTGTGGTACGTGGCCTGTTAGCAGAGACACATTGATAATATCTAATAGAGAGCCGCCAATTAAAGGCAAAACGTCTTTAAGCAGCCTCGTCGGGATGGGGTCCAAGAGACAGGTAGACGTGTTCAAGTAGAAACCGTTGAAAATAATTGTTCACGGTTGATAGGAGAAAATCTCTCCAAATATACACCAGGGCATACAGCGGTTTCCAAGGCCATTCCACTTGAGAACAGATTGGCACTGGTTATGGGCAAGAGATTATTAATCTTGTCCCTAATAGTTAAAATCTTTTCATTAAAGAAGTTCATAAAGTCATTACCACTAAGGTTTATAGGAATGCTCGGCTCCACAGAGCTGTGACTCTCTGTCAGCCTGGCTACAGTGCTGAAGAGAAACCTGGGGTTGTCCTTATTTTTCTATTATTGATGAGTAATAGGCTGCTCTGGCATTACGGAGGGCCTTCTTATATGTTTTAAGACTATCTCGCCAAACTAAGCGGGATTCTTCGAGATTAGTTGAACGCCATATGCGTTCAAGCTTTCGTGACGCTTGCTTCAGTTTGCGGGTCTGAGGGTTATACCAGGAGCAAACCTCCTCTTCCTCACTGTCGTCTTCTTCAGAGGAGCTATCGAGTCCAGTGTCATTCTCAGAGAGCCTATGGCACTGTCAACAAGATGATCAATCTGGGACGGACTAAAGTTAGACCAGGAGTCCTCTGTTATATTGAGACGTGGTATCGAATCAAATACAGAAGGAATCGCTTCTTTAAATTTAGCTACAGCACTGTCAGTTAGACATCTGGTGTAGAAACTTTTGACTAACGGAGTACACCACGGTAGTATAAATTCAAAAGTTATGAGGTTGTGGTCTGACAGAAGAGGATTCTGTGGGAAGACGTTCAAATGCTCAATGTCAACGCCATAAGTAAGAACAAGATCAAGCGTGTGGCCAAAGCTGTGAGTGGGTTTCTGTACTCTCTGACAGAAGCCAATCGAGTCCAACAAGGAGATGAATGCAGCACTAAGGCAATCATTATCAACATCCACATGGATATTAAAATCTCCAACAATAATAACTTTATCGGTTTTAAGAACCAAACTTGATATAAATTCTGAGAATTCAGATATAAACTCTGAATATGGACCTGGTGGCGGTACAGAATCACAAATCGAATTGGCTGTAGTGTTTTCCAGGTTGGATGTGAAAGACTAAGAACAAGGCTTTCAAATGAGGTGTAGTGTAATTTTGGTTGAGGATTAATTAATAGGCTCGATTCAAAGATGGCTGCTACTCCACCTCCTCGACCGGTGCCTCGAGGAATGTGAGTATTAATATGACTTGGAGGAGTCGATTCATTCAGGCAGACATATTCTTCATGGCTCAGCCAGGTTTCAGTTAGGCAACATAAATCAATGTGATTATCTGATATTAAATCATTCAGTAACACAGCTTTAGATGACAGAGATCGAATATTTAGGAGACCACATTTAATAGACCTATTTTGTTGCACTGCTGAAATAATTGTGTTAACTTGTATAAGGTTATTGTGTACGACTCCTCTTCTGCTTACTTTTGATTTATTTAATTGAAGTGGCCGTGGGACAGACACAGTCTCTACTCTAAAGTCAAGGGTGGGTAACTGCTCGAATGGAAGAGCAGAGAAGGGTGTTAAACTACAACTCTGCTCCCGGTTCCTGATCTGAACCCTGGGTTGTCATAGATTAAGTCCGTGATCAACTTGGTCATATTCGCAGAAATGAGACGCTCCGTCCAACGTGGGATGAATGCCGCCTCCTCATCAGATCAGGTTTTCCCAGAAAGTCTTCCAGTTGTCTACGTTGCCCACATTATTCGCTGGGCACCACCTCGACAGCCAGCGGTTGAAAGACGACATTCGGCTATACAATTCGTCTGTCTGCAAATTTGGGAGAGGGCCAGAGAAAATTACGGTGTCCGACAACGTCTTGGCATAAGCACACACCGATTCCACATTAATTTTAGTGAGTTCCGAGCGGCGGGCTCGGGCGTCATTACCACCGGCGTGTATTACAATCTGACTGTATCTCCGCTTATCCTTAGCCAGCAGCTTCAAACAAGACTCCACATGTAGCCTTTAGCGGCAACACGTAGCCTTTAGCGGCAACACGTAGTCTTTAGCGGCAACACGTAGCCTTTAGCACCAACACGTAGCCTTTAGCGGCAACACGTAGTCTTTAGCGGCAACACGTAGCCTTTAGCGCCAACACGTAGTCTTTAATGCCAACACGTAGCCTTTAGCGGCAACACGTAGCCTTTAGCACCAACACGTAGCCTTTAGCACCAACACGTAGCCTTTAGCACCAACACGTAGCCTTTAGCGCCAACACGTAGCCTTTAGCACCAACACGTAGCCTTTAGCACCAACCCGTAGCCTTTAGCGCCAACTACGTAGCCTTTAGCACAAACACGTAGCCTTTAGCGCCAACGCGTAGCCTTTAGCGGCAATGCGTAGCCTTTAGCGCCAACACGTAGCCTTTAGCGGCAACGCGTAGCCTTTAGCACCAACACGTAGCCTTTAGCGGCAACACGTAGCCTTTAGCACCAACACGTAGCCTTTAGCGGCAACGCGTAGCCTTTAGCGGCAACGCGTAGCCTTTAGCGCCAACGCGTAGCCTTTAGCGGCAACGCGTAGCCTTTAGCGGCAACGCATAGCCTTTAGCGGCAATGCGTAGCCTTTAGCACCAACGCGTAGCCTTTAGCACCAACGCGTAGCCTTTAGCACCAACGCGTAGCCTTTAGCACCAACACGTAGCCTTTAGCACCAACACGTAGCCTTTAGCACCAACACGTAGCCTTTAGCACCAACACGTAGCCTTTAGCGCCAGCGTCTGACCACACTCCGCTGTGGCTGAGTTTATTCGCTCCTAATTCACATTTTCTCTCTTCATTTGCAACATTTGAAAGGTTTTGCTTAAAATTCTCTCGGTAACTGAAAGTCGGCTCGTTAGCATTTAGCCTAAACAGCCTCGCACAGCTGCTAGCATCCCTTTAGACAATGCACTCATTTGAGTTCACACCTTTCCCTTTCTCTGCTCAGAGACGCTCGGCCTCTCGTCTCTCCGTGGCCAGCGAGCGCCTTTCATCTGCATCGTGTAATTAAACAACACGAGGAAATGGCTGCGGATTCTCCCTCTGCAGCGTCATTTTATGTTCGGAAAACCGGATTAGCATCTTAACGGCGCTCTCAGAGACGAGGCTGCGTTATCAGACACTCGCCTCGAGTGTGCTTCAAATAAATAAATAAACCTTCACTGCCCAATGTAGGGCACTTTGAATTTTTTCATATTTCGTGCGGTACGCCGGAGCATCAAAACCAATCCCACTTTGCGTCAAAACTAATGAGATTAGAGGCCGCGAGATTATGAACACAACGTGGTGGAGATGATGTTCAGAGATCTGCAGAACACTCCCCTTCATATCTGATCTTCACAACGGAGAGCAAATATGAACATCATTTTCTTTCTTTTAAAGAGAGACGGACGCTTTTTTTCTTTTACCGGATGCACGGAGGAGGAGACCTCATCACGTGTTTCATGCCATTAGAATCAACCCTGAAATGGGGGGTTGGTGGTGGGGAGGGGGGGGGGGTAAAGTCTCAATAACAATCTGTTGAAGGAGACATTATCCTAATAAAATGCTGCACACACAAAAACAGAGAGGTTTAAAGTCTCATCCTGGTGCGACAGGTAGCCCGGGAGAAGGGTACTCTACCCCCCCCCCCCCCCCCAGCTGCTGCAGAACCGGAATGACAGCAGCAAATGATGTGCCAGAGTGGGAAAGGGGGAGGGGGGTGGAGGCCTGGGGCCCTGCACATAATGTATTATCCATGCTGTTTAGACTCCATAAAGAAGGGGGGACACACACACACACACACACACTCACACACACACACACACGGTTCATCCAGGGACAATGTAGACGGAGAGCTCAGGTTTTGTGAATCCAGAGATAAGGAAATGAAGCTGAAGCGCGAGGCGACGGGTCCGTCATTAGCACAGGAGCGTTGTCATGACGCCTCCCTCTGAGGGAGACGGTACCAAAAGGTCATTTTCACTTCCTCTTGCTAATCAGACACGCCGTGACACGCAACGGTCGACATGAGGTCATGTGACACCGGATCAAAAGGTAAACCCTCCATCCACGAAGAAAAATACACAACTGTCCACGTGACACACATCGGGAGATATACGACGTATGCTAATTTAACGACCTCAGTTAGCGTAGCTTAGCACAAAGACTGGAAACGGGGGGGAACAGCTAGCCTGGCTGAATCCACAATGTCATGGTGGATGTGTTTGTGGATTTGTGATAATTAGCTAAAGTTACCTGCCTCTACTTTTGAGAGTATTTTCAGATATATATGGTGACATAAATATTAGGGCTGTGAAACGATTACAATTTTTAATCGGGTTAATCACAGGTTTTTGTGGATTAATCATGATTAATCACATATTACCGATATTCTCGGTATATTTTGTGAGAACATAGAGATTTATGACAAAAGACGGATATATACATTTATACATTCTTCTATACAATGGTGCTGCAACTCAGCAGTTATTTAGCAGTTTTCTTCCATATGGAACATTAATACATCTTCATCCTAAACAGAATGTTTAACCCTCCTGTTACCTTTCGGGTCAATTTGACCCCATTCAATGTTTAATGTCGGTGTTCTTTGGGGTCAATTTGACCCCAGGCTGTTTTTCACTGTGTCAAACATATCAGAAATATCAACTTTTTTATTTATTTAAAGGGCTATTTAGGTAGTCAACAAACAAACATAAAGTACCTCACACTTAAACTTGGGAAGCAATATTAATTCTAATAATTTTCTGGAGGTTTTAATTGCTGGGGTCAAATTGACCCCGAGGGTAAAACATGTTAGTAAATGTAAAGGTAACAGGAGGGTTAAACAGAAAATTTTTCTCTTGTTTGTCAACCATTAACTCCACCATGATACAATCTAAAGGTGGACAGATTGACAAGTGACTTTTTTTTTGCTCGGTCCCGATGCGCGCGCACGGAGCTCTGTGGCGCGCCAGACGGAGATCGATAAGTGTTAACGCGACGCGAAGAGACAGAAATGACATGCTGCTGTGGAGATACGATCAACAACAGACGTTTAGTTTAATAAAAGAACAAAGACGTGCTCTGGAGAACATGTCAGGGGGCGGGCCAATCTTTTTAATGTCATGTGATCTACCGACACTACGCCGCGATCGACTGGCGGGTCGCGATCGACGTGTTGAGACCCTGATCTACAGGAAGTAAAAGTCGTAACAAGGTTTCCGGAGGTGAACCTGCGGAAGGATCATTACCGATGAACAGACCGTCTGCATGAGAGCGGACAGAGTTCAGATTGAAGTGGTGGATTGGAAGCTCATTTTGCAAGTGACTTTTTTTTCGTCCCGACGACCAACAACAGACGGATTGGAAGCTCATTCTGCGCATGCGTTAAATGCGTTAAAAAAAAAAAACTAGTTAAACCTGTAATTGAATTAACTGAGTTAACGCGTTATTTTTCACAGCACTAGTATATATATATATATATATTTGTTCTTCTTCTTATTGTCAACTACAAAGTACCCAAACAGACAATGAATTGATCCGATGAGTATCCCCCGTGGACCCTGAGCTCGTTGCTCGTTGTCGAACATGGAATGAAAACAGATCAATGAGCCTGACGGATTCCCTCATTACAGAGAAAATAGTCCCTCAACAAAGACACAACTTCTGTTTGAGGATGTTATTAAAGATGAGGATGAGTGTTCGTTTAGCCAGGAGAGAAAGCAGCTTTCACACATGAAGCATAGACTTCTATACAACCAGAGGAGTCACCCCCTGGTGGTCATTACTGAGAATGCAGCTTTAACACATGAAGCATAGACTTCTATACAACCAGAGGAGTTGCCCCCTGGTGGTCAGGAGAGAGAATGCAGCTTTAACACATGAAGCATAGACTTCTATACAACCAGAGGAGTCGCCCCCTGGTGGTCAGGAGAGAGAATGCAGCTTTAACACATGAAGCATAGACTTCTATACGACCAGAGGAGTCACCCTCTGGTGGTCAGGAGAGAGAATGCATCTTTAACACATGAAGCATAGACTTCTATACAACCAGAGGAGTCACCCTCTGGTGGTCAGGAGAGAGAATGCAGCTTTAACACATGAAGCCGATGCTGAAGTGCCTTCAACTTTCATTCTCTCTACTTTCTTTAGGGTCACACCGCCCGTGACGCAGAGCGCGTTGTGCGCGGGGCTACGGCAGCTTTGAGGCCCTTCAGCTTCACTCCTCAGAACCTTCTGGTTCAGACTCAGATGTTCTGAAGGGAACAATTTGCTTTGGCCGGCCAGCTGCTGCTGGTTTAATCAGGGCTGGACGCCACCCCGAGGTGGTTCTACACGGTTGACCCCCCCACCCCCACCAAGTTAAATCCTCCCTCACAGCCTGTTAACATTGTCCGTGATGTTCGACGCCCTGCAGGAGATATTTTAGGATGGTTTATTTTTTGGGGTCTGCCCAGCTGGAACGACTTCCTCTCCACTGAATGATTTTACTACAAGGAGAACCAGAGAGGAGCAAGTTTCACACACACACACACACACTTGGTTTTTACCCTATTTTCCGTCTCTTTGAGTCTGAAGGTGACGAAAATGCTGTTTAGCCAAATGTGTAAAAAATATCAAATTAAAAACAGAGCACAAAGGAAACGATGTCAATATTTAATTCTTGCCGTCTCTCATCAGGAGCTCGGGGTTGGAAGTTAATCAGCAGCTGCTTTAGTTTAGCTGAACTATGGAAGTTTATCCAGAAACTATATACGCAAACTCTTTGGGGGTGAATCTAAAGGTTATTTATAGTCAATATCTCATCAATTAATATACATATAAATATATTATATATATAAAAATATAATCTATATTATATATACACATATATATATAGATACATATATATATTAAATATATACACATATATATATTAAATAAATATATATATAAATATAATCTATATATAAATTAAGTCCCCAAACTTTAAATACTTTGTCATTTCAGTTTGGTCCCAGCGTGTTGGTCATCAGCACACAGGTAACTGTGCACACAGGTGGGCGTTTCCATGGAAACCAAGTGTTCATGTTAAATAATAATGGTTTGACCTTCCAGGATTATTGAACCGGCTCCTTCACTCGGGCAGCTTCATGGACGACTTCTTTTTCTCCCTCTTATTGAACTCTTTTATCATCTGAGTTATATTAGTTGTGAGTCTGTTAATATTAAAACATTCATAATGGGTCATCACTGCCTCGTGAAAATAAACATAAATATATATATATATAAATAAATATATATACAGGACTGTCTCAGAAAATTAGAATATTGTGATGAAGTTCTTTATTTTCTGTAATGCAATTCAAAAAACAAAAATGTCATGCATTCTGGATTCATTACAAATCAACTGAAATATTGCAAGCCTTTTATTCTTTTAATATTGCTGATTATGGCTTACAGCTTAAGAAAACTCAAATATCCTATCTCTAAATATTAGAATATCATGAAAAAGTATACTAGTAGGGTATTAAACAAATCACTTGAATTGTCTAATTAACTCGAAACACCTGCAAGGGTTTCCTGAGCCTTGACAAACACTCAGCTGTTATAAATCTTTTTTTTTACTTGGTCTGAGGAAATATTAAAATTTTATGAGATAGGATTTTAGAGTTTTCTTAAGCTGTAAGCCATAATCAGCAATATTAAAAGAATAAAAGGCTTGCAATATTTCAGTTGATTTGTAATGAATCCAGAATGCATGACATTATTGTTTTTTTAATTGCATTACAGAAAATAAAGAACTTTATCACAATATTCTAATTTTCTGAGACAGTCCTGTATATACACAAATATCTGGAGCTGTAAATCATTATTTTCATTATTGAATAAATAATGGTTGCTATGCAGTAAAACATGTCTAATTCCCAAAGCCGACTCAGCTGTGAGGGCAGAGACGTTAAAATAAGACATGAAACTAAGAAAAGGAGCAAATATTCACATTATGAAGTAAATATTTGCTGTGAATGAACGTCTGTCGAGGTCGCCGTTCATGAACAATGAGGATTAAATAAACACACCGCGTGACGGTTAATACGACCATGAAGGTCGTATGAATGTAATAAACCTGGACACACTTAATAAAAATGTCATTTACGTCAGCGAGTCACAAGCGTGTGTACGAAAAGTTGATCAAAATAAATCGTTGTCGATGTGAGAGGTACACAAACCAACATGGCCGCCCCCCCAAAGATAGACAGATTCATGGAAAACAACCATCAGAGGAGGAGACGGAGGACCTGAAATGAGACGGAGGACCTGAAATGAGACGGAGGACCTGAAATGAGACGGAGGACCTAAAATGAGACGGAGGACCTGCAATGAGACCGAGGACATGAAATGAGACAGAGGACCTGAAATGAGACGGAGGCCCTGAAATGAGACGGAGGACATGAAATGAGATGGAGGACCTGAAATGAGACGGAGGACCTGAAATGAGACGGAGGACCTGAAATGAGACGGAGGACCTAAAATGAGACAGAGGACCTGAAATGAGACCGAGGACCTGAAATGAGACAGAGGACCTGAAATGAGACGGAGGCCCTGAAATGAGACGGAGGACATGAAATGAGATGGAGGACCTGAAATGAGACCGAGGACCTGAAATGAGACAGAGGACCTGAAATGAGACGGAGGACCTGAAATGAGACGGAGGACCTGAAATGAGACGGAGGACCTGAAATGAGACAGAGGACCTGAAATGAGACCGAGGACATGAAATGAGATGGAGGACCTGAAATGAGACGGAGGACCTGAAATGAGACCGAGGACATGAAATGAGATGGAGGACCTGAAATGAGACCGAGGACATAAAATGAGATGGAGGCCCTGAAATGAGACGGAGGACCTGAAATGAGATGGAGGACCTGAAATGAGACCGAGGACATGAAATGAGACGGAGGACCTGAAATGAGACCGAGGACATGAAATGAGACAGAGGACATGAAATGAGACGGAGGACCTGAAATGAGACCGAGGACATGAAATGAGATGGAGGACCTGAAATGAGACCGAGGACATGAAATGAGACAGAGGACCTGAAATGAGACCGAGGCCCTGAAATGAGACAGAGGACCTGAAATGAGATGGAGGACCTGAAATGAGACCGAGGACATGAAATGAGATGGAGGACATGAAATGAGACCGAGGACCTGAAATGAGACCGAGGACCTGAAATGAGACGGAGGCCCTGAAATGAGACAGAGGACCTGAAATGAGACCGAGGACCTGAAATGAGACGGAGGACATGAAATGAGATGGAGGACATGAAATGAGACCGAGGCCCTGAAATGAGACCGAGGACCTGAAATGAGACGGAGGCCCTGAAATGAGACAGAGGACCTGAAATGAGACCGAGGACCTGAAATGAGACGGAGGACATGAAATGAGATGGAGGACCTGAAATGAGACCGAGGACATGAAATGAGATGGAGGACCTGAAATGAGACCGAGGACATGAAATGAGACAGAGGACCTGAAATGAGACAGAGGACCTGAAATGAGACCGAGGACATGAAATGAGACCGAGGACATGAAATGAGATGGAGGACCTGAAATGAGACCGAGGACATGAAATGAGATGGAGGACCTGAAATGAGACCGAGGACATGAAATGAGACCGAGGACATGAAATGAGACGGAGGACCTGAAATGAGACCGAGGACATGAAATGAGATGGAGGACCTGAAATGAGACCGAGGACATGAAATGAGACGGAGGACCTGAAATGAGACCGAGGACATGAAATGAGACAGAGGACATGAAATGAGACGGAGGACCTGAAATGAGACCGAGGACATGAAATGAGATGGAGGACCTGAAATGAGACCGAGGACATGAAATGAGACAGAGGACCTGAAATGAGACCGAGGCCCTGAAATGAGACAGAGGACCTGAAATGAGATGGAGGACCTGAAATGAGACCGAGGACATGAAATGAGATGGAGGACATGAAATGAGACCGAGGACCTGAAATGAGACCGAGGACCTGAAATGAGACAGAGGACATGAAATGAGACCGAGGACATGAAATGAGACCGAGGACATGAAATGAGATGGAGGACCTGAAATGAGACAGAGGACCTGAAATGAGACCGAGGACATGAAATGAGACGGAGGACCTGAAATGAGACCGAGGACCTGAAATGAGATGGAGGACCTGAAATGAGACGGAGGCCCTGAAATGAGATGGAGGACCTGAAATGAGACCGAGGACATGAAATGAGATGGAGGACCTGAAATGAGACCGAGGACATGAAATGAGATGGAGGACCTGAAATGAGACCGAGGACATGAAATGAGACAGAGGACCTGAAATGAGACGGAGGCCCTGAAATGAGACGGAGGACCTGAAATGAGACCGAGGACCTGAAATGAGACAGAGGACATGAAATGAGATGGAGGCCCTGAAATGAGACGGAGGACCTGAAATGAGACCGAGGACCTGAAATGAGACAGAGGACCTGAAATGAGACAGAGGACCTGAAATGAGACCGAGGACATGAAATGAGATGGAGGACCTGAAATGAGACCGAGGACCTGAAATGAGACAGAGGACCTGAAATGAGACCGAGGACCTGAAATGAGATGGAGGACCTGAAATGAGACCGAGGACATGAAATGAGACAGAGGACCTGAAATGAGACGGAGGACCTGAAATGAGACGGAGGCCCTGAAATGAGACCGAGGACCTGAAATGAGACAGAGGACCTGAAATGAGACGGAGGACATGAAATGAGACCGAGGACCTGAAATGAGACGGAGGACCTGAAATGAGATGGAGGACCTGAAATGAGACCGAGGACATGAAATGAGACCGAGGACATGAAATGAGACGGAGGACATGAAATGAGACGGAGGACCTGAAATGCATTTTCTACCTGTGAGGCGAGACTACTGACTACTTGGATCCTGCTAAGTGTCTTCTTTGGATTAGTTTATCTGCTGAGTTACTGTTGTATTTGTTGTTTGGAGCTGCTGGATTGTTGGTCTGTACTGTTTTAGGATTTGTTTTGGTAGAGGTGTGTCCTGATTACTGACACCTGAATCTTCACTGATTGGACGAGCGCTCATCACCTGGTTTCAATTGAGTGTCATTTGAATACCAACGAGCAAAGGGTGGTGTCAACGCGGCTGGAGGTAATTGGCACCAACTTGGGCTCATAACCGGATCGGGTCTTTAGCGTCATCGGACGAGGACTCGGAGGACAAAGACATCGGAGTCTTCCGTTGGAGTCGAGACTCGGAGGACAAAGACATCGGAGTCTTCCGTTGGAGTCAAGACTCGGAGGACAAAGACATAGAAGTCTTCGTCGGTGGCTGTGTATTCCACCATTTTGTGAATATGTGTGTCTTTTCCATACCTGTGCGTATCTCTACTCGTAGTTACTATAGGACTCGTTCATTCATGTACCGGAACCCCTCCTCGGTTCTCCTTCCTACCCGTTCTACTCACACCCAGCACCTTGTCACAGGAGGCCTCTGGAACTGTCAGTCAGCCAACCGCAAGGCCGGTTTCATCTCTTTGCCATGGAGCAGTCGCTTGACTTCCTGGCTCTCACTGAGACCTGGATCACAGCAGACAACACGTCTACCTGCTCTCTCCTCGGCCTTCTCCTTCAGCCACACACCCAGACCCTCTGGTCGGGGTGGAGCTACAGGTTTACTCATCTCACCCACATGGTGTTTCTGTCCCTACCCGCTTCCACTCTTTATCCCACTGACTTTTGAGTTCCATGCTGTGACCGTTACTCATCCGGTTCAACTTCACATGGTTGTTCTCTACCGTCCCCCTGGTTCTTTGGGAGATTTCTTGGAAGAGCTAGACGCCCTCCTGTCGAACTTCTCGGAACACGGCCCCCCGCTCATCCTTCTGGGTGACTTGAACATCCAGACAGAGAAGTCATGTGATCTCTTCCTGTCTTCCTTTGACCTCTCACTCAGTCCCTCACCTCCCACTCACAAAGCCGGCAACCGCCTTGACTACATGTCCACTAGAAGCTGCTCTACCTCTAACCTCACTGTAACTCCTCTCCATGTCTCTGACCACTTCTTCATCTCTTATTCTCTCTTGCTCTATGGTACTGACAACCCACCCATATCTACAGACTCTGCACCTGTACGCCGCAACATTCGCACCCTCTGCCCCTCCTCTCTGGCCTCCTCTGTCCCTCCTCTCTGGCCTCCTCTGTCCTATCTGCTCTCCCCTCAACTGACTGCTTCTCACTCATGCAGCCTAACTCTGCCACAGACACTCTCCTCTCTTCCCTGTCTTCATCTCTTGATTCTCTTTGTCCTTTTAAGACACGACCGGTTCGGAAATCCTCTCCTCTCCGTGGTTGTCGGACTCGGTGCGCGCCGAGAGAGCCACCCTGCGAGCGACGGAAAGAAAATGGCGAAAAACGAATCAAGCGGAAGACTTGCTCTTCTATCAATCTCTCCTCTCCTCCTTCTCTTCCTCTATATCTGCAGCCAAAAGCTTGTTCTACCTGCCCAAAATTCAGTCTTCCTTCTCTAACCCCAAAAAACTCTTCATTTTTTCCAACCTCCTTGATCCCCCCTGTCCCCCTCCTCCTTCCACCCTTTTGCCGAGCCACTTTGTCGACTACTTTACAAACAAGATAGATGACATACGCTCCTCCTTTACTAATCCATCTTCTATCACCTCACCAACACTAACTTCTTCATCCCCCTCTCTTTCCTCTTTCACCCCCCTGTCTCCCAATCAAGTTCTTAGCTTGGTGACCTCCGCCCGACCACCTGTGCCCTTGACTCCGTCCCGTCTCCCATTCTCCAGGCTATTGCTCCTGACCTTCTGACCTTCCTCACCCATCTTATTAACAGCTCCCTCTCAACTGGCTGTTTCCCTAACTCTCTGAAGGAGGCGAGAGTCAACCCTCTCCTGAAGAAACCCACCTCGACCCGTCTGAAGTCAGCAACTACAGACCGGTCTCTCTTCTTCCTTTTCTCTCCAAAACTCTGGAGCGAGCTATCTTGAGCCAAGTGTCCTCCTATCTCCACAGTAACAACCTTCTTGACCCTCACCAGTCTGGATTCAAGGCCGGCCACTCGACAGAGACGGCCCTCCTTGCTGTCTCTGAGCAGCTTCACTCTGCTAGAGCAGCCTCTCTCTCCTCTGTCCTTCTCGACCTTTCTGCAGCATTTGACACCGTGAACCACCAGATCCTTATCTCTTCTCTTCAGGACCTGGGGATCTCAGGCACTGCACTCGCTCTTTTCTCTTCCTACCTTAAAGACCGCACTTACCGGGTCACTTGGAGAGGATCTGTGTCTGATCCTTGTCCTCTCACTACTGGGGTTCCTCAAGGCTCCGTCCTGGGTCCCCTGCTCTTCTCTCTGTACACAAATTCTCTCGGCTCTGTCATTCGTTCGCATGGCTTCTCCTACCATAGCTATGCTGATGACACCCAACTGATCTTCTCGTTTCCACCGTCCGAAACAAGGGTGGCGGCGCGAATCTCTGCCTGTCTGACCGACATCTCTGTGGATGTCTGCTCACCACCTGAAGATCAACCCTGACAAGACCGAGCTACTATTCCTTCCAGGGAAAGGGTCCCCCACCCATGACCTGACTACCACCTTCAACAGCTCCGTGTTGGCCCCTACCCTGACTGCCAGGAACCTCGGGGTGACACTCGACAGTCAACTCTCCCTGACGGCCAACATCACTGCAACAGCGCGTTCCTGTAGGTACATGCTGCACAACATCAGGAGAATACGGCCTCTTCTTACTCAGAAGGCGGCGCAGGTTCTGATCCAGGCTCTGATCATTTCACGCCTTGACTACTGCAACTCCCTCCTGGCTGGTCTACCTGCTAAGGCCATCCGACCTCTGCAGCTCATCCAGAATGCAGCAGCTCGACTGGTCTTCAGTCTCCCGAAATTCACCCACACCACTCCGCTCCTCCGCTCTCTTCACTGGTTACCGGTGGCTGCTCGCATCCGCTTCAAAACACTGGTCCTGGCGTACCGTGCTCTAGACGGATCGGGCCCCGTCTACATCCGGGATATGGTCACACCGTACACCCCGGCACGTTCGCTCCGCTCGGCAACAGCCAATCGACTTGTGACTCCTGCACCTCGAGCTAACCACTCTACATCCAGACTGTTTGCTGTCCTGCTCCTCAGTGGTGGAACGAGCTCCCCACTGACATCAGGACAGCAGGACGTCTCTACATCTTCCGCCTGAGACTGAAAACACACCTTTTCCGACTATATCTGGATTAAAACACAGATTTGCACTTCAGTGGCACTGGGATGGCACTTATTGTGGTGCTTTTGTAGTTCGACTGAGTTGAGGAAGTGTTGCTTCCTGTGTTCTTGTTGTTCTTAGTTTGTACTCTAGGTTGAAATGCACTTATTGAAAGTCGCTTTGGATAAAAGCGTCTGCTAAATGACATGTAATGTAAAAATGAGACCGAGGACATGAAATGAGACTCGGCCGCCGACGGTACTAAAGCAAAGTTTATTAGAATAAACAAAGAAAAACATCACAAAGACAAAATAGCTATAAATCTACCGTTCTGCTGACTCAGCGTGGTCACGCCACACTCCAATAACAAAACTTGAAAAGCGTGAGTCGGTCAGATTTGAACTGCCGGGTGTGTGTGGAGGAGGATGTTCTCACGGCGTCGCCCCCCCGCCCGGATCACTCAGACATCCCAGAGAATGATATTTTAATATTTGGTGAGAAAAAACCCAGAAAAAACAACAAACAACTGGTTCCTCCCGTTTATCGTCATACACACACACACACACACACACACACACACACCTCGGACCAAAAGTCTCCACTTTCGTCATTTGCTGTCGTCCGAGCGCGGCTCCGGGGGCCTTGGGCGCCGACGTCTGAAGGACGAACATGCACACGCCGCTTATTTATAATTATTTACAAATCTGTAAAACCCCACTGCTTCCTCCTCTTCCTCCTCTTCGCTGAATGTCGCTCCTTCTCGCTCGGCCGGCGGGTTCCCGGTGGGGGGGGCGGGGCTTCGGGGCCGTTAGTGGATCCTCGTCAGCTCCTCCACGATCTTGATGACCTCGTCCACCGTGGCCTCGCGCTTCATGCCGCTGCCGTCGTCGATCTGGAGGGGAACACACGGCGTGAGGAGGAGAGACGCACGTTTCTGATGACGTTTCTTTCAATAAAACTGCAAATACATGAAGCGACCCGTCACACAGTTCCCTTTTCGGATAATCATCTCGTTAACGTCGCTTCAAACATTTCGCGGTCACACGCTCTGGAACGTGAGGCTGAGCTGCCGGCTACGTCTTTTCGGTTTTAGCCTCGAGCTCCTTCAGTCAAGAAGAGTTTCATTTGAACAGTTTTACTCTTTGTGTTTACGATAAATGTGATGCCATCAACTTGAGCTCTGATTGGTTGGCTCGCTCTGATGTTTGAAAGCCACAAAAAAACATCAACCGAGCGAATAGTCAGATGATTGAGAACAATCCTAAATTGCTGATAGTTGGATTACAAATACACACATTTTCTTTTTTAAACGTGCAAATTTTTTGAAGCACATTTGATTTTTTACAGCGGACGTTGACGTCTCTAATCCCTAGAGATCAAAGCAGAATGTGTTTAAAGTGACGTTGCTGCCCCGTTCCCACCCACAGCTCATAAAACTGGCTCAAAGGTTCTCTGGAAGTTCAGTCAAACACACACAGACATAATGTGGAGGCTCCGCCTCCTGCATCAAGTCTAGAATGAAGCGCCCTGAAGGACAAAACGGTCCCACATTGAGACATTTATTTTGGGATCGCACCGACATTAGTCAGAAAACTTGCGTTCCACATCTCCGGGCTGTCGAATTATTATTATTGTTAACATTTTTTCACGTTTATTATACGCCTCAATACGCCGCTGCGTTATGCCGCGTTGCATTTAAATCAACTTTAAATCAACTCTTTGGAGTTTTTTCCCGGCGGCTTTCTTGACACCATGTATTCCCAACTCCTCGGCCCTCACGGCTCCCGGTACCTGCAGAGTGCTGACGACCTCCTGCATCTTGGCCCGGCCCAGGTCCAGGAAGCTCTCGATCAGGTCCCCGTCGATGAAGCCCGTGGCCTGCTCCGTCTTACGCTCCGTGTGGAACGACCTCCAGGTGCGGAGGAGTCAAGGAAAACCACTGGGGGGGGGGGGGGTTTGATGTCTAATAATAATAATGAAGAGCTCTGTTCATAAGAGCCGGCAGCTGGAAGAACCGCGTATGGAACCTGCAGACAGGTGTATTTATGGGATGTAAACAACAACAACAGTATCAGCTCTAGGGCTCGGCGTTGTGAGTGCAGTCTTAGTTCTACTTCCTCACATCAGCAGTTCAACGACCTGAAACTAAAGCTCCTGAAAATACTTTTCACTAAACATTGCAGTTTCACGGCTCCCCCACTGGACTGTAGAACAGGGTCGGTTCTTTACTTTTATGTTTGAATTTCATCTTTAAGGACTAAAATAAATCTTGGAAAAGGCCCCTCGAGATTTCCTCAAGCCTAAAAAGGGATATTTGCTTCTGTTGCTTAGTTCTAAAAGCTCAATAGAATTAGTTTATCACTGTAACGGACTGAAGAATTGTGAAGCTGCAACTACTTCTACGATGGACTGTCGTGTGGAAGGTGGCGCCCCCTGTGGACACCGGTGGTAGTGCCCTTTGGGAAACGGGCTTAAACTCAGACTGGTTCATAAACGGTTCAAACTTCCTCACAGTAACGACAATTCAATGCAATGTCTGTATCTAACGCCACGTCGCTGCCCCCCCCATGACGGGCGGCGCCAACACAGGAAGGATATAAGCTGTGCTCGATCTTGCCGACGCTCTTGATGACCTTGTTGAGGCGGTTCTGCAGATCCAGGAGGAGGCTGTACCAGCCCTCTGACAGGGACGTCACCAGACCTGACACACACACACACACACACGAGACCATGAAGGCGTTAAGGATCTGCGAGAGAACACGTGGACGCTTCACAATAGCTACATTTGAATAAATTCCGTCGCGCGACAGCGTCGGGAGGCAAAGGTCGCGATTTTAACGTCTCAATAATTCAAAAACGTTCCCAAAAAAATGTGAAAAAGTCGCAGCGAGCGTTTCCTTCCAGTTCCGTGACACCGAGAGCATCCCGGGAAATAATGGGCACTGAAAGTGACAGCATGCACCATCATAATAAAATATGTTAAAAAGCCACCGGTGTGAACAGAGAGCTCGTCGCTCTGCAGCGAAGCCAGAACAACGGTCTGACTGCAGCTCATGAATATCTTCATTACTTACCTGCTGATTATTATTAGAATTATTACAACAATTCATTAAGACATGTCAGAACGTAGCGACAGAGCTGGAGTGCGTTGCGTCTCCATGAAGCAGCAGCGGTTCACACGCCTCTGGACCAATGGGTGTCCAGGACTGTGAACCAAACATGCATGACCAACCATTGGGAAATCTCCGTGTCTACATGAGTATAAACCTTAAATGACACAAATGAATGAGAGACAATAGTTTGATTAAAAGAATAATAATGTATAGAAATGTTTATTCTTTTAATCAAACATATGAATATAACACTTTTCCAAAACCTTTAAGATTACTTTTTTTTAGCACATTTCCAGGCCTGGAAATAACCATTTTACAATTCCAGGACTTTTCCAGGTTTTCCATGACCGTGCGAAGCCTGTATGAAGTATAACACGGTTATATTATTGTTATTGTGCAGGGTTGCGCAACGAAACACAGTCAGTGTGTTTCCATTCATCTTTTTCTATTAATATGTGCATTTTAAATTTCTAAATGTTTGACGGATGGACTGGAAAAGCAAAAACTGGAAAATAATAACAATGATGATGATGGAGGTGGAAAAGTTGTTAGATGGATTAAATGCAAATTGGAGAGAAAACTTTGTACGCGCAAATAGTAATAAATAAACGGAAAAGAAAGATGGAACAGATGGAGTTACTCAGAGAAGCAAACAACAGTTCAAAGGGCGATTCAAGACGGAGACGTTTGGGCTGTCAGCGTGAAACCAACTGAACCCACAAAGTTTAGAGAAGTGAGTCAAACTTTGTGTCCTTCTTCACCTTCAGTCTCCAAAACAAACTTTATTAAAACTGTGGCCTGCAGCATCTAATTTGCCGGAAGAACTCGTTTTATCTGAGCGACGAGCAGCAAAACTACGAGGAGGAAACCGTAGCGCGAGAGGGTCCGACTCAAGGGTCCGACTCAAGGGTCCGATTCAAAGGTCCGACTCAAGGGTCCGACATAAGATTCCGGCTAAAAGTTCAGAATAAAGATTCCGACTAAAGGTTCCGACTAAAAGTTCAGAATAAAGGTTCCGACTAAATAAATCTAACTTATTCATATCATATTTCATTTTCTGCCCCCTAAATGCTTCACACTGGCCCTTTAAATGATGGATTTCAAACAGTTTGGATCAAAATGAAACCGTAAAAGACTCAAACGTAGAAATAGAGCTTTACCTGCATCTGCGTGTGTGTGTGTGTGTGTGACGGTCCGTGACCCCTACCGATCATGCCGTTAACGGTGCCGAAGAGCACGGAGCCCTGGGTGGGCGTGGAGCTCTCGCCGAGGTTCTGCAGCACCAGCGAGCCGTGGCAGAAGACGTTCACGAACTCCCCCAGGTGGAACACCCCGACCTCCTGCAGGTGCTGCCGCTCCTCGTCCGTGGTGGCCGCGCTGCGCACAGGAAGGAGGGGGGGGGGGGCGATATCAGAAGTGTTGTGAAAGGTCAGGTCATAATAATAACAGAGGCGTAATGGATAAAAGGGTGAGGGGGGAGTGGAACAGGAAGAGGGATGAGAGACTAAAACAAAAGGTCAGCGGCGTCAGGCCGATGCATCACACGGATAAGGAGTGGCGGCGCTCTCAGACCGCCTCGCTCGCCGGTCCCCGTGACAACGACACCGGCGGCCCATCTCCCGTGTTCTAATGGTACATTGTGTTATCTCCTTAGAAGACTAACGGAGGGGTAGAAAACCCTTGAAAACCCTTTTTTTGTGAGCGCAGCTGAAAACAGTTATGCCGGTGAGAGAAGACTGGCCTTCCTTTGAGCCACAAGAACTACATTCATATTTCATCTAAAAATAATTGTTTCTAACATTCTCAATGTCTTTACTATATTTTATATTTATTTTGCAATTTATTAGATTAATAAAAGTGTTAGTTTTCATAGAAAACACAAAATTGTCCAGTGTATGTTACATTTTTATTTTCGATACTATATATTATAGATATTACCATCTTATTACATGATCTTATACCAACGACATTAGGTTAATATAGATTTTAAGGCTGCTGATAACCAATTGAAAAAAACAGATACATTTATTTATTCTTGTATATATAATTAATAATAAATCATATTAATTGAATTAATTATAATTATACTTAAATAATATATATATATCATATAATAATAATATATATATAAAATAATAATAATATATATATAATATATATAATATTATAATAATTTAACAATATTGATGTCCCGTAACTTCCTGTGAAGGTGTCCTCACCTGTCCTTCTGGCACACGAACAGGTTGAAGGCGTTCTCCGCCCCCAGGAAGTTGTCGTCGTCCAGGATTTCCACGGCACTCATCCAGTTGGGATTGAAGTCACGCGCGATCTGACAACAACAAACAACAAATGCAAAATGAATAAAACAGAAGCGGCGACCCCTCGACACAAAGGTCGGAGAAGCGAGATTGCGACCGGCGGGATGAATCTGGAGGTGCCCTTGAGCAAGGCGCTCAAACTAACCCCGCCTCGGGCAGATAAGACGGAGCTGGACGGCTTCCAGGACGCTCCTTAAATAAATAAATAAAGGAGAGCACTCCGCTCTAAATAAATAAACAACCAGGACGCACTGTGTGGCTCTCGCCTCCGAGTAAATATATTATCTATGAAACGCTGACTGCACACGAGGGCAGAAAGACATAGTTAGTGTGCACAAGACTTGTTAAAGACACACACACACACACACACACACACACACACACATACTTGTTATGCAGCCAGCGCTCTCTCTGCGTCTCAGTAGAAGGGCGATGGGTATTTATAAAATGCCCTCGGAGACATTCGCATCCCCCAAAAAAAGGGACCAGAGTCCCAAAGAGCCAGAACATCGGTTCCTCGGAGCAGCCGGCGAGCGTTGTGCGACACTCTGGATTTTAAATGTCGTGTTTATTGGGTCACATCGCCGTAATCAGAATCTGACACTTAGTAGGAATCATTTTTCAGGGTTATACGAGGAGATGAACGGCACTCGAACGACAAAGAAAAACAAAAAGGCTGCAGAGAGGAAAGTAAAACTAATCAACGGACGCCATTTGGGGAATTCCGGTTGTCGTTAGCTCGAGACTCTTTATTGTTACGATGTTTACTGAGGGAATAAATCAAGAGAGGAGTAGAGTCCTTTTATAAAGACTTCTATTCAACCAGAGGAGTCGCCCCTGGTGGTCAGTAGAGAGAATGCAGCTTTAACACGTGAAGCATAGACTTCTATACAACCAGAGGAGTCTCCCCCTGGTGGTCAGTAGAGAGAATGCAGGTTGAAGTCCTTCAGCGTCGGCTTCACCTTGAGCATGCAGCCATAACAGGGCAGCAAAAATATCACGCTGTGTTCTGCAGCAGAATGCGAGATTAGCCGTGGACAGACAGAGGTGCACACACAAACACACACACAACCGGTTGCACGATGCACGAGAGCCGCATCGAATGATTTTTTTAAATGACAGCTGCAAATTCCTGCTTTCAATCTACTGCGAGTTATTTTCTGTTTCTGAATAAACGTGCGTCTCTCTCACTTATTACGCCGAGCGGCCCGAGCGTTTCCCCGACAGCGTTCGTGACTCGTCCTCAAATCTCTTCATCTCTCCGCCGCAAATCAATTTTGAACACTGCTCATCAAAAAGGGGTGTGTGTGTGTGTGTGTGTGTGTGTGTGTCAGCTACAATGCTTCAGAGAGAGAGAGGGAAGACATTTACACACCAACATGAAACATGCAACTGACGATAAACAGACGGCAACCAAAATATTCGTTTGATGTGTGATCGTATCAGTGTGGAAAAAAATAAATGTATTTTCCCAACCAGCCGCCTTCTGGCTGAGAGAGAGGAAATCAACTGTTTTTGCTCTTGCCTGCCCTTCCTCGCCACAAGGTCTTCCTCACCTCTTCAAAGTTGCCCTCCATGGGCTTGTAGGCCAGCAGCAGGACGGACCTCATCAGGTCCCCCACCAGGATGAAGTCCCCCTTGGTCTTCAGGTACAGCGCCATGATGTTGTTGTAGTGGTTGCACTCGGTCCTCAGCTCCTTCTCCGCCGTCCACTCGTATAGACGCACCTGACACACACAAGCCGAGTCAGCGTTTTTTGCGGTATCGATTAGCGAGGCCGACTTTTTAAAAAGTCCCGCCTCGATGATTAACCGCCTCGAGCGATCAGCTGCCACGTTACGCGAGGAGTTAACGGATCATTATGAAACCATGGGGGGGAAAAAAACAAGAAAGTCTTCCACGCGGTCCTAAAGGAGAAGCTCAGATGGTATTTGTTTTATTTATTATATATATCAATATTTATAAATATATATAAATGTAGTGTATATACAAATATATTTATAAATATATATAAATATACTGTATCTATATATAAATATATATACTGTATATATATATATATATAAATACTGTATATAAATATATATACTGTATATATATATTTATATAAATATATTTATAAATATACTGTATATATATATAAATAAATATGTATATATAAATATTGAAATATAAAAATATATATATATAGAAATATATATATACATTTAAATATATATATATATATATATATAAAGAAATACTTTTATTGGGAAAATCTTTCAAATATCTAAAGGACCTCGTCCAGTGACCGGCATCGTCTCCATTTGTTTATCATATTGTTTTTTACACAGCAGAAATAAAACCTGCATGCTTCTCAGCTTTCTTTTCAAAGTATAAAATAATCTTAAATATATTGTTGATAGTTTTATGCATCGAAAAATTTAAAATAGTAATATTAATGAGGAGGAGGAGAAGGAGGAGGAGGACGGCGTCGCAGATGCGTTTACATCCTGTTTTCAACCAACGTTAGCCGAGCACTTGTTGGTGAAGATAAGGACGAGCTCACCGGATATAACACGTTAGATCATGCTATTTTAAAAATACATTTATTTTAAAGACGTGCTGGTCGGCAGATTCTGTTTAATCTAGTTTTGAGCTAAACTAAGCTAAACTATGCTAAGCTAAGCACCTGCTGGCTGTAGCTTCACATCTCCCTTACAGACACGAGTGAAATAAGAAAAATGAACCTCATTTCCATGTTGTCCTAAACGGCTGCTGAATAAAACATCGACATTTAGTTTGCGTTCCAAGTCGACGCCAAGTATCGCGCTTATAGAAAATAATATGTTAATACGAGCATCAATGACACCATGTGGTGACAGATGGAGAGGCCGTCAGTCAAACCCCATCTTGCTTTTGAGGGAAAATGTCCTGTTATTTGATAAAAGGGAGAATTAATCTGAACACGCGCGCCATCGCTATACGTTTTAAACCCCGATGAGATCTCGTCGCTCCCAGACGAGTCCAAACGGACAACTTCCGCGGGGGATAACCGCTCCAGCTGGGGAAATCTCCCCCAAAAAAAGAAGCCGTTTCATCATATTGACAGAAATATGGGAGTTGTTTTCCTCCGAGTGACAGTGATGAACTGTTCGCCGGCTTCAGCCGAGGAAGGAATGCCGGAGGAAAGAGGACAAAGAGAGGAAATTTAAGAAAAGATGTCATGAGCGACGAACGTCAGACATCGACACCGTGTTGCATTAAGTGACTCCAACAAAAAGGGGGACATTAGAGTTAGTCCTTAATGACTGGATGACATTTGGGGGGTGACGGTGAGTTTAGAGGCGACTGATTCAGATTCAGAGAAACCCAAATAAAACAAATGTGACTGAACGTTGATGTCGGTGCAACTTTAACTCATTTATCGCCAATTAGAAACACTCGCTGGTTTAATTTCGGGTGAAACGCCTTCGTCCGATTGGGCGAAAGGAAAGCGTCGAGCGGAGGAAGCGGCAGGAACCCCCCACTCCATGTCTGGAGAGACGAAGCTTCCCCGTCACGGTTTAATCATTTAAACCATCTATAGTAGGCGTGGATGAGCCTGGTGTTACGGGGGGGGGGGGGGATTTTTACTGTTGAAATTACTTCAAAGAAAGTTTTTTTTTTTTTTAAACGTCACATTTCCCCTGTGGTACATTTTGTGTGAAATATACGTATGTATGTATATATATATATATATATATATACACACACGTATATATACACATATATATATACACATATATACACAAATACACCACTCACTGTGCTGTTGATGCTGGCCAGCAGTTTTCCGTTGAACTCCACCATGGAGTAGACGGCTCCCTTCACCTCCTTCTCGGCCACCGTCTGCAGCTTACCTGCAGCAGGGAGCACAGCGGCGTCACATGGGCGCCGACGGTGGAACTCCAGAACCACGGGGGTCTACAACCCCCGACAGCCGGGAGAGAGGAGGAAGAAGAGGAGAGGAAACACACAAAGAGAAAAGGGGGAAGACGGTGGCACGGAAAGTCAAAGAGGAGGATAAATGAAGGTGCGGCGCACCTTGAGAGGGACGCGGTAGGAAAGGAAATGAGAGGGAATCGGTATCGGGGGGGTGGAGATAAGAAAGAGATGAGAAAGAGATGAGAAAGAGATTAAGAGAGCACGGGAGGACGGAGTGTCCGCGGGCCAAGAAGGAAACGACACCGCGGGGGGGAGGGAAGGAAATGAAACCTGTTGAAGGATGAAGAGGGAGGGAGGGAGAGAGAGGGAGGGAGAGAGGGATGGAGAGAAAGAGAGAGAGGGGGATGGAGAGAGAGAGAAGGCTGGAGAGAGAGCGAGAGATGGAGAAAGAGAGAGAGGGATAGAGAGCGAGAGAGAAGGACGGAGAAAAGGATGGAGAGAGAGAGGGATGGAGAGAGAGAGACTGACCGTCGGTGTAGTGGAAGACGATGATGCGCCCCTGCTTAGGCTCCGCCTCCTCCGGGTACACCATGGCGGTGCCGACGATGAAGTACACCGACGGGTCTTTGCCCAGGCGGCACGACACCATGCTGAGGGCGTACTCACTGGGCAGGAACTGGTGGGCGTGGAGGACTGACGGAGACACCACCCGTTACACCACCAGAGGACTGACGGAGACACGCTACACCACCAGAGGACTGACGGAGACACGCTACACCACCAGAGGACTGACAGAGACACGTTACACCACTAGAGGACTGACGGAGACACGTTACACCACCAGAGGACTGACGGAGACACGTTACACCACCAGAGGACTGACGGAGACACGTTACACCACCAGAGGACTGACGGAGACACGCTACACTACCAGAGGACTGATGGAGACACGCTACACCACCAGAGGACTGACAGAGACACGTTACACCACTAGAGGACTGATGGAGACACGCTACACCACCAGAGGACTGACGGAGACACGTTACACCACCAGAGGACTGACGGAGACACGTTACACCACCAGAGGACTGACGGAGACACGTTACACCACCAGAGGACTGACGGAGACACGCTACACCACCAGAGGACTGACGGAGACACGTTACACCACCAGAGGACTGACGGAGACACGTTACACCACCAGAGGACTGATGGAGACACGCTACACCACCAGAGGACTGACGGAGACACGCTACACCACCAGAGGACTGACGGAGACACGTTACACCACCAGAGGACTGACGGAGACACGTTACACCACCAGAGGACTGACGGAGACACGTTACACCACCAGAGGACTGATGGAGACACGTTACACCACCAGAGGACTGACGGAGACACGTTACACCACCAGAGGACTGATGGAGACACGCTACACCACCAGAGGACTGACGGAGACACGTTACACCACCAGAGGACTGACGGAGACACGTTACACCACCAGAGGACTGATGGAGACACGTTACACCACCAGAGGACTGACGGAGACACGTTACACCACCAGAGGACTGACGGAGACACGTTACACCACCAGAGGACTGACGGAGACACGTTACACCACCAGAGGACTGACGGAGACACGTTACACCACCAGAGGACTGACGGAGACACGTTACACCACCAGAGGACTGATGGAGACCCGTTACACCACCAGAGGACTGACGGAGACACGTTACACCACCAGAGGACTGACAGAGACACGCTACACCACCAGAGGACTGATGGAGACACGTTACACCACCAGAGGACTGATGGAGACACGTTACACCACCAGAGGACTGATAGAGACACGCTACACCACCAGAGGACTGACGGAGACACGTTACACCACCAGAGGACTGACGGAGACACGTTACACCACCAGAGGACTGATAGAGACACGCTACACCACCAGAGGACTGATGGAGACACGTTACACCACCAGAGGACTGATGGAGACACGCTACACCACCAGAGGACTGATAGAGACACGCCACACCACCAGAGGACTGACGGAGAAGTTTGAAGACTAAAAAGTCCAATCTATATATATATATTTTTTTTTAAACGTACAAATTTCATAACATAAAAGTTCTTTTCAGACGTTTTTTTTTTACTAAGTATAATGTGGACGAGACTCTTCTGTATTTTAAAGTGATGAGTCAGTGAAACGTGTCTCTCTGTATTCAATGCACGTCAATAATGATGATGTAATAGATTCTCATGAATATTGAGATGAAAGTCTAAATAAAGCCCCTTTAACATATCTCATTCATTTTTGCATTACACACATTTAAAAGTCTTCTTCCAAGACAAATTCATTCCTGGGGAGTAAACTAACAGAATAATAATCCAAACTAAAATTCATTTTCGTTCTCTCTTCGCATAAATAACCTTTAAACGTCCGCCGATCTAAATACCAGAACATTAAATAACTAAATAATATTTTCTCTTCCACACAAGCGAGGGCCGAGTGGAGGTTTGTTTACGTCTCGACGCCGCTCGGCTTCTTGCTCAATTACGCAACCCTTTTTTATAAAATCTACTTTTAGTAAACCGGCACAAAGCGGCGTCCCCCCCGGACGTGCATCAGGCGCCCGTTAGACACGAGTTAATCTTATTAGATAAAACCACTGCGGATCTCAGCGGCGGAATGAATAAATGATTGCAAAACACACACACACACACACACACACACACACACACACACACACACACACACACACACACACACACACACACACACACACACACACACACACACACACACACACACACACACACACACACACACACACACACACACACACACACACACACACACACACCTCAGTGTGCGCCTATGAAGCTGCAGGAGGACGGATAGGGGATCCCACGCCAAGCGAGGGAGGCGAGCTCGCCGTGGGATCCCCTATCCGTCCTCCTGCAGCGGGGCCCTCATTTGCATATCATTAGCATATCATTAGCATATGATCCCTCGCTAATGCATGCCGGTGCGGTCGCTCCTCTTGGTGCAGCGGAATCTGCATTGCAAAGCAGAGGTGCTAGTCAGCGTCAGGGGGGGGGGGGGGGGGGGTCCCACATGGAGACCGGGGTGCAGGGGCACTATGGGATTATGGGATGCCCGTGGTTGGTGTTGCGCAATACGGACACAAATCGCCCTTTTCATGCCGAATGGCTTTAAAAATGAACATCGATATTTAAAGTTGTGCTTTTGTGCGATGCTTTGTGAAGACCCGTCGCTCATTGAATTCACTCGGCAAAGAAAAAGTAAAAAAATATCTCCATTACAAGCCTTAAAATCATTTCTTAGGAGGCGAGGTCGAGGACAGCGCTCACGGGATTTTAATATCAAACATTTCTAAATACTAAGTATGAATGAATGACTAATATTAAAATAGAACGATGTTGAAAAAATGAAAACACGGTTTGATTGTAAAATAAAAAACAACCGCGGAGAGTTTTCCTGCTCGGACATTGTTCGCCTCCTCACCTTCGAAGGTGTGCTGGTCCACCACCAGCAGACTGTGGACCTCCACCTCTTCACCAAAGGACGTCTCGTGGGGAGAAGTGCTGCTGGGGAAGAGCTTGCTGGAGCTCACGCTGCTGGAGAGAGCCTGCAACGAGGAAGAGTCAGGGTCAGGAGGAAGGGTCATTAGGAAGAGTCAGGAGGAAGTGTCAGGAGGAAGAGTCAGGATGAAGAGTCAGGAGGAAGTAACATGAGGAAGACTCAGGAGAAAGAGTCAGGAGAAAGAGTCAGGAGGAAGAGTCAGGAGGAAGAGTCAGGAGGAAGAGTCAGGAGGAAGACTCAGGAGGAAGACTCAGGAGGAAGACTCATGAGGAAGACTCATGAGGAAGACTCAGCAGTCAGGATGAAGCGTCAGGAGGAAGACTCGGGAGGAAGAGTCAGGAGGAAGAGTCAGAAGTCAGGAGGAAGACTCAGGAGTCAGGAGGAAGACTCGGGAGGAAGACTCAGGAGGAAGACTCAGGAGTCAGGAGGAAGACTTAGGAGGAAGACTCAGGAGTCAGGAGGAAGACTCGGGATAAACTTAATGAAAAAGGTTGTGAAGCGTTTCTCTGTGAGCTCCAGCGACACTGAAGGCACCATCTGGAGCAGCAGATGTGGTGCATTTAAAAAACCAGGTAAACATCGTTCACGCGTTCGAGGCTTTGTTGTTCCGACACAGAACAGATAAAACGGCCCCTCCCCCCCCCCCCCTCTGGGGGAGCTAAAGAGCCGAGTGGACACGCCGTCGCGTCAATCTGGCTGAGAGGAGTCGCGGAGGAGCTCCGCGGGTATAAATCTCTCTTAATTGTTGGTCCTCCAACTCGTTCCCCGGATTCCTCCACAACAAAACTCTAACAAAGACGATTGTGTTTAATGGCGTTTGAACTCGTTTTGAACTCCTGCGATAGAAACATTGAGAGTCAGTCTCACAACTGGCTGAGCCTCCTCCTCCCGGTAGGAACACGCTTCTGCCTCACACGACAACATTAGTGAGCAGACTAATCTCCGATAGGCACTCAGCGGTGCGTCAGCCGGTAGTAACGTTAGACGGTAGTTAAGCTGGCTGGTAGTTACGTTAGCCATTAGCCTTAAAAGACTAATGGAGTGAGCAGACCCGGTGGCCGAGAGGCACTCAGCGCTGCATCAGCCGGTAGTTACGTTAGACGGTAGTTACATTAGCCGGTAGTTACGTTAGTCGACCACACCGTTCCCCTCCATCCCACCGTGCTCCTGGTCGGCCGTGCACTGAGCCGTGAGGAGCAGGCAGTCAAAACTAAATGGTGTTTTTGGAGAAACTGAGTCACTGAAACCACGAGAGGTCCTGCAGCCGTACAACAATATACTGCTGCGGCAGAAATGAAGCTGGGCCGCGGACGGACAGAGAGGTGCACACACACACACACACACACACTCACGATGCTCCTGGCTGAGACAATAATTACATTTAACAAATACTATTTTAGAACGAAAACCGGCTTAAAAGACGATTTCGACACTGTGAAAAGAAAATGATCAGAAGCATTGAGATTTAAATCCTGGTTTAGAGAACACCGGCTCCAGGAAACCCGCTGAGCGACCAACAGGGCCAGACGCGTAAACATAATGTCCTCCTCCGGCCCGCCCGGTCGGATAAGAGAGCAAAACAAGCGCGCCCCGTGGGCGGTTGTTCGGGAGCAGCTCCCGCACCTGAGTGCTCGCGCTGGGCCGCACGGCGGACGTGGAGCCGCTCACGTCCTGGATCTCCACCCGGCTGGAGAGAACCCCGAAGCATTGGGACACCTCCTGGTAACAGATCCGCCTGGTGGGGGAGAGTCAAGGTCAAGAAAAGGAAGACGTTAGAAATAAAATAAAAGACATTGTGAAATCTCAGTTCATACATGAGTATAACCTTAGATAACACAAATGCATGAGAGACAATCGTTGGATTAAAAGAATATTATTATATTTAATCAAACTGCGTAAATGACCGTATGAATATAGCAGAATGTCCGTGACTTTTCCAAAACTTTGGGGATTTCTCCAGGTATTCCATGACCGTACGAACCCTGATAAAAGATGCAACAACCTGGAGTCGTCGCTTAAACGTCTTGAGCTCAAAAACATGCAAAATGTGCAACAAACAGACGAATCCAACACGGAGGAGGAGGTTGGGTACTGATCCTCAGTTCCTCAGCCTGAGGACACTGACCTGGGCGACTCGTAGAGGGGGACGGTCCGGATGTGGAGCTTCTGGATCTCGTCGATGGTGCCGATGGTCAGCGTGCTGTTGTTGGCCAGAGCCAGACTGTTGGGAACGAAAAGCACGACGCCGTGTTAGTATATCTGTGTTAGTATATCTGTATTAGTATATCTGTATTAGTACATCTGTATTAGTACATCTGTGTTAGTACATCTGTATTAGTATATCTGTGTTAGTATATCTGTATTAGTACATCTGTATTAGTACATCTGTGTTAGTATATCTGTGTTAGTATATCTGTATTAGTATATCTGTGTTAGTACATCTGTATTAGTATATCTGTGTTAGTATATCTGTATTAGTACATCTGTATTAGTACATCTGTTTTAGTACATTTGTTTTAGTATATCTGTATTCGTATATCTGTGTTAGTATATCTATATTAGTACATCTGTATTAGTACATCTGTATTAGTACATCTGTTTTGGTACATTTGTTTTAGTATATCTGTTTTAGTACATTTGTTTTAGTATATCTGTGTTAGTATATCTGTGTTAGTATATCTGTGTTAGTATATCTGTGTTAGTATATCTGTGTTAGTATATCTATATTAGTATATCTGTGTTAGTACATCTGTGTTAGTATATCTGTGTTCGTAGATCTGTATTAGTAGATACACTACCGTTCAAAGGTTTGGGGTCACTTAGAAATGTCCTTATTGATCAAAGCTCTGTTTCTTTCAATGAAGATAACATTAAATTAATCATAAATACTCTCTCTACATAGTTAATGTGTAAATGACTATTCTCTGGTGTGTAATGAAGTCTCTACAGAGGTGTGTAGAGGCCCATCTCCAGTGTTCTAGTGGCACATGGTGTTATCGCCTTAGAAGACTAGCGGAGGGGGAGAAAACCCTTGAAAACCCTTTTTATGTGAGCGCAGCTGAAAACAGTTAAGCTGGTGAGAGAAGCTATAAAACTGGCCTTCCTTTGAGCCACAAAAGAACTACATTAATATTTAAAATAAAAATTATCATTCTAAACTTGTATAGTCTTGACTATATTTATATTAATGTTGCAATTAATTGAATAAATAAAAATCGAAATTGCTGGGTGACCCCAAACTTTTGAACGGCAGAGTACACGCTCACTTCCTGTAAGAGGGAGATTTTAAAAACGCGTTGGGAGAGGTGCGAGCGTCCGGCCGGCCGACCTGTCGGGGTAGCCCTCGGAGTTGAGGGGGCACATGTAGTTGACCTCCTTCAGGTTGACGTTGGAGAACACCAGCTTGTGGTTGGAGGAGTAGATGACGGTGGGCCGGTCGGAGCAGGCGAACACGTTGGAGGTGGAGAGCGACCGGAAGGTCCGCAGCACGGTGGGCTGGGTGCCCAGGGTCACCTTCTTGCGCTCGCTCAGGGCGCCTAGAGGGGGAGGAAAGGAGGAAAGGAGGCAGGGTTCACACACATGTCGACCAATGGGTGTCCAGGACTTTAAACCAAATTTCCATAAGCAAACATTTTGTGAAATCTCAGCTCGTACATGAAAAAGTGAGAAATCGTCGTCTTTAAACTAACAAAGAGAACTCCAAAGTATACAGTATATAACCTTAAATAACTCAAATGAAGCGTATGCGGCTTATATTTCGAGCGTCATATATAAAAAGGGCACAAACCCTTCTTTTAATTCAGATTAATTACTTTAAATCAACTCAGACGTGGGTCCTTTAATTACTTTAAATGTGAATAGAACACATTTCCAGGACTTTTCCAAATATGTGGGATTTTTGTTTCTCCAAAACCTTTCGAGGCCTGGAATTAACCATTTCCAAATTCCATGACTGTTCCAGGTTTTCCATGACTGTACGAACCCCGAGGAGGAGATGGTTAAAGTCCATCCTCTTTTATGGTGGTTAAGCCCCGCCCCCTCTACGCTTCCCAGCTCAGATTCTCGTTCCTTCTCTTTAAATCACGACTAACAGTCTTAATATTACGCATCGTGTTCGGCGGCTTTTTCGCCGTAAACAGCCGGATCGTAAAACGCGATCTGCATCGCAGATTGGAGGAAGAGAAAGAAAAAGAGACGGATGATTTCATGGAGGTATTGGCAGATTGTTTTTGTTATAGCAGCCAATCGACGAGGCTCCGCACTATAGACTCATGGAGACCAACACAAGTTATACACGTTATCTTTTTACTTATTTCCATAAAAACGCACAATTTGAACGATGACGTACTTTATTGATTCAAAAGATCTCGACATTAGTAGTTTAAATTTTTTGGTACATTGACGTGAAAACAACTGAATTTATTCAAGTTGCTCCCCAAAGCTCAATTTAAAACATTAAAAATTAAAAAAATTAAAACTTCCCGCTGCCGTCAGGCTGCACAACAAACTGCAGTAGATCACTGGAGCTCTTGGAAAACTCAGCACTTTATGTTTCCTCTGTATATTTAGTATTTTGTATTCTTATTGTGTTTTGTATTTTATTTTTATTTTCTATTAATACTCTGATGTGCACCCGCTGCTGTGATCCTGAAATGTCCCCACTGTGGGACAAATAAAGGAATATTTAATCTAATTACGTTTGAACACATCGTGATGCAACACAATTTAGCTTCGCCCAGTCCTATATTTCACGTAACGGAACCTGAAGGCATCGTAATGTAACTGAACGGCGCCGCCGACCCGTCTGTTCCAACGCAGACGTGCGGGTGGAAAAAGAACACGCTTAACATCTTATTAAATCCCCTACGAGCCGCGGGAATAACCCGCTTTACGTTTATATTCTCGTGTACGTGATGATGACATCCAGGTTTCTCATCGCCGCATCGACTATTCAGTCCACTTGACATCATCAAAAGGTTAAATAAACCAAACAGGCGTCTCTTTAAAAAAGGTCAAGAGAGCCCGGAGAGCGGCTCAGACAGCGATCAATGGAGGAGGAATTAAAGGGCTCTTCGCGCGGAGGCCCGGCTTGTGTGTTCCGCGCTCTTTAATTTGCTTTCTTTTATTCCTTGAAATTGCATCACTCGGGCTCCTTGACCGGGTGATGTCATCTCAGCGACGCCACCCGGTGGTCTCGGGTCTCGGGGACTTAAGGAGAGAGCTCGTCGCTTCTGCCCCGCGACTGAGCTGCAGGAGGAGGATGCAGCTTGAAGTCGGGCTCTACGTCGCCCTCTGCTGTCGCCGCGGCGACGGACACGCCTCCAAACGACGACGACAACAACGCTCCTACAGAGATGTAAATAATCTAGTGTACGCAAAGAAGTTTGCTTCAGGCTGCAAAGTTTAAACCACCGAATATAGAGACGAACCACGCCCACCTGACGCTGCGTTCGCACCAAGAGCGTTGAGAATATTCGCAACGCGTGACTCGCTTGACCGTTTGTGGCAGCAGGAGGGGGCGGGGCTTATCTCTGTGGAAACGTTATTATTTCCTCCATTCGGGACGCCAGCTTGTCTAAACCTTCTTCCTGCTGAAAAAGTTAGAAAATGTTGCCTATTGAGAGCGTACGACGACTTATATTTTGAGCGTCTTTCTTTAAAAAATATATTAATTATTTCAAACTCGGCGTAAATGAACATGTGATTTTAACACATTTCCATGACTTTTCCAAAACTTTGATGATTTAAGTTTTTTTCCATGACTTTTCCAGGCCTGGAAATGACCATTTTAAATTCCATGACTTTTCCAGGTTTTCCATGACCGTACGAACCCTGACAGTTCTAAACGCATTATTCGACAATTTTCCCGGGAAGAAAAAATGCGCCGTTCTCGTCCGTCGGCGCCGGTGCGACTTACCGGTCTGCAGGTCCAGACCGAAGTAGAAGAGTGCTCCGTCTCCCAGCGCGCACAGCAGGTAGTAGCTGCCTTCGAAGGTGGTCATGAGGATGGAGCGAGGGATGATCTCTGAGGACACGGACACACACACACACGCACACACCCACACACACACACACGTCATCTTTTATCTGCTCTGTGCAGAAAGCAAAGCGAACAACAACAGTGATAAATTCCTGCAAAAATGTGTCTGTCGGGAAATAAATCAATAACACGGCTGGCAACTTTATTAAAAAACGAAAGAGAAGAAACAATTGAAACGCCGCGGGGTAAAATATGAAGTCTTCCGTCTCTTTTCCGTTTACCAAACGTCACTTTCTGTCTGCGTGTTACCACGGTAACGTAGAGCCAATACAACACCGAATATTACATCACAGAACGACGTGTACATCACGAGCGTCGATCGAAACGGGACGCCGGCGTTAAATTTGAAGGTTTTTAAACGTATGAGAAGCTCGAGTCTGTTGCACCCCGTCCTCGTTAGTGGCGCGCGAGCAGCTGTCAATCCAGGTGCACTCTGGGAAAATAAGCATGAGCAGACATTCTTCACGGCTGAAGCGCTCTAATTGGGGCGGAGGTGGGCGTCGCCGCGGCGCGTCCTCTCCAGAGACCCGCCGGCTCTGTGATCACTTTAAGCCCCCAGAAAAATAAATAAAACAAGTCTTCTTTGCATATTTGAACATTACGAGTTTAAATTATTTCCAAACGTCTTGAATGCCGCACTAAAAGCGTTTTGGGCTGGCGGCATGGCACGACGAGAGAAACGAAGCGCTTCGTGGAGAATATAGAGATACGATCCGACGGCGACGACCGCTGAGCTTTAGAGGCGCCGATGGGCGGAATGCTAGGCGTTTCCTACCGTTTCCAGTCTTTATGCTAAGCTAAGCTAACTGGCTGCTGCTTCACATTCACCACACGGGTGCGAAAAGGTTTTTTTTTCCCCCTCTCGTCCGACTCGCCCGCACTCGACCAATCACACGACCAATCACACGCGTTACTTCAGCAGCACAAAGGAGTTTTACTTCTTTTCTGGTTTTCCTTTTGAGGAAGAACATGATTTTGGCACATAAATAAATTTATAAAAAGGTAACTCAGTGGAATTGACTACAAAGAATACACTAAATCAATGTAAGTGAGTGACTAATCGCCATCGCTATATAAAAGAATAAAAGCAGATTTTGATTGGTTGGTTTTCTCTCGCCGGGTTTTGAATCGTTGCTTTTTGTGAATCTGTAGAGCCATGAAAACATTGTGTGTGCTGCAGAAACTCTCTCTCTCTCTTTCTCTCTCTCTCGCTCTCGCTCACCTCCGCCCAGCATTTCCTTGTGCAGGGCTGTGAAGCACGGCAGTTTGAGCACCCGGGCTGAGATGTCGGTCCAGAGGCCCACGGCGCACAGCGGCGACTCGCCGCCGCCCTCCCCCAGGGGCGTGATGTCCAGGCAGGCCACCTCGTGCTCCATCTCCGTGGTGCTGAGAGAAGGTGGAGGCAGGACGTGAGGGGGCGTTCAAACACACGGTGGAGCAAAACGCACAACACATTTATGACTTTTTGTTCTCCTCTCTCTCTCTGTATACGACCTGTCAATCACCTTGTAGCCCCGCCCCTAAAGCATCCCCTGCTTTATGGTCTGTTTGACTCTAAATGACCATCATGTCCTAAATGATGACATCATGCTGTATAGAAGAAGACTAGAAACTAGAGACAGACATAAACTCATGTTTACAATGTTTACTGAGGGAATACATCAAGAAAGAAGTAGAGTCATTATATAGACTTCTATACAACCAGAGGAGCCCCCTGGTGGTCAGGAGAGAGAATGCAGCTTTAACAAATGAAGCATAGACTTCTATACAACCAGAGGAGTCGCCCCCTGGTGCTCAGGAGAGAGAAGCAGAGAGAGCATGTTGGTAACTTTGCTCACGAGGGAGATAACATCTACTCTCATCTCTCCTATTGCTCATAAAGCAAATATTGATTTATCAGGCATATAACTCATAGGATTTACAATATATGTCCATACTCTAACATAATCAATATCCGAAATGTGATGAAAAGAGGTGAAGTTGTGATGAAGATAAGCATGAATTTAAAAAAGGTTTAAAGGCCCTGAACTCCTGAGTCGTACTGGAACCAGGCTACTAATCAATAATGCAAATATATAATTATATGTGTGGAGCAACATTTATGTTGCCTTCAACATCTTTAACCCAGCTATAAATATCTTGTATTTTAAGGTTTCTTTGCGACTCGCAGCGCATTGACGTCGGCCGAACAATATTTCACAGCTCTGGTGAGACTTTTGACTCGGTTCATTTTTTTTTGTGAGTTACAAACAAACACTGAGCTTCAGGCGAGCTGACCACATTTTTACAAGCTGTGTGTTTCTCTATTAAAGCTGCTGTGAAAAACCGTCTCGGAGCAGCTTTATTGAAATGGTGGCACATAGGAGCCACGAGGGCAACCAAGAAATGTTATATAACGTATGATTTTACTGCAACATCAACTCAAACTTTTCCACAGATTGAAAAAAAAGAAAGAGATTATAATAAAAACAATGAGTCAGAGACTAAGTTAATTAAAGCAAATTAAACTTTGATTCAAACAACAGCTCTGTTGGGTATTGTGTATTCAGTGTTATAGATAGATATAAATATATATATATATACATCTATATATAACTATAAATAATAAACATATATTAATTAAATATATTAAATAAATATATATATGTATGTATATTAAAATGTAATAAAAAATAAATCTATGTATATTTTGAAAGAAGAAAAAAAATTATTTATTTTTAAACAAATATAATTATGTATGTAAGATTATTCCTTGCAACTATAATTTGTTCACAAAAGTAAGTCAGGGTACAATATCCTTAAGAATTAAGTTACGTGGCTAACTCACAAGCTAAAGAGCTTCTTTATTACATTCGGGGATCTTTAAAAATATATATATATATGTTTATATATATTATCACTCCTCGGTGTTTCTGAACCTGCAAGCTGACCCAGTTTGCAGACGTCTCGGCATCAAGCCCCCGGACAGACGTGGCGGGGTTTATGTGAATAGTTTGACATTTTGGGGGAAAAGGCTTATTCAGTGTCCTGCAGAGTGTGGGATAAAGACGACTGATGGAAATCGCTCTCATGTCTCTGTGTACACAGAAAACTGTCTGCCGCACTCAATCTTCTTATCTCACTCTCACCGAGGAAGTTTAAAAGGGAAAGCTAATCCCCCTCCAAAAAATAGTCGTATCTTTATTCTCACCTGTAGTGCTATTTGATCAATCTAGACTGTGTGTGTGTGTGTGTGTGTATGTGTGTGTGAGAGAGAGTTGTCTGGTGTCTCTCACCTTGCAGAGGGAGGCACGCATCTAATAAATACATATATATATATAAATAAATATATACCTAAATTTAAATATAAATATATATAAAAATACCTAATATATATAGAGTGAGGTGGTCTAGCACATAAAGGGTCCTGTTAGTGAGGTGGTCTAGCACATAAAGGGTCCAGTTAGTGAGGTGGTCTAGCACATAAAGGGTCCTGTTAGTGAGGTGGTCTAGCACATAAAGGGTCCTGTTGGTGAGGTGGTCTAGCACATAAAGGGTCCTGTTGGTGAGGTGGTCTAGCACATAAAGGGTCCTGTTAGTGAGGTGGTCTAGCACATAAAGGGTCCTGTTAGTGAGGTGGTCTAGCACATAAAGGGTCCTGTTAGTGAGGTGGTCTAGCACATAAAGGGTCCTGTTAGTGAGGTGGTCTAGCACATAAAGGGTCCTGTTAGTGAGGTGGTCTAGCACATAAAGGGTCCTGTTGGTGAGGTGGTCTAGCACATAAAGGGTCCTGTTGGTGAGGTGGTCTAGCACATAAAGGGTCCTGTTAGTGAGGTGGTCTAGCACATAAAGGGTCCTGTTGGTGAGGTGGTCTAGCACATAAAGGGTCCTGTTAGTGAGGTGGTCTAGCACATAAAGGGTCCTGTTAGTGAGGTGGTCTAGCACATAAAGGGTCCTGTTGGTGAGGTGGTCTAGCACATAAAGGGTCCTGTTAGTGAGGTGGTCTAGCACATAAAGGGTCCTGTTAGTGAGGTGGTCTAGCACATAAAGGGTCCTGTTAGTGAGGTGGTCTAGCACATAAAGGGTCCTGTTAGTGAGGTGGTCTAGCACATAAAGGGTCCTGTTAGTGAGGTGGTCTAGCACATAAAGGGTCCTGTTGGTGAGGTGGTCTAGCACATAAAGGGTCCTGTTAGTGAGGTGGTCTAGCACATAAAGGGTCCTGTTAGTGAGGTGGTCTAGCACATAAAGGGTCCTGTTAGTGAGGTGGTCTAGCACATAAAGGGTCCTGTTAGTGAGGTGGTCTAGCACATAAAGGGTCCTGTTGGTGAGGTGGTCTAGCACATAAAGGTCCTGTTAGTGAGGTGGTCTAGCACATAAAGGGTCCAGTTAGTGAGGTGGTCTAGCACATAAAGGGTCCCATTAGTGAGGTGGTCTAGCACATAAAGGGTCCTGTTGGTGAGGTGGTCTAGCACATAAAGGGTCCTGTTGGTGAGGTGGTCTAGCACGTAAAGGGTCCTGTTAGTGAGGTGGTCTAGCACATAAAGGGTCCCTGAGGTAAAGTGGTCTGTAAAGCCTGTGATTTCCTTTGGAGAGTCTCAGTCAAAGAAAGAAACAGGCGTTCAGAGCTGCCGGTCGAGCAGTTAGTTACACATTTAGTCTGAAGTGTTCCACAACCTTTGAGCATTCGGCCGGGACTCAAACGCACCGCAGTCATATGTACTGCTCTGTCCGCGGCGACTTCCCTGTGAACGCTGCGCTGCAACAGAGTCGTCTGACAGTCGACGCGTGTGAACGCAGCTCCACCGTCCATCATGAACTCAGAGGTAAGCGTGGGTACCCAGAGGAGTCCGCTCCCCTTGGCATCTGTTGTAGCTGTTGGCTGCCATCAATGCTGCGTAACGCCTTTAAGTGGTACTTCATGCTCACGCTCCTCTGGAGATAAAATAACTCTTTGCAGTGGTTACAAATAGCTTTGCTTTTATAAACTACGCCGCCTGGTAGAGATTTTTAATTAAAATGTCCATTTAAATATACTTTCTTCCACTTTCTAGGTTAATGTGTGCAGCAGTGTTAAGCCCCTCCCTAAGGAGTTAAAGGAAGGATACATGAACGGATTTATAACGCGGTAACGTGCACAGCGCTAACTGCTTTATATCGTAACTACAAGAACTACTTTCTATCGTAAATATAGGAACTACTTTCTTTCTATCGTAAATACAAGAACTACTTTATGTGGAAATTTAAGAACTACTTTCTTTCTTCTAGAAATATAAGAACTACATTCTTTCTTTTGGAAATATAAGAACTACATTCTTTCTTTTGGAAATATAAGAACTACATTATTTCTATCGTAAATATAGGAAAAAATTTCCATAAAAAATATAAGAACTATTTTCTTTCCGTCGTAAACATAAGAACTACTTTTTTGATATCGTGAATATAAGAACTACTTTCTTTCTATCGTAAATATAAGAACTACTTTATGTGGACATATAAGAACTACTTTATGTGGACATATAAGAACTACTTTCTATCATAAATATAAGAACTACTTTATGTGGAAATATAAGAACTACTTTCTTTCTTTTGGAAATATAAGAACTAATTTCCATCGTAAATATAATAACTATTTTCTTTCTATCGTAAATATAAGAACTACTTTATGTGGAAATATAAGAACTACATTATTTCTTTCGTAAATATAGGAACTAATTTCCATCGTAAATATAATAACTATTTTCTTTCTATCGGAAATATAAGAACTACTTTCTTTCTGTCGTAAATATAAGAACTACTTTCTTTCTGTCATAAATATAAGAACTACTTTATGTGGAAATATAAGAACTACATTATTTCTTTCGTAAATATAGGAACTAATTTCCATCGTAAATATAATAACTATTTTCTTTCTATGGGAAATATAAGAACTACTTTCTTTCTATCGTAAATATAAGAACTACTTTCTTTCTGTCGTAAATATAAGAACTACTTTCTTTGTATCATAAATATAAGAACTACTTTCGTTGTGTGTGACGCCACGAACAAGAAGCTAAAACAAAAATAAATAAACGCCTGAACCAAAAGGCGAATAAACCTCCGCCAGCGTCCTACCTGATCTGTTTGAGCTCCCCGGTCAGGATCTGCAGGTAGTAGAGGGCTCGGCCCACGGCCAGCACCACCTGGGTGTGGTTGCAGGCGGCCACGCTGATGTTGCGGCCCTGCGGCTCCTTCCACTCGCTCACCAGCGCTTTGCTCTCCTGGAGCACCAGGCGCACCGAGCCCGACGTGATCTGCAGGGACACGCCGCTTTGAAAAGCACGCAATCAATCAGCGTTCATCTCAAGTCAATAAAAAAGTCAAGAACGGGGCTTTCTAGTTAGCCACCGGGTCCTCGGGATAAAAGTTTAGAAAGAAAAATGACTCTGGACTCTTTTATACAACACAATCGAGCGAATACAGATGTTTAGAAGACACAGTTAAAGCTTTTGAAGCAATTTCTTTTGATATACTTTTAAATAGAATGAGAATTAGGCGCATAAAAGCAAATAAAGTCAGCTGCAGTGTAGTTTGGTGAGATGGTCTCAGTGTAGTTTGGTGAGAGGGTCTCAGTGTAGTTTGGTGAGAGGGGCTCAGTGTAGTTTGGTGAGTGGGTCTCAGTGTAGTTTGGTGAGTGGGTCTCAGTGTAGTTTGGTGAGAGGGTCTCAGTGTAGTTTGGTGAGAGGGTCTCAGTGTAGTTTGGTGAGAGGGTCTCAGTGTAGTTTGGTTAGAGGGTCTCAGTGTAGTTTGGTGAGAGGGTCTCAGTGTAGTTTGGTGAGAGGGGCTCAGTGTAGTTTGGTGAGAGGGTCTCAGTGTAGTTTGGTGAGAGGGTCTCAGTGTAATTTGGTGAGAGGGGCTCAGTGTAGTTTGGTGAGAGGGTCTCAGTGTAGTTTGGTGAGAGGGTCTCAGTGTAGTTTGGTGAGAGGGGCTCAGTGTAGTTTGGTGAGAGGGTCTCAGTGTAGTTTGGTGAGAGGGGCTCAGTGTAGTTTGGTGAGAGGGGCTCAGTGTAGTTTGGTGAGAGGGTCTCAGTGTAGTTTGGTGAGTTTTCCATACAGCTTTATTAACGCTGTGCTTAGAAAACAAAGATACGTGAAAAGGAAACACAGCTCATGACATTTTGCTCCCACTAGAAAACACAAAAGAATCCCAACTTATTAATTAATGGAAAACCACAGCAGGTACAGAAATATGGCTCTATGAGAACGAAGGAGACATGTCCGGAAGAACATTAAGATAAGACGTTTGTGTTCATGCATTTGTGTGTTGGCATGTTCCCAAAAGGTGTGCGAGTACCCGGTGAAAGCCCCTCAGGTTAAAGAGAGGCACAATGTCATATTAGAATCTGAACAATGGGACGGGGAGAGAGAGGCGGGCGGCGCTGGAGAAGCAGTAATAAATAACAGACTGCACCAACAAGTCAAACCGTAAACGGAGGCGGATCCGTCTCGTTCAGCTCATCTGCAGAGGCCGAAACACGTGAGAGGAGGGGGGGGGGGCAAGCGCTGTCAAAGGAGACAGGAGGCAGGAAAGCAGCCGTGGAGCTCGTCGATTAAAATGCTTGCGTGGGAATTATTTGACTTATTTTAACCTCATCTGGCAGATTTTATTGTTACGTTGCCGTGCGCGTTAGAAAGTTATGGAATACCGCTGGGAAAACCCCCACTTCCCCTCCAGTTACACCTCGTTCACTCCACTTTCACTTCATCTTCAGATTGCCCGAAAAACTCACGGCGTTTATATCTTAAGGGATTTCGAGGCGACGCGCAAATAATCGTTCTGAGGGCGTTTTAAAGTGTTCCTTTAAAAATAAAAATAAAGTGCACGAAGCAACTCGTGACCGGTATCCTCCGAACCCTCCGGAGATGAAGAGCTCGGTGCCTAAAGCTCGGCGGCGGCGCTCAGCGCCGACATAACAAGATGCGAACAACTGCAGGTATAATTTTCGCCATTTAATAATAATATTGAGCATTTATTCCGTTGACTCCGCCCACCACGCGGTGTGTTTTAATGAGACGACCGAGGGCCAAAGGAGGAACTCCACAGCTGGGGGATTAAGTCAAAAGTTTAACATTTAAATAAGTCGCTCACGGCCAAAATGTGGAACTGTATTCCGGGTCAAATGAACCGACTCCGAGAGGCGAAGAAAAAGAACACGGCAGCAGTGTTGTCATAACAACCAGGACTTGAGGGTTGAGGGCCTCGCAGCTGACGTCCCGGAGGTTTCATCCTCATTTCGGGAAGAAGACGAAATGAAATAGAAAAAAAGGGTCGGCTAAAAAAGAAAGAAAGAGAGAATTGAAATGAACTGCAGGATTCATCTCGACCGAGTTTAAAAGACATGAAGTCCTTTAGCGCCGCGCACGGCTCCTTTCACTCATGTAAGATTCAGCAAAGTACATCATATCAGATGGGAGAAGGGGCCCGCAGTTGAATAAGTTATTTCTATAATTAATTCAGAATCGGTGGAAATTAGATGATATTTCTCTGTTGAACTGAAGTGTGTGTGTGTGTGTGTGTGTGTGTGTGTGTGTGTGTGGTGGGGGGCAGTCAGCTAATTGAGCGGTGGTGTTAAACCAACCGGAGCACGCTCGTTCGCCAACGGCTCATGTAGCACGAGTGTGTCCTTGAGTGTGTGTGTGTGTCTGTGTGTGTGTGAGGACAAGAGTGTGTGTGTGTGGACAAGAGAGTGTGTGTGTGTGTGTGCGTTTAGGAACCTGAATGAGTTGCTTGTGCGCCACGTTGCCGCAGTAAAACGTCTGCTGGTTGTCCACGAAGCCGGGAAGTTCGGTCTCCTCCACTTCCTCGCCGCTCAGCATTAACACTCTAAGGGGGGGAGGAAGAGGAGGAGGAGGAGGGGAAGAGACACACACACACTCTAGAGATGAGATAAAGGCATCCGGGGATGGACTACCTACACACACACACGAGCACTCACCGTGTCTGACCCACGAAAGACAGCACCAGCATGTCGTCCGTCTCCTTGCCGGCTTCGGAGCGGAGCGGCCACAAGCCTTCAAGGGATTTAGAGAGGAGGAAGGAGGGAGGAGGGAGGAGGAGGAGAAAAAGTTACTTTCTGCACCGTTCTGCAGTCGAAGAAGGAAACCAGAAGACATAACTCCGGCGAGTCTCCCGGCTGATCTTTAACGGCTCCATCAGTCAAATGTTAACAGGAAGACAAACGGGCTACAGATCCTCTCTGAGAGCATTGATTGGCCGATGAATAATTGCCCTCGTCGAGAGGCGTTCGGGGCAGACGGTCGATGAGCGTCTGGAGCCTAACGAGTGCGAGCGGACCTCGCCTCGCCTGCGTGTCTCAGTTCAGAGTCAAGTGATCCGTCTCGGGGGGGAACCTCCATGAAGGAGGCGTCCGTTAAACCTGACGGGGTTTCTTCAGCTCGACATCGCCGGTTTGCTAAATGAAAACAAGCCTTTCCAAATAACCCCGAGTGGTCCTCTCTTTTCTTAAAGTGGCGCGCAAACGACCTGCGACATCTGACGAGCGACAGCCTTGAGGTGTGTGTGTGTGTGTGTGTGTGGGAGGAGACACAAACCTTTGATTCCCGGCAGGTCGATGCTGGCGTGCTCGTGAATCCCGATGCCGTTGCGAATGATCCGAAGGGAGCCCTCCTTGAACGCACCGGAGCACGTCACCAGCTGGGAGCAGCAGAGACGGACAGAGATTCACATGTTTTGTTCTCTCTGTTTGTTTGTTTGTTTGTTTGTTTGTTTACCTGGCCCTGGCCCTGCCTCTCCAGGTCCACCACGCACATGTCCACGATGGGCCCCAGGTTGGTGAAGGTCTCCATCACCCCGACGTAGGAGCCCAGGTCGTTGCTGTCCACGTTGAGCTGCGGGAGGTTCAGACGCGTTAACACGACGACGTCGTCTTCTCACGGACCGTTTGTTACTTTCAGGAAGAGGTTATCGCCATGGAGATAATGTAGATAACCCATCGAGTCGAAGCAGAGCCGTGTTATCGGCCAACCAGACGCAGGAGAACGACGGAGACAAAAGAAGGAAGACAGAAAGTACAAAATAAAGAGGTGTGAAACCGACCTTCACCAACTGGGAGTCTCCCAGCCTGGAGCCCACGAACACAACGCCGTTATCCAGGTAGGTCAGACACTCGGCGATGGACGTCTGGGGGGGGGGGGGAGAGAGAGAGGGGAGAGAGAGAGAGGGGGGGGAGAGAGAGGAATGGAAGGAGAGAGAGAAAGAGATGGAAGGAGAGAGTGGGATGGAAGGAGAGAGAGTGGGATGGAAGGAGAGAGAGAGAGGGATGGAAGGAGAGAGAGAGGAATGGAAGGAGAGAGTGGGATGGAAGGAGAGAGAGAGGAATGGAAGGAGAGAGAGAGAAATGGAAGGAGAGAGAGAGTGGGATGGAAGGAGAGAGAGAGGAATGGAAGGAGAGAGTGGGATGGAAGGAGAGAGAGAGGAATGGAAGGAGAGTGGGATGGAAGGAGAGAGAGGAATGGAAGGAGAGAGAGAGTGGGATGGAAGGAGAGAGAGAGAGAGAGAGGAATGGAAGGAGAGGAATGGAAGGAGAGAGAGGAATGGAAGGAGAGAGAGGAATGGAAGGAGAGAGAGAGAGGAATGGAAGGAGAGAGAGAGGAATGGAAGGAGAGAGAGAGGGATGGAAGGAGAGAGAGAGGAATGGAAGGAGAGAGAGTGGGATGGAAGGAGAGAGAGAGGAATGGAAGGAGAGAGTGGGATGGAAGGAGAGAGAGGAATGGAAGGAGAGAGAGAGTGGGATGGAAGGAGAGAGAGAGGAATGGAAGGAGAGAGAGTGGGATGGAAGGAGAGAGAGAGGAATGGAAGGAGAGAGAGGAATGGAAGGAGAGAGAGAGAGAGGAATGGAAGGAGAGAGTGGGATGGAAGGAGAGAGAGAGGGAGGAATGGAAGGAGAGAGAGAGAGATGGAAGGAGAGAGAGGAATGGAAGGAGAGAGAGAAATGGAAGGAGAGAGAGAGAGGGATGGAAGGAGAGAGTGGGATGGAAGGAGAGAGAGAGAGGAATGGAAGGAGAGAGAGAGTGAGATGGAAGGAGAGAGAGAGAGAGAGAGAGGAATGGAAGGAGAGAGAGAGGAATGGAAGGAGAGAGAGTGAGATGGAAGGAGAGAGAGAGATGGAAGGAGAGAGAGAGAGAGGAATGGAAGGAGAGAGAGAGTGGGATGGAAGGAGAGAGAGGGATGGAAGGAGAGAGAGAGAGGAATGGAAGGAGAGAGAGAGACTGGTTATTCATGCTTTTCTTTTTCTTGAAATATGATTCATAGTTGCCGATGATTCTTCGTGTGGATCACCTCGTTTATCTCTTCAGCTTCAATCCACACAAATACGTTTTAAATTGTATACATATAGATCTTTAAGTCAGCGTTTAACCGTGAACTTAAATGAATAAAGACGATCCCACAAACTAAATGAGAAGCGTCACACTGAGCCAGTGGTTCCACCATCAAGCCGCTGGAACAAGAGGAACAACAACAACAACATCGACTTTGTTTGTTGTTGTCAAATGAAAAGACGACTTCACAGACTCTGGGAGGTTCTTAAACTTCACGATGTCATCGATACGTCGAGGCCGGGTCCTCGGGAGGAAGTTAGAAACGATTTGAGGAGCAATCTGTCGCCCGATTGGTCCTCGCTCCGCGGCGCCACGCCTCCCTGAACTCGAGTCGCTGGGCGCCGCGAGCCGAAGCGGCTCAAAGTATACGCGACAACACAAAGAAACTATTATCAGAGAGAGAGAGCGAGGGGGAACCAGACGGCCGACCTCCCCCAGCAGCTCCACGTGCAGGTCTTTGAGCGCCACCGTGCCGTCCATAAGCTCCTCCTTCTCCAGCAGCAGCATGAACAGGCGGCCCTCCATGTCGCCCAGCAGGTAGCGGGAGCCGTTGGGGTCGACGCGGTTGTGGCACACGATGGTGCTTTGCTGCAAGAGAGGAAAAGATCCTTAAAGCCACGCCCACAGCGGAGGAAGTAGGAGGAGCCTAACATGCTCCATCTATCAAGAGTACCACCTGAGAGCGAGAGAGAGAGAGCTTCACGGTGTTATATTATGAAATCACACACTGCGTTGTTTACCCGCCGAGCATCTTAAATATGATGCCCCGCCCCCTTTAGGAGACGAGCATCTTAAATATGATGCCCCGCCCCCTGAGGAGATGAGCACTCTGTCTCTCTCATGCATACATTCTCTCTCTCTCACACACACTTTCTCTCTCTCTCACACACACTTTCTCTCTCTCTCTCACACACACTTTCTCTCTCACACACACTTTCTCTCTCTCTCTCACACACACTTTCTCTCTCTCTCTCACACACACACACTTTCTCTCTCTCTCTCTCTCACACACTTTCTCTCTCTCTCACACACACACGCGCTTAGAGGTGGAGTTGCTGGAGAGCCAGTGTCTCCTCCACCAGCCCCCGCCCCCCCCTTCGGCCTCTGTTCCAGCGCCGCTCTCTCGTCAGCGTTAAGTGCGTCTTCACACCTGCTGTCGGGTCCATTTGGGCCCCGACAGAAAGAAGCTCCTCATCCTTTAGCTGCGTGCCAGTTTTCAATTTAGCCCAAACAGCAGCTGTCCTTTCAAAATAAGAGCTGTCACACGCAGAGCTCTTTTCAATTCTGATGCTCGTTGACCTTTGACCCCCCCGAGCTCGTCTCTCGACGTTCGTGTGAAAGCCCGGCTGCTGGTCGACTCGGCAGAACCTCCCGGCGCTGGCAGAACTTTGTTTTATTACATTTTGGGTGTCTCACATTTCGTCTTTTCACTTCTGTGCTCGCGCGTGACATCGAATTAACGAGCTGCCACATCGAGGCCTCCTCTGCGTGCTTCAGCTGAATACTGATGTTAGTGCGTGTGTGCGTGTGTGTGTGTGGTTCTGGTTCTGCCAGCGGTACTTTAGTAGAGGCTGCGGTTAGTCATCTATTGTGGTTATTTGCATGAAAACACACAATTAAAATGATTAGGAAATTAAAGCTCGTTCCCCGGATGATACAGAAAACCTCTTTATTCATATTTGTAATAATGTCTTTTAGTTTTAGGAAGTTAAACGGGTCATAACTCAGCTCTATTTGTATGTAGCTGTGAAAACATCGACTTCAAAACAACCGCGTTTACTTGAACTCATCGCGATACCGTTATGATCTACCGTCGCCCGATCCTCATTGTCACGGAGGGAGCTTGAACGCATCGTAATGCAACGGAAGGAAACCTCTGCTCCTCCAACAGATATTCTTGTTGACAATATAAAGTTATTGAGCATTAAATCACGGAATTATACCGACGATCTGCCGAAAGCGACGCGGTAAAGATTTCACACCACGAAGGTTAAACTGTGAGGAATCCTCAAAAACAACATTATTATTATTACACTATCAAAAACAACATTATTATTATTACACGATCAAAAACAACATCTTTCCTGTTGTGCTGTTCATTTGACATCATACTCTCGTCCCTTTGGACCCCCGAAGGGCTTTAGAGAGAGAATATAAATATGAACTAAAGATTCATCTTCAGAGAGAAGCAGAGTTCATATCTTTACCTTGATGGTCGGCGGGGCGATGGCCAGGTACTTGTCTCCGTTGTGGTAGGTGATGGACTCCTGTCCTATGATTATAGCGCCCCCAAATGGCTCCGGCACTGCAGTACAAGCACACAGGCAGACCTTTAACTATAATATCCACGACACACGGAGTTCTTAGAGGAGAATAAAAGCATCAAATACACGTCACATAACTCAATAACCCCCCCACCCTGCTCCGGATATAATTTTCAGCGATGATCTTGCTGGCACGCTGCCATAAATTATGAAGTGAAGTTTGATTTAAAAAGACGAGCATCTTAGAAATGACACATCAACTCAAGTGAAAACCTGCTCAGCGATTGGACAACATTCAATCGTTTTGTTTTCTAACGAGTCGGAAAGAAAGAAGCGTCATGGAAAGTGATGCCAACCGCACTGGGGGTCAGTTTGATCTGTAACATGATCCATGCACACAGCTGAGAGCTTCCAGGTGGACAAGTCGTTCCCTCTCAGCTAAAGACGAACAGGAGATGGTTGAAACTATTTTTATTGGAAAATTTGGTCAACTATTTCCCAGGTTCCAGAGTTGTTCCTTGACTCCTGGGTAAAACTAGTTTTAATCAGGTCTATATTCAGATATGTTTATAATCCTGATAGAAAAACAAGTAAGCTACTAAAATCCAGGGAGAAATCACGAGATGCATAAATATCATGAGCAGTTCTGCATCTTCAGTCACACGACTCGATGACTCCACCTTCAGTCACGTCGACATTACCTGGGATGACCATGGAGGCCTCCGCCTCCACGTTCTCCTGTTTCCAGGGCCCCTTGTTGAACTCCTTCTCCCTCAGGGAAACCTCGTAGGTCTTCACGTGGCGTCCTTGGGGGTCCTGGGACACACAAGAAAACCACGTGTAAGAAGAGAGACTGACGATGCGTTCAGGTTCCCAGGGGCATTTGAGGACCTCCAGTTGCAGTGGGTGCCCGTGACATCACCCGTCAGTGCGTTGAAGCCTCCGATCCACATCGAGAGGGCGGAGCTAAGTACGACCGACGGCCGGAGACATTTTTTATGGGACGGAAATGTTTCCAATTCATTTTCACGCGCTGAAGAACACACTCCGAGAGGGTTGATCACACCTGGTAGCCCCGCCCCCAAAGCACACGCCTCCTTCAGTACCTGGTAGATGAAGCAGACCGTCGGGGCCTGGCAGCCGTACAGGAAGTGGACGTCGATGACCTGCAGCTCCTCCAGGCGGATGTTGAAGGCCTTGAGCTCGCGGTTGTCCCGGTCCAGGGGGATGACCTTGAACAGCCCGTCGTACAGCCGCAGGCCGATCATGCGGCACTCGGGGTCCACGATGCCGATGATGCCCGTTTCCGACGGCCGGCCGATGCGATCCTGCAGAACAGGGATCGGGTTCAGAGAACGTTTTCAGGCCAGCGGGAGAAAGAGAAACCCCATGTGGTCGCTTCCGCTGTTAAATAGAAACCCGCCTCGGCTTTTACACGATAAAAAGGAGAATTCCACAATTTTAAACCCAATTAAATGTAAATACTGCCAGAGACACTGTGGCAGCATCCGGCTGAATTAAGAGTCTAACGGAAGAGTGATGAACGAGGGTCTGTCTCCGGCGAGGCATTAAACTAAATGTTAACGAGCAAAAAAAAAGGTCCAAACGCGCTCGGGTCGGACCACCTGACCCCTCCAGAACATCCCAAGCCCACCTGGACGTTGCCGTGGGCGCGGGTGATGATGTCGATGCTGTCCCCGTTCTGCTTGTACTCCAGGATGCAGGCGTTGTACTTGGACGTGAGGATGAACAGCAGGTCTTTGCTCTCACCCTGAGAACACAATTAAAAACGGGAACACCAAAGTCATTAAACATGCAGAGCTTCCAATTTACCTCCAGTAACGGGTCAATAAAAACTATTCCACAGGGATTATTGGTATTTTTTTCGAGCAAAGATTTATAATGATTACTTTACAAGTAATTAAGGGAAGCACATGCTACGTGGCACTGACACAGGAGAACGCGTGAGAGGAGCAGATCCCTCACAGCGGGTCAAATGTCCAAAATAGGCCAGAAATATAGATGAATTTTAATAATAATAATGCATTTTATTTATATTGCGCTTTTCGAGGTACTCACAGACACTTTACATCACATAATGAACACATCCTGGAAGCTATACAATATAAATAACTACAATTACAATATAAACAATAGATACAAATAATAAATGTGACATCTGGTTCCTTGACGTGCATTCGGTCTCAAAGAAGAAAGTTTATCGGCGAGGTAAAAAAAGGAAACTTGTAAAAACCTTCAATAAACCGAGCGCCGACTTTTTTAAATAAACGTTATTGCTGCCAACACCAACAGAGACACGCCCCCACCTTTGGCCTGAAGAGCTCCATGACGGCGATCTTCCCGTACATGCCCACCTCCTTGACGGGCCGCAGCCCCTCCGCCGTCACCACATAGATCTCCAGCCGGGTGTTCTTGGCGATGAGCAGGTTGAGGTCCTCCGCGGAGGTGAAGTGGCCTGAAGACACGCCGCCGGTTATTAGTTATGGCGAGGTGGCGGACGAGAAAGGTGGACAAACATCGGGGATGGAGCAGAGAGGAACATTCACAACACGAGGAAGAAAACACCAGAAAATAGTGATAATATTTCCAATATTTGAAGCATTGCTTTGGTGTGATACTTCATGAAAAACCCTTAAAACAATTATTGATTTGATCGAGGACTTATGATTTATTTCCGTATGGATTATTGCATTTAGTTATGACGTGAACTTACTCTTGACGCTTTAAGAACAATCAAACACCGTAAAGTACTTGAGCCCCATCTGGCTGCGATGCTTTAAAATAATGACTTTTATTTATTTTTAAGAAACTATTATCTATATTATAACACGATAATAAAAATGATGGACGAGACAGAAAAGGCTCAAACAACTAGTTTAATAAATCAACCACATGGTCAATTGTTGTGATTAATTAATAGTAATTTATTCAGTGAAACCCCAAATAGTTGCTTAGTGGTTTTAAAATGTATTAATCCAAAAGACAGACCCCCCAAAAAAGCACATTTAAGATGACTGACATTTATTAATCAATATATTGTTGACTCTGCAGTTAATCAGACAATTAAAGAATCGATCCCAGCTGCAGACTTTATATCTTTATACTGAGCATCTATATTAAAATGTATATATATATATTACACATATATATATTATACACATATATATACACATACATACACATATATATATATATATGTGTATATGTATATATATATATATATAAACTAGACCCTGAAGACGTCATGTCACGTGTGCATGTCAAACTCTGAGATTAACGTGACTGGATTATTCCAGCATCACATCTCCAGGAGAGAGACGTGCTCAGGGTTGAGTGTGTATTTGATAATCGTGATGTCAGCATCAGTGTCTTCACGTTGTTCTCCCGGAAACCCAACGACGACCCCATCTTTCTTATCACGGTCACACGTTAACACGAGTTTACCAAACAGTTCGCAACATCTAAAATAAAGCGTGCGCGTCGTGACTTCGTGTTGATAAATTGTTCCTAAACATGCACGCGAACGTCTGGGTGAGCAGAGCAGCAGCTAGCGGCAGCAGCAGGCCGCTTTCTGGAGCACTTCGCAGGCAGCGCGGGAGCTGCAGCTAGCACGCAGGTGGCGAAGAAAACAACAAACAACGGCGATATATATATATCTATTATCGTTTGTTTACCTGTGACGCAGGCGTTCACCGCCGTGGGTTTCTGGGCTGTTACCACGTAGTTGTACGACATTTTTTTCGACAACAACAAAAGACAAACACCAGAGGAGTGTTTTTAATCCCGCACAAGTGACAAAATCATTGATAATAAAAAAATGTCCGGAAGTAGTTAGCGGAGATGTTTGAGCGTGGAGCGTCGCGCGGAGGCGGCCGCTGAGGCTGCAGCGCCCCCTGGTGTCTCGGCGGGTTGATGCTCTCAATGGTTAAAACCATTAAAAAGTACATTATATTTAAGTATAATTGTGTGGTACTTGCATTTAACGTAAGTATTTCTATTTTCTGCGACTTTGTACTTCTATTTTACGACTACACAGAGGAAAATATTGTGACGAAAGAAGTAAACTCATAGTTTGCTTAAAGTTAAAGTAGCAATATTCTTTTTTAAAGAACACAAATAATAAAGCAAACAAATAAGGTAAATTAACAAACAGCAACAGGTCAGATGATTACAGAAAATAGTCTATGTTTAGGTTCAGATCGAAGAAGATCCCAAATAATTCACATAACACCCTAATAACAAAATTTAGAAGTCATGTCCTTAATGGATAAACCGGTTCTAAAAAACAATAGTGAAAAGATGACAAATAATATAATATAAAATCACAATATAAGTTGCTGTTTGTTTAATCATTTAGTGGCTGTTGTTGTTGTTTTCGAATTTGAAATATCAGATTCTACCTGAACGCACCACCGTGTGTAGCACAGTTGCCACGGAAACGGGACTGGGCGAAAAGCCATCACTGGCACGAACTTGGCGAGATAACTTTTATATTATTAGGTTATATCTAATATACAGATATAACAATATCATATTATATCTAATAACGTTAAACACAATGGAGACGCCTGGGAATGCCGTGGAAACCAACTATAGAACTATCAAAATAACTGTCGTCCGTGGAAACAACCTGGTAAGGAGCTCGTCAGTTTGGCCCAACGGTGAACGGTTAACGGATAACGGTTAACGGATAACGGTTAGCGGATAACGGTTAGCGGATAACGGATAACGGATAACGGTGAACACACATGTTCCGTGTCCTTCTCTCTGCAGCAGGGCAAGAGGCCCAGCTCCGTGCAGGTGGACATGGACGGAGAGGTCCTGGGAGAGTCCGACCGGAAGCTGCTCGACCCCAAGGACCAGCGCGTCCACTACGACTTCACCTGCAGCCTGCGCGTCCCCGGGGGCGTGCGGGGCCTCCGGGACGTGGCCACTAAACCCGTCATATGTAAGATGAGTTGTTACACGTTGGATAGATGGGTAGGTAGGTAGCAGCTAGTTAGGTAACAGGTAGGTAGGTAGCAGCTAGGTAACAGGTAGGTAGGTGGGTAAGTAGGTAACAGGTAGGTAGGTAGCAGCTAGGTAACAGGTAGGTAGGTGGGTAAGTAGGTAACAGGTAGGTAGGTAGCAGCTAGGTAACAGGTAGGTGGGTGGGTAAGTAGGTAACAGGTGGGTGGCAGCAGCTGGGTAGTAGGTAGGGTGGGTAGGTAACAGGTAGGTAGGTAACAGCTAGGTAACAGGTAGGTAGGTAACAGCTAGGTAACAGGTAGGTAGGTAACAGCTAGTTAAGTAACAGGTAGGTAGGTAGCAGCTAGTTATGTAACAGGTAGGTAGGTAACAGCTAGGTATGTAACAGCTAGGTAGGTAACAGGTAGGTAGGTAACAGGTAGGTAGGTAACAGCTAGTTAGGTAACAGCTAGTTAGGTAACAGGTAGGTAGGTAACAGCTAGTTAAGTAACAGGTAGGTAGGTAACAGGTAGGTATGTAACAGCTAGTTATGTAACAGGTAGGTAGGTAACAGCTAGTTAAGTAACAGGTAGGTAGGTAGCAGCTAGTTAGGTAACAGGTAGGTATGTAACAGCTAGTTAGGTAACAGGTAGGTAGGTAACAGGTAGGTAGGTAACAGCTAGGTAGGTAACAGGTAGGTAGGTAACAGCTAGGTAGGTAACAGCTAGGTAGGTAACAGCTAGGTAACAGGTAGGTAGGTAACAGCTAGGTAGGTAACAGGTAGGTAGGTAACAGGTAGGTAACAACTAGGTAACAGGTAGGTAGGTAACAGGTAAGTTAGGTAGGTAACAGCTAGGTTGGTAGTTAGATAGGTAACAGGTAGTAGGTAGGTATGTAAGTAACAGGTAGTTAGGGAACAGCTAGGTAGGTAGGTATGATGGCGATATTAGAATAATAGTTTAGCTAGTAGCCAATACATATCTAAACATTCAGTAAATACATGACATGCACATATACATAAATATACACACATACATATATAAATATCTTTATATCAATCTTTATCTATATAAATATATATATATAGGTATGATGGCGATATTAGGATAATAGTTTAGCTAGTAAATATCTCAGCATATATACAACACGCACATATACAACATTCCTTTTCCTGGTCAGCTTTCCTGCATCTCCACAGGTAATGAACTCAGGTAATGAACTCAGGTAATGAACTCAGGTGATGAACTCAGGTAATGAACTCAGGTAATGAACTCAGGTGATGAACTCAGGTAATGAACTCAGGTGATGAACTCAGGTAATGAACTCAGGTAATGAACTCAGGTAATGAACTCAGATAATGAACTCAGGTAATGAACTCAGGTGATGAACTCAGGTAATGACCTCAGGTAATGACCTCAGGTAATGAACTCAGGTAATGAACTCAGGTAATGAACTCAGGTAATGAACTCAGGTGATGAACTCAGGTAATGACCTCAGATAATGAACTCAGGTGATGAACTCAGGTGATGAACTCAGGTAATGAACTCAGGTAATGAACTCAGGTAATGAACTCAGGTAATGAACTCAGGTAATGAACTCAGGTGATGAACTCAGGTGATGAACTCAGGTAATGAACTCAGGTAATGAACTCAGGTAGTGAACTCAGGTAATGAACTCAGGTAATGAACTCAGGTAATGAACTCAGGTAATGAACTCAGGTAATGAACTCAGGTGATGAACTCAGGTGATGAACTCAGGTAATGAACTCAGGTAATGAACTCAGGTAGTGAACTCAGGTGATGAACTCAGGTAATGAACTCAGGTAATGAACTCAGGTAATGAACTCAGGTAATGAACTCAGGTGATGAACTCAGGTGATGAACTCAGGTAATGAACTCAGGTAATGAACTCAGGTAGTGAACTCAGGTAATGAACTCAGGTGATGAACTCAGGTTATGAACTCAGGTAATGAACTCAGGTGATGAACTCAGGTAGTGAACTCAGGTAATGAACTCAGGTGATGAACTCAGGTTATGAACTCAGATAATGAACTCAGGTAATGAACTCAGGTGATGAACTCAGGTAATGAACTCAGGTAATGAACTCAGGTGATGAACTCAGGTAATGACCTCAGGTGATGAACTCAGGTAATGAACTCAGGTTATGAACTCAGGTAATGAACTCAGGTAATGACCTCAGGTAATGAACTCAGGTAATGAACTCAGGTAATGAACTCAGGTAATGAACTCAGGTAATGAACTCAGGTGATGAACTCAGGTTATGAACTCAGGTAATGAACTCAGGTAATGAACTCAGGTAGTGAACTCAGGTAATGAACTCAGGTGATGAACTCAGGTTATGAACTCAGGTGATGAACTCAGGTAGTGAACTCAGGTAATGAACTCAGGTGATGAACTCAGGTTATGAACTCAGATAATGAACTCAGGTAATGAACTCAGGTGATGAACTCAGGTAATGAACTCAGGTTATGAACTCAGGTAATGAACTCAGGTAATGAACTCAGGTGATGAACTCAGGTGATGAACTCAGGTAATGACCTCAGGTGATGAACTCAGGTAATGAACTCAGGTTATGAACTCAGGTAATGAACTCAGGTAATGACCTCAGGTAATGAACTCAGGTAATGAACTCAGGTAATGACCTCAGGTAATGAACTCAGGTAATGAACTCAGGTAATGACCTCAGGTAATGAACTCAGGTAATGAACTCAGGTAATGAACTCAGGTAATGACCTCAGGTAATGAACTCAGGTAATGAACTCAGGTGATGAACTCAGGTGATGAACTCAGGTAATGAACTCAGGTAATGAACTCAGGTAATGACCTCAGGTAATGAACTCAGGTAATGAACTCAGGTGATGAACTCAGGTAATGAACTCAGGTAATGAACTCAGGTAATGAACTCAGGTAATGAACTCAGGTGATGAACTCAGGTAATGAACTCAGGTAATGAACTCAGGTGATGAACTCAGGTGATGAACTCAGGTAATGAACTCAGGTAATGAACTCAGATAATGAACTCAGGTAATGAACTCAGGTGATGAACTCAGGTGATGAACTCAGGTAATGAACTCAGGTAATGAACTCAGGTAATGAACTCAGGTAATGACCTCAGGTAATGAACTCAGGTAATGACCTCAGGTAATGAACTCAGGTGATGAACTCAGGTAATGAACTCAGGTAATGAACTCAGGTAATGAACTCAGGTAATGAACTCAGGTTATGAACTCAGGTAATGAACTCAGGTAATGAACTCAGGTAATGAACTCAGGTAATGAACTCAGGTAATGAACTCAGGTGTTTGCTGTGTCCAGTGACGGTGAGGGAGCTGCTGCCCGTGGAGAAGAAGGTGGAGGTGAAGCCGGTGGTGCTGGGCCAAGCTGTGGTGGACCTGCTGCCGCTTCTCTTCGGTACCGCCGCCCGTCACACCGCCGTCCCCCACATGTCTGACTGCAGCCAGTTCTCCTGACCCCTGACCCCTCCTCTGCCTTCAGGCCGGAGCAGCTTCTTGTCCACGGTCCCCCTGAACCCGGCGAGCGTCCCCTCGCCTAAGGGGGCCTCCCCACTCCCCAGCAAGGTCGGTCGACTTTTTCTGGCTGTGTCACTCGCTGCGAACCTGTCACGTCTACTTTAGACGAGGGGAAGGTCACGACCCACAAGTGCAATTCAATTCAGTTCAATTCAGTTTATTTGTGTAGCCCAATTTCACAAATTACAAATTCCCCTCAGAGTGCTTTACAATCTGTACACATAGACATCCCTGACCTTTGACCTCACATCGGATCAGGAAAAACTCCCAAATAACCTTTCAGGGGGAAAAAAGTGAAGAAACCTTCAGGAGAGCAACAGAGGAGGATCCCTCTCCAGGATGGACAGAACAATAGATGTCATGTGACCAGAAGAACAATAGATGTCATGAGACCAGATGAACAATAGATGTCATGTGACCAGATGAACAATAGATGTCATGAGACCAGATGAACAATAGATGTCATGTGACCAGATGAACAATAGATGTCATGTGACCAGATGAACAATAGATGTCATGAGACCAGATGAACAATAGATGTCATGAGACCAGATGAACAATAGATGTCATGTGACCAGATGAACAATAGATGTCATGAGACCAGATGAACAATAGATGTCATGTGACCAGAAGAACAATAGATGTCATGTGACCAGATGAACAATAGATGTCATGAGACCAGATGAACAATAGATGTCATGTGACCAGATGATCAATAGATGTCATGTGACCAGATGAACAATAGATGTCATGAGACCAGATGAACAATAGATGTCATGTGACCAGATGAACAATAGATGTCATGAGACCAGATGAACAATAGATGTCATGTGACCAGATGAACAATAGATGTCATGTGACCAGATGAACAATAGATGTCATGAGACCAGATGAACAATAGATGTCATGAGACCAGATGAACAATAGATGTCATGTGACCAGATGAACAATAGATGTCATGTGACCAGATGAACAATAGATGTCATGTGACCAGATGAACAATAGATGTAATGTGTACAGAAGGACAGATTTAGAGTTAAAATACATTCAATGAATGTGACAGAATGTATGAATAGTTCATAGTAGGCATATTCCACGATGGAGACCTCCACGGTCCATCAGGCAGATGGAGGTAGAGAGGAGGAGTGGGCGGAGTCTCAACAGTGGGCGGAGTCTCAACAGGGCAGTGGCGAAGTTGGTAGCAGGAATTCCACGACCCAGACCTCGATGATCCATCAGGCAGATATGATCTATGTCGTCTCATAGAGTCCGATGACCCTATGAGACGTGAAGTCACAAGGACTCCGGGGAGAAAGCAGAGTTAGTAACGTGTGATTGAGAGATGAAAATTCATCCTTAAGGAGAGAAAAGAGGAGATAGGTACTCAGTGCATCCTAAAACGTCCCCCGGCAGCTATAAGCCTATAGCAGCATATCAAGGGGCTGGACCAGGGCAAACCTGATTCAGCCCTAACTATAAGCTCTGTCAAAGAGGAAGGTCTTAAGTCTACTCTTAAACGAGGTGACTATGTCTGCCTCCCGGACTGAAATTGGAAGCTGGTTCCATAAAAGAGGAGCTTGATAACTAAAGGCTCTGGCTCCCATTCTACTTTTTAAGACTCTAGGAACTACAAGTAGTCCCGCATTTAGTGAGCGTAGCTCTCTAGTGGGGCAATATGGTACTACAAGCTCCTTAAGATATGATGGAGCATCACCAATCAAGGCTTTGTACGTTAAGAGAAGAATTTTGAAAGTGATTCTTGATTTTACGGGGAGCCAGTGCAGAGCAGCTAGTGCAGGAGTGATGTGATCTCTTTTCTTAGTTTTAGTGAGAACACGAGCTGCAGCATTCTGGATCAACTGGAGGGACCTAAGAGATTTATTAGAGCAGCCTGATAATAAGGAGTTGCAGTAATCCAATCTCGAAGTAACGAACGCGTGAACCAATTTTTCTGCATCTTTTTGAGACAAGATGTGCCTGATTTTTGAAATATTACGTAGATGAAAGAATGCAGTCCTTGAGATTTGCTTCACGTGGGAGTTAAAGGACAAGTCCCGATCAAAGATAACGCCAAGATTCTTTACAGTGGTGTTGGATGCCAGGGCAATGCCGTCTACAGAAACCACATCACCAGATAATTGATCTCTGAGGCGCTCAGGGCCGATTAAAATTACTTTAGTTTTGTCTGAGTTTAACATCAAGAAGTTGCAGGTCATCCATGTTTTTATGTCTTTAAGACATGCTTGAATTTTACTGAGTTGGTTGCTCTCCTCTGGTTTGATCGATAGATATAGTTGAGTATCATCTGCATAACAATGAAAGTTTATGGAGTGTTTCCTGATAATATTGCCCAAAGGAAGCATGTATAAGGTAAATAAAATTGGTCCAAGCACAGAACCTTGTGGAACTTCGTGACTAACGTTGGTGGTTATCGAGTGACAGAGTGTATGAATAGTTCATAGTAGGCATATTCCACGATGGAGACCAACAGGGCAGTCTCAACAACAGTGGGCGGAGTCTCAACAACAGTGGGCGGAGTCTCAACAGTGGGCGGAGTCTCAACAGTGGGCGGAGTCTCAACAGGGCAGTGGCGTAGTTGGTAGCAGGAATTCCACGATCCTCGGTTAACAGGAGAAAGAGACACGGGACGTCTTCATTTACATTTCCATCCGTGCAGTTGCTTCTCACTCGTGAGTCGTGCTGCCACGACTGGGGCTTCATACTTCTTAGGAAATACAGATTTCTTCCCTTTTGAAATGTGTATACTTTATTTGAGTTATGCATTTGGTTCTGAGAGACATTTTTATTCCTGCAATCTAAAACTGGATCACCCACCAGAAAAAGACAAACAGCCCCAATCCCACATTAGTAAAGAATTTGAACCACTAAGAGAAACAATAAAAGTACAATATCAACAAAGGTATTAAGCTTGTTTGTGGCCTTGTAAAGAGGAGGAGCCAGATGCTCACGGTCCATATGAATTATTCATACTTAATATTATGATTTGGATGGACTGACCACTATAGGGCCGAACCGCTAATTTATTTATTGTCGGCCCTTTAACATCTGCCACTGAAGTGCCAGACATCACCACGCTTTTTTTTGTGGGCGAGGGGGATTAAAATAAAAGATTCTGATATGCGAGGGGTGAAAAGTAGTTTAATTAAAGGTTGGGCAAAATAATATTTAGACCTTTTATACCATATGAGGTGATATTGGTGGTATTTATTTAGTGGATTAGCCGTAAACAGACGTTTAATCTATTAATGCTTTCTCTATTAACTTTCCAAGACATTTACTATTTCACAGGCAGTTTAAAAAACACACTTTTGTATGAATCACATTTACATCCACGATATTGATCACGCTCCTTGTCCCCCTCCTGCGGGTCATCCAGAGAGCTCGCGGCTCTGAAACAGATGGCAGTTGTTGTCATTCCAGACTTGTTATTGTTGTCCACTGTTGTCCAATCACAGAGCGGCTCCACCGCGGAGACGGCAGAGGGAGCCAGACAGAAGCAGCTGGCCAGAAAAGTCTTTTCGAAGTGGAAGAAGCAGGTAAGATAATAACAACAAAGTAAATCCTGTGAAAAACTAAAATCTATTTAAAAACAAATATGCACCCCACCTGTAATGCCTTGGCTCACCACTAGAGGGCCGCGCCCCACAGTTTGAGAACCACTGAGTGAAAGGAAGAGGAGAATCATCAGTCAAACACATTTTCAGACTTTCATTTCTCGTGGACCAGTAAATGAAACATGTTACCAGGGTTCCTACGCTCATGGAACACCTGGAAAAGTTATGGAATTTTGGCCTGGAATGGTCTTGAAAAACAAAATCACCAAAATGTTGCAAAAGCCCTGGAAATGTGTTATATTCATATGTTCATTCACATAATAATAAAAATGCTTTGAAAAGAATGACGCTCAAAACATACGTGGCGTACGCTCTTTCATACTCGCAGCACACATTTTTCACGCTGCAAGTGAACGCACCTTAACCCTTGTGTTGCCTTCGGGTCATTTTGACCCGATTCAATATTTAACCCTCCTGTCGCCTTCGGGTCAATTTGACCCGATTCAATGTTTAATGTCGGTGTTCTTTCGGGAGTCAACAAACAAACATAAAGTACCTCACACTTAAACTTGGAAAACAATATTAATTCTAATAATTTTCTGGAGATTTTAATAGCTGGGGTCATATTGACCTCAAGGGTAAAATATGTTAGTAAATATAAAGGTAACAGGAGGGTGAAACATTGAATCGGGTCAAATTGACCCAAAGGCAACACAAGGGTTAACTGAAAAGACATAAATGTTTATCGTTTTAATCAAACTATTGTCTCTTATTCATTTGTATCATTTCGGGTTAAATTCTGTATGATCTGGAATTCTCATTGTTACTTTAAATACGACGTTTTATCACTTTTTCATGTTTGCACCGAGATTAAAAAAAATGTTTGGTCATGGAAATTCGGTTTAAAGTCCTGGACACCCATTGGTTGACATGTGTGTGACCCCAGAGTTAAAGAGGCCCTCTGGAAAGTCTTTAAGGTGGGCATTTCATTCGTAATTATTGTTTTTGTTGCGTCTCAACAAGGCTACCCTGGACGTGTGCGTCAGCGCGGCGGACCCGCTGCTGTCCGAGGCCGAGCGCGCCGCCTCCAACCTGCTGAAGGTCACCGTGGAGACGGCGTTCTCCGTCCCCGAGGCGTGGGCGCCGCAGTCCGCTCCCTGCACCTACACCGCCGCGCTGGAGGTCCCGCTCACCGCACAGGCCGGTGGAATGTTGAGTTTGGACCGTTTTAAAGAAAAAACATCCCGTCCTCAAGTGCGACTCTCACTCATCTCTGTCCCTCCCCCGCCCCCCCAGGAAGACCAGGTGCTGTTGTTCTGCGACGGCCAGCTGAAGGCGGGCGGGCTGAAGGAGCAAAACGGCCGACAGAAGAAGAGGCCCAATCCGACCGCGCTGGTCCCGGGGAACCGCCTCCTGCCCGCCACCTTCATCTACGCGGC